>NC_139804.1:35910348-36332848 GCF_963457635.1 Microchirus variegatus
ACGTGAGCAGGGCCGTTTCAAGGGCGTTTAGGTCCCTACTTAATGCCCAATTAATTAGTCATGAGCTGTTTCTGCAGACTCCTCCAAAAAGCTTATCATAGAATTTAAGGGATAAATAAGGTGGTTGTATTGAGAGTTGCGTACACATGACTGTGCTGTGCGTGCAACCTCTGCCTAAAATCAGCGTGAGGAAAAATCAAATAGCTTTCCATTTCAAGTGTGTCCATGAAAGACTTCAGTTTGGAGCACCAGTTAGTTCGTACTCCTGAACTAGAACCTATTGGGGACACAGCGGGGCGTAGGGCTGAGTGTGTGTGGGCAAGGGGATAAATGGGAGCCTAAATGAGCCTAAATCCATGATATTTTTGGAATACGCATTACATGTTCTCCCCGTGTGTGCATGTGGGTTTTCTCCGGTTTCTCCCGTTTCCTCCCATTGTCCAAAAACATGCAGATTTATGGATTAGGCAAACACTCTGGACACTCTAAATCAGGGGTTCTCAAAATGTTGATACCTGAGGGCCAATTTAGGAACCCAACATTGGACTGAGGGCTGCCAAAGACCAGATTGCAGTTCTACAGTTTAGCGTTAAGTAATATAAGTGTTAATATAATGTTATTTAAGCGTTAATATGATAACGCTTTATAATTTACTGGGTAATTACCCAGTATTTTGGCCATTGTTCTTACCTTCTAATTACAGGTTAATACCAAGTAACACATTTCTGTTACCATATATTTACTGGGTAAATAGCTAGTAATTGGGGGCTGTAGCTACCTGCTTATTACCAGCTTATAACCCAATAATACACTAACATTCACCATATAGAAACCAGGTAAATACCCAGTATTTTTGTTTACACTTATTGGTCTGTATCCACTAATGTCCAATAAACATTTAACAAGCTTAGTAGCTCCTGGATTAAAACTATCAACTGTTATTCATTGCGGGGCCGCCAGAAATGTTTCTGCGGGCCGCCATTGGCCCACGGACCACACTTTGAGAACCAATGCTCTAAATGGACCGTAGGTGTGAGAGTGAATGGTTGTTTGTCTCTGTGTCCCTGTGATGGACTGGCAAACCTCATATATCCTCATGTGGAGGATAAAGCAGTAGAAAATGGATGTTTACTATTTCTTTTTCATGTCCCAACAAAGTGACTATCGCTCACACTACTCCAGGCTTCTTCGTCTTCTACTATATGGAAAAAGGTATGAAACAAAGTCTGAGTTGAGCCGCTGTGGATGATACGATGACAAATGTGCTGAAGAGTCGTCACAAAACTCAACCTGCAGCCTTTAGATATCACTGATCCACTTTAACACCCAGAGAGAGAGAGAGAGAGAGAGAGAGCGTAGCAACTTGCAGGAAGAAGGAATTAATACTGACATGTGGCCCAGTTTGTGTTTATTGATCTGCTGCTGACGGGGGAGCAACAGCAACCGCACCAACCAGAGCTCACGTTACAGACTTAGGAGAAAATGAGCCAATCAGATATTGCGTCACAGCAGTAAAACTGTTAACAAAGAGATGGTCGTACGTAATGGGATTTAAACATAGTTTGAGGCTTCTAATAGAAGCACAGTGTGTGTGTTGGACAGGGGAGGAGGGCGTTCCATTCTGAATGAGAACAAGAGAAAGTCTCCAGGATGGCGAGTGTCATTATGAGTCATGATCGCCACCGGGGCGTCCTCACCCTGCTCCTCTCTGCCTCTGATCGTCACTCACTTCAGATGGAAGCCGAGCGGTTTGCACTCCGGTGGCTCAGCGTGACAGAAAGTGAGATCTGTGACCCCAAATATACCGAAGATATACATAAATCTGCTTTTAGACGATCAGGAAAACCACCTCCAAAAAAACCCCCCCAAATCATCCCTTTATTGCTGATCATGTCACGATACACATCTTATCTTATTCAGAGGTGGAAAGTAAGGAAATACATTTACTCAAGTTACTGTATTGAATACTTTTTTTGTGTATTTTGTATTTTTTAAAGCGGAACTAGACCGGAAGTTCCTATTATTGCTGTTTTTTTGGTGTGTATCTGCGTCATTATCTTGTTTATGAATCCCTGACGGTTCTGAACAAACAGTTCAGCCACTGCTGAGAACGTTGTGTTTTATTGTAATCTCGGGGCTCAACGAGATCACTGAAAATCCCGTAATAGTTATGTAAGCAGCGGTTCTCCTGAACAACCGATCGTCCTGCTCCGGGCACTAGTCCGGGCACATCCGGTTGCGTACATTGAACCGCAGAAGAAGAATAACGTCCGTTGTGGAGGTGTTTCACGAGCGACAGTGTCTTCTGACTCTGGGTCTGACTCCGGTTTAAAGTCATAAAGGGACTGCGGCGGGGAGTCGTGAAGAAGCTATTTTTAAACACTGTTAAAACAATGTTTTGATAATGAGGAGCAGTGCATCCACCGTTCCAGAGGGGGGCGCTGCGCTTCTGAGAACGGATGTGCTGGATAGTACTGGCCAATCACAAGACTCTGTCTTCTGGGGGTGAAAGTTCACTCTGAAATCTCGCAGCAGAAAAACACCGTCAGAAAAGAGGATTTCTATCGGCTAGTTTGCA
This sequence comes from Microchirus variegatus, assembly GCF_963457635.1. Lineage (NCBI taxonomy): Eukaryota > Metazoa > Chordata > Actinopteri > Pleuronectiformes > Soleidae > Microchirus > Microchirus variegatus. Next base: position 35,912,927 of record NC_139804.1, read on the forward strand.
GCAACTAGGAGGTTTTTGACCATAAAAACAAGTTAATATATGTAAGTAGACCTCTATAACTAACATATATGTGCAACAGGACCACTCTATGTCACCTTTAAGTACAATTTAGAATCAGGATTTTGTATTTTACTTAAGTACGTATTGACTCAAGTATTGTACTTAGTTACTTTTTAAATCCTATCCGTTACTGAGTAAAAATAAAAATTCAGCACAATGAAGACCTACAGGGTGAAAATATACACCAGAACCAGACGAATGATGACGTGATTATCACCAGCACTGACGCGTGAACATAGAGGGCGTGGCCAAAAGTGATGCAATATCCTGTGTCGTGCCGGGCGCGTGAGCTCCAAAATAGTTTTGGATTTCTGACCCTTTGTCATATTTCTACTACCCTCACACCCCACGCAAAGTAACTAAGTAACTTTTACTTAAAGTACATTTCAAATGAACTACTTTTTACCTCTACTTGAGTAATATTTCATCCAAGTATTGGTACTTTTTAGGGCTGTCAAAAGTAGAAGCAGCGGAAGCAGTGCTTCAAAGTGCTGATGAGGAATTTCCTGCTGTGGGTTTAGTAAGAAAACTATTTAACTTCTATACTTTATATTTTGTTTATAATGTGAGTCATTTACAGTGCAATGTGTAGTTTAAAAAAAAAAGTGTTTTCAAAGTTATTTACAGTATTTTATTTTTTCTATTTATTTATATTGTCAAAAAATGCGGGTTCTTTACAATGTAATGTTTATTTTTTACTAAGTTTGTATAGGTTTTTACAAGTTATTTACAGTATTTTATTGTTCTTTACATTTATACTTTCAAATACTTTATTATATATAATTATCTCTCCGTTCCTACAACAATATGAGGAGAAAATTATAATTTTTCTGGTATATTTACGAATGGTAATTAATCGCGGTTAATCGTGATTAATCCACAGCTACCCTGTGATTAATCTGATTAAAAAGTTTAATCTTTTGACAGCCCTAGTACTTTTACTTGAGTACAATGTTTTAGCACTGATATTATTCCTGTAAGCTGATCGCTCTCTTTTGCCTCCCTCGCTCACGCACAGGATATAATTATAAAATGGTTATATGATAAAAGAAGCACAAGAATGGCAGCCTCGTGTGCCGGAACAAAGATGACAAACACAAATTATCTCCAGCAGCAGCAGCAGCAGCAGCAGCAGCAGCAGCAGCAGCAGCAGCAGCAGCAGCAGCAGCGCACTCAACAAACCCAGCAGGTAAACATTTACTGTCAGTCAGAATGTGCCATTGTTCTGTGCCGTGAAGTCCACAGAGGCTGCGGCTTCAAACAGACAAAAGGAGCCATGTTTCCACCGAGCTGGGGCTAAATGAGATGCCAGCAATGTGAGCCAGGCTATTACGGTGCAGGACAGAGTAGATAATGTCCCGTCTGAGTTGGGAGACACGAGAGGCCGTGGGACAAAACACTGCAGCAGAGCGTCTGCTCAGATCCAAGCGAAACTCATCACTGCGTTTTTCGTTCAAGTGGAATTCATTTAGTTTCATATTAAACTTTAGTTTCATTAAATGATCAGGGACCTGATCTGCAGATGAACTGATCCTGGCTTTAGATGGGATGGGGGGGGGAAAAGGTCAGATGGTCTTACCTTGGTTGAGCAGCAGAGCTGTGGATGAAAGCAGAAAATAAGAGAAGTGAGTCATGACACACAAAAAAAAAAACATCAAAACTGCACATAAAGCTGCTCTGTGAGATCAGATTAAACCGACAAGGTCAGCGTTTACGCCAGAAAAACACACGTATGAGAGCATTTAAGTGTTTTTTTCTGAGCTGCAGTGAAGCACAGACAGGGAATGAGAGAGCGATTCAACACCTGGCATCTCAGTGGTGACCTGCTGCTCTAAAGGCCTCAACGTACGCTGCATGAACAGAGACATGGGTTCTTTTTCTCAAGGTGGCAAGAACAAGAGCAAAGTTAGTTCTGTGCCAGGACTTTTCATATTTCACAAGAAGAGAGAACAAACGTCTCTGTTCTTGCGAAGTATGTAGTGTTTTTTTCTGTTTAACGTAAACTCAACATTCTGTCATCCAACTTTATTGTGTACGTGTAGCTGCTTAGCCATTGATGGTGCCATCCTTGACCTGTGATAGGTCAAGGTCAAGGTCGGTCTTCCCCAGATGTAATTCTCTCCATAATCACATGATTTTATAATAGGGAAATGTTAATATGACAAAAAACATATTGTTCCACATGTGTCTGTGTGTGTGTGTTTCTACCTGGTATTCCTTATGTTGTGGGGACCTAAGTGTGTTTATGAGGACTTGTCTTCCTTAAGGGGACAAAAATCAAATCCCCATAATGTAAATGACTACATTTTAAGGTGAAGACATGTTTTAAAGTTAGGCTGAAGTCAGGGTTACTGAGGTCGCGTTCAGGGTCAGGGTGAGTCTCCAGGAAATTAACATACAGTTAAGTCAATGCAATGTCCACTGAAGTCATGGAAACCAGTGTGTGTGTGTGTGTGTGTGTGTGTGTGTGTGTGTGTGTGTCTCCAGCACACATGCCCTCTGATGTCAGAGAATAGAATGTTGCTGAATTTAAATGATTTAAAACCTATTTTTTTTAATCACTTTTAATCATTCACACTGTATTTGACAAGAAAGACACATTTTCCTAGATTTTCCCGAGATTCAAGTGTGAAAAAAAACTCACGAGGGAACTTTTCCACGTCAGAGACACGAGGTGCTCAGACTGAAACATCCTGTGAGACACGAACACTAACACGTCAGCTAATATAACACTGGATCGGCAGCTGAGATGAGGGCCACGCAGGTGATGTGCTCAGGGGTGTGTGTGTGTGTGTGTGTGTGTGTGTGTGTGTGTGTGTGTGTGATTACACCTGTTTAAAGACTTTCGCACTAAATCTGCTGAATGCTGTATTTGTATCGTCAGCAGTGGGAAATGAAACCAAACTGGTTTTATATATAAATGAGAATAGATGACAAGACTTAAAGGTCCCATATTATACCCTATTAACCCAAGTTAAACTAGGTCCTGGTGCCTTAATGAACATGTCTGTGTCATGCTTTAGTCAAAATATCATAAGGATGAAGCACAATAGCAGTTCAATAACTCTGCCAAAACAGCCTTTTTCAGAACGCTCGGTTTTGTGCCTGATCATTTACATGTGAATGAGACCCAGGTAAACACACATCCACTGCTTCCAGGGGAGTGTTGATCTAACTGTCATCACTTATCACCTATTGTCATGCAGCGTCGTCACAACCCCCGCTCCATATACCCCATAGTAATGTCCGTTTACCCGTTGTTACTGCGTTTCACCGTAATGCATAGTGAGTGACCACAATTTTGGCTTCTCGCGATCATAAAAAAATCGAAGAAAAACGATTAATGCGCCGCGCGGCGTGTATGTAAATTCCCATGCTAGAAAAAGACCCTGAACGCACCAGTGTAACTGCGGCTCCAACTGGTGTGTGGATCAACAACACGAGGAGAGAACGTGGAAACACGACAGAAAGGCAGCCTTTGGTTGAGAAGAAATGTAGGACAACATCTACATCTTTCTGCAGTGCTTTCAAACGCGTGCTCCTCATATCACCGATCCACACATGTCACTCGCCAACCACAGGCACGTAACTGGTGCGTTCAAGGTGTCCCTCCAGCATAGGAATTTACATACGCGATCAACAACAAAGGGCTTGTGAAGCTTGTGAACATTTTTTTCATAAATAAAATATATCCTCTGGAAACAAAAATCTTCTGAGGCTGGAAGTTTGTGTAAAACACTTTGCTCCGCTGTGCAGCCACTCTTCCTCCCTCGCCTGCACTCTCGTATTTCACAGGGACAAGGGGGAGCTACGGTGGAGCTGTGATGTACTCTGTGAAGTACTCTGTGAAGTACTCTGTGAAGTACTCTGTGAAGTACTCTGTGAAGTACTCTGTGAAGTACTCTGTGAAGTACTCTGCCTGGCGGGGTGCCAACATTCACGGTGAAATGTCCGCACTGTCGTCACTTGGTCGGGAGGTGTAAACATTGCGTGTTTTATCGCCTATACTTACACAAAGTGGAACCACTAAAACATGACTGAGTCTTGTTTTTTCACATTTTGGGGACTGGTATGGCCCACTGAGTCCCAAATATAAGTACTAAAAGATTTTTACTAAAAGTTGATTTTGCACAATAGGGGACCTTTAATCATCAAATACAATAAATCTAGTAAAAAAAAAACACACACATACCTGAAATCCCTCTCTTCAGCCAGCGCGGCTCCTCCAACACAATGAAGAAGTTTTCATGTTTCTCATATTCTTCATCATCAATTATCCTCACCTGAAGAGTCTGACTGTAAACACACACACACACACACACACACACACACACACAAGGAGAGAGACCAAGACATTTTCAGTAAAACAACAACAACAACAACAACAGAAGACTTTTATAAAATATAAAACCATGATGGAAAGACTGTTCTTTAGGGGAGAGGAAGTGAAAGTGGTGATGACAAGACCTGTTAGTGTCTCTGAGGATCTCTGCAGTGAAATGTCAGCACTGACAGCAGCGGAGGAAAATCTACACTGACAGCAGACACAGAGCGAGAGGGAGAGGAAGAGGGGAGGAGGAGGAGGAGGAGGAGGAGGAGATGAAGGATGGAGGGAACAGCGTGGAGAAGAGGAAAAGCTCAAGCAGAGGAGGAAGTGAAGGATGGATAGAAGGTGGTTAGTGAACAGGGAGGGAAATCGAAGAAAAAGGGAACGACATGAAATGATGAATGAGCGGAGGAGGTCAAGTTGAAGCTGGGGGTCGGCAGGGACTTTATATAGACAGTTGATATTTGAGCCATTTGACAGATGCACATGCTTCATACATGAACCATATAAGGTTATTCAGCTTGTCCTCATAGGAGAACCCTTTTTGGAACCCTTTTGGAGGGTTTGGAGGGTTCCAAGAACCCCTTCAAAACCCCTCATTCAGGAAGGTTCTCTGGATCAAAATGGAACCATTAGTGTTACCAAGAACACCGATGGTTCCATGGAAAGGGTTTTTCAGAAGCAAATGGTTCCAGGTAGAACCTCAGCCCTTATAGAAGGACACTTTTGGAACCCTTATTTGTGTACACATTCCATTTCAACATTCCATACTCAAATTTCCAGACTTCTCTGAGGATTTTTCAGTCAATATTAAACATCTGAATACCAATTGTTAGATGCTTATTATGTAAATAAATGGTTTTAAAATCAAACCCTTCACTCATTCTTCATGAAGCCAGCCCTCGGAAACCTTGAATCGAATCCATGACGCTGTCGCTGCCGAAAACAGGAGGTTGTCTCGACGACACCATTCTACAGCCAGCTTGATTAGTTTCATATCATCTACAGGTTAGGCTATGTTGTGTTGATTTATATATATTAATATATTTATTTTAGAAAGTGAGATAACGGTCAACAACACAAACATTTTTCCATACTCTTTTCCCTTTTTCCATACTTATACAGACCTGGAAATGACTCAAATTAAATTAAAGGAACCCTGTACCAAAGCTCCATTAGTAATCATTTACACTGAAAACCTAATTACAAAGAGGAAAAAAACGCACTGGTGAAGTTTTATGGAAAACCTCACATGTTCTGTTAAGTTCTGCTCCACAAAATAAAAGTCTTAAAGAGTCACACAACGATATCATGTGATATTCCTGCTGGGATCGACTGTTTCAAATCATTTATACACTGTACACGGACACTGTAGTTCACTCAATCATCCTGTGTTGGTTTCAAAGCTCGCCTACAGTGGACAAAAAGATCAATGGTAACATGGTAAAGCCCCGACATCCTGCTCCTGATGGATCCAGTTTGTGAGCAGAGAGAGGCAGAGATGGGAGTGTGGAGCAGTGAGTGAGAGACCACAAAACAATGCCTCTGGTTTCTGGTAATGGACAACAGGATGGAGACAGACGTGGACCAACGGGTTCCACTTCTTCTCAGCACTGCAGAGGACTTGATACGATTCTATCTGTCGTTTCCCTGTGTGTCAACGCTGCAATCGGCTGCATCATATCACTGCGTAAAGGCCACATTATACTTCTCCGACTGCGTAACCACGGAAACGCATCGAGCCTTCATACTTCTGCGTCGCGGTGACGGATACGCGCTGCAATTTCTCGCGCGATCAGTAGGGGTCGCTACGCAAGGTTGTTGTGCTTCTGGCTACGGTGAGCAATGGCGTCCGAGAGAGAAAGCCTGTTGGGGAACATAGGTACGACCCCTCCTTGAACCTCAAACTGCAGACCAAGGTAAGCCCATACCAGTACAAACACGCATTTATCCTTTGGATATCTATGTTTAATTTATTCAGATATACCAAATAAGAAATGAATGTGCGTCATCTGTGAACGCGTAGTTGAACATGCTCTGGAAAAGCGTAATTTCCTGATTTACAAATATAGCTATAAATAACCGGAGCCATGTGCGCGCACCGCTGTGCCAGTTAAGACCTGCCTTTCAAACGTGCTAAATATAGACGCAAAAATAAGAACCGCAATCAGTTTCAGGTTTGATAAATCACTTTGCACGTGCTAAAATAACATATTTACATTTTCTCCTCCCATCACACGCAAAATAGAGTGTAAACGCCCCATATTGCATATGCATTAAGGCAAGAACGCTTAATGGGTTGCGAGTGCTATTTTGCCCGTCTGAGGGACGCACTCCTTGTTGCGCCCTGTTAGTAGATCAGCATCAACGCTAATCTGCGTGTGCAATCCAGTTTGCACACGTTTTTGCACGTGCAAAGCTTTAGTAAATCAGGCCCTAAGAGTCTAAACATGTGGTTCGTGTAATAAGATAAGACGTATTTATAGTTTGGCGGCGACGTTGTTGGGCGGTGATCAGCTCCGCCTCTGTGGACGCTCGGTGCTCACTGTGAGCCGGCACAGAGCAGCGTTATCTCGGCCTGTCCTGAGGACCAATCGCAGCTCTTGTCGTCTCCGTTGTCCCTTGACGGAGTGACGGACACTTAAAAATTATTTTGTGCAGTCGGAGACGACGCAGAGGCTCAACGACATGCTGTCTGTCGACGCAGAGGGCTCTGCGTAACCTACGTAGAGCACTTTACGCAGGAGTATAAATTGGGCTTTAAGAACCACATCCCTATCACCTCCAAGTCTTCACTGGTTCATCTCATTATTCTTCATCCTTAATCAGTCTCATCTCGTCACCAACCGCCGCTGCCTGTCGTCCAACAAAAGTTCCAACCTCCAAATGACTTCATGAAGTCTCTATTGGTTACATTATTCTGTTCAGTCTGTCATGAATTAATTTCCCATTACGAGTCTCTGCTGATTGGACTCGGCGCTGTCGCTGCTGTCGCGGTGGTTTCCATATTTTAATTCAGCTCCCGGAAGCTCTTGTCAGATCATCAACAGTAATCGCACAAGTCGCTGCTGAAGTTGAAGAAGCCACGAGGAGCATAGAGGATAGGGAGTGGGAGCAATGAGTTTTTAAAAAAAAAAAACATTTGGATAAAATTGTAAATTTAATGGCTCACTTTGACAGATGTGCTGCTGATGGGCCATCATTAACCACCAGGGGAATAACTTGGAATAAATGATTTTTTTAAGAGCAGAACGTAAAGGAGTGGTGGTGGAAATAAAAAATAGAACACAACCTCTCACAGAGACCTGCTGACTCATCTCACCTGATCCTGACACGTGTCAGTCAGTGGATCTGTCTGCTCACATCAGCTGGAAACAGCTGCCACATCAATGTCACACAAACAACAGTGTTGCTGCAAGGTTATTCCAGGTGCTGTTACAAAACCTGGCAGATGCCAACACAACATTTATTTGACAACCAATCACCAAGTAGTTCAATATCTCAGGAATTCCATGATTTTTACCGTGTTTATTTCAATTTATTAAAAACTTTCACTTGAACACAACTTAGTAAGTTCGTTGATGGTGGTGTTTGATAAAAGTTGGGGTCGGACTCATCCCATTGCTGCTTTCTTCTGGCTTTAATCATCCATGACTTCGTCTCCACACTGTTATCCTCCTCATCTCGAACTGGCCTCAAGGATAATCTGATTAATTTGTGTTTGACCAAAGATCAAAGTCGCTGAGATTTTGCAGATATTTATAAATCTCAAATCTCAAGTCACACGCTATGTGGTGAAGCTCGAAGTCCAGTGTGACTCGTATATTGAATGCTGAAGCAATTTCTACACATTTGGCACAACTATTCCCTTCTAATCTGAGAGGAGCAGGGTACTTTGGATTTGATGGTGCACAGAGTTTTTGAACGGCTTCCACCTATTCCTTGGCCCCTGGAGCGACATTTCAAAGTCTAAAGACTTTAAAGACACATCGTTAAAACTCATAAAACATCACAAACTGAGGACAGTTGAGTCTTTTGAGTGTTGGTATTCTTTCTTTTGCATTGTTCTGCCTGTCTGGCCTGCTGCAGAGTTCACATAAACCAGTTACTCTCTATATACAAATATGAGGCCCATAAAAAGCACACCCTTATGTTGACACTAAAGGTGCCATATGTAAGAATGTGGCCAAAAACTGTCACTACATCCACATTTTTGAAATCTCGGTATTCGGTATTTTGAAAACTTTTAGGTTTCGTTTTTTTTGACGTAACTGGCAACCCGTGGTTGCTCGGCAGCTGAGGCTCTACTGACTGCAATGATTGGTAGACGGCGGTAGGTGGCGCCACATGACGCCAAAACATGATTTCAAAACATGAAATTGTTGAAAACAAACACAATATTTCTTTATAACCCTAACCCAAATGCAGTATTTTACTGCTTTTACTGCATTATTTTAACTATATTTTCTGCACCATTTAAAGCTGCAGTTAGATCTCAAGACCACAGTTTGTTAAAATACAGACATTTTCAGTGTCATATCTTTGTTTTCAGATCGTCTCGTCTGAACCTCTCGGACAGATGCACTTGTTTCGTAAGTGACAGATGAATTAAAATAAACTCTCTTTATCTCTGCCAACGTGCGCTTTATTGCATTTATTGTCCAACTTTATTCAAGACTCTTTTTTTCCTTGTTAAAGTTGTGTTACAGTGTAAGCAGTCATCGTTGGTGCAGGAGAAGCATTGTGAAGGTTAGTTGTTAAAGGCGCCATATGTAAGAATGTGGCCAAAAACGGTTACTACATTCAAATTCAAAACCACACCGAGGTCTTTTAGGTTTCATTTTCTGACGTAACTGGCGACCCGTGGTTGCTCGGCAGCTGAGACTCTACTGACTGCAATGATTGGTAGACGGCGGTAGGTGGCGCCACATCCCAAAACATGATTTGCAGTCTGCAAAATGTTTTTTTTAATGCAAATATTTTGTCTGTACTGTTGTTGTTGGTGAGTTCAGTTTGTTATATGAACATTATTCCTGAGTCTCTGTGACATATTAGGAGGATTTTATGGCTTTAGTTGCTTTAGATTTATGACATAATGCACCTTTAAAGCTGCTCTGCGACCAGCAGCAGAAAAGCTGAGACTCTCTCTGTGATACAAATGATTGAAATGTGTCATTTACTGGTAACGCTTTCTTTTACAGTCCCCTAATTACCTGGTATTTAGCTGGTAAATTCATGGTAACACTAAAGTGTTGCTAGGTAATTACCAAGGGTAATAAGATCAGTAAATACAGTGAAACCGTTGCCAAAATACTGGGTAATGCACGGTAATGTACTCGGTAAGTAAAGTAAAACTGTACTGTAAAAGAAAGCCAAGCTTGTTTCCATGTAATTACACACATTTTTAGGGTTAGGTTTGTTAGATTACCCCTTGGGTAAATAGCTAGTAATTAGGGGACTGTAGGTACCTGCTTATTACCAGTTTATAACCCAATAATACACTTACATTTACCATAGTTTTGCCATAGTTTAGCTGTACATACCTTCTTATTAACAGCAGTAATAACACGCTATAATTAACTATATAGTTACCAGGTAAATGCCCAGTATTTTGGCAACAGTTTCACTGTATTTACTTTCTTATTACCATTGGTAATTACCTAGTAACACTTTGGTGTTACCATGAATTTACCAGGTAAATACCTGGTAATTAGGGGACTGTAAAAGAAAGCGTTACCCATTTACTGTTTCTGTGACTCACGTGGTCTGGTCGTTGGTGAACTCCAGCTCTCCCTGAGCCTCCTCGTAGTCCTCGCCCGCCTTGGCAGTGCCCGACTCGCTGTGGTACGGCAGAATGACAGTGCCGCGGGCGCCCGAGTTGCGCGCCACCGTCACCTCCATGGTGCCCACGCTCTCGCTCACCCGCATCATGCGCTCGCTGAACGTGAAGATGCCGGCGTGGTCGTCGTCCAGGATGGTCACCGTGGCGACCAGGGGCTCGAGCAGGCGAGCTTTAGGGGTGGCGCCCGCCTCGTCGCTCTCAAACATCCCCTCGGCGTCGCCAACGCGCAGGTTCAGCAGGCGCACAAAGAAGTGCTCGTCCTCTTCAAAGATGTCGTCGTCGATTATTCCCACCTGGAGATACACACAAAGAATCATTTGAGTTTGAATGTGTCGAGCAGTGTTGCCAGATTGTGTGGTTTTCTGCCCAATTGGGCTACTTTTGTTTTAAAACATTTTCACTTTTGATCTCATCTCAAAAAAATGTTCTTCTTGTCTCTTTAATGTGAGTTTTTATGTCACAATTATGACTTTATCTCATCATTTTAACTTTGTAACTTATAAAACTGACTTCGTATCTCATCATTTTGAGCTTTAATTTCGACTTTTTATCTCATAAAATTGACTTTGTATCTCATCATTTTGAGTTTTTAATCTCATAATTATGACTTTTTATCTCGTAAAATTGACTTTTTATTTTGAGTTTCTAATCTCATAATTTTGACTTTTTATCTCATAAAGTTGACTTTGTATCTCATAATTTTGAGATTTTAATCTCATAATTCCGACCTTGTATGTCATAATTTTGAGTTTTTAATCTCATAAAATTGACTTTGTATCTCATAATTTTGAGTTTTTATCTCATAAAATTTACTTTGTATCTCGTAATTTTGATTTTTTATCTCATAAAATTGACTTTGTATCTCATAATTTTGAGTTTTTAATCTCATAATTATGACTTTTTATCTCGTAAAATTGACTTCTTATTTTGAGTTTCTAATCTCATAATTTTGAGATTTTAATCTCATAATTCCGACCTTGTATGTCATAATTTTGAGTTTTTATCTTATAAAATTGACTTTGTATCTCATAATTTTGAGTTTTTAATCTCATAATTATGACTTTTTATCTCGTAAAATTGACTTTTTATTTTGAGTTTCTAATCTCATAATTTTGACTTTTTAATCTCATAAAATTGACTTTAAATTTGGGCTGCTTTTATCCACATTTGGAGAGTTTTTAGTCCTCATACAGGTAATTTGTGATGTAAATAATGCAATTTATAAGGCCTACACAGCTTAAAAGTGCACCTTTTTTCGTGCAGATTATTACTAATCTGGGACTGGCGCACGGATGTTCATTATGCAATTTGTTTAGCTGATGGTTGACTTACGTACGTGCAATCTTGTTGGTTGCAATTTGCAAAAACGTATTTATCTATCATTTACGTGTGGTTATTTGATGCAGATGTGAAGCTCTGGATGTGTTTTTCTATTGAACGTGTTATGATTTTACGGGTTTACACGGGTGTCTGGCAACTTTGTGGTTTTCGGCTGGTTTTTATTGGATGTGATTGGGCTGGAAACTGTCTCGTGTGTCGGTGCCTCATACAACCGTCCCTTTGACACTTCTACCAGCTCCGTGCTTTAGAAATAAAATACACTGTGTTGATGCACAAAAACAACGACAACAGCATGTTTCGACCTTTCTGACCTCGACGCCTGACACATTTCACCGCGGCTCGCGAACAAAGAAGCGTCTTTAAGTTTTGCCAGAGCTCTTATCTGCCGCACGCTCGTCCTCACGACTCCTACTTTAATGCGTCTCTTCAAGGTAGATGGGCAAGGGTATCGATTTGTTTGTTCTGTGTCCAGAGAAAGATCATTAAACATCAGGTGGAGAGTGCAGCACCGGGAGAAGAACACTCACACACACTCTCTCTTTGTGCCAATGTTGATGCACAACCTTGACGTTCAGATCGGCTCCAGTTTATTTGAATAATTAAAGAAAAACGACATTCCTGAGGTCGTCGCCTGTGCATGTGATGAACTTTCTCATTTCACTGCTTGTCACTCAATAACAAACATTTTTGTTTGCTCCCTTTAACAGACACACAAACAGAGTGTGCGGTCACAGAAACATCTCTGGGATCATTGTCGTCCGTAGCGCATTAACGGACAGATGGCTGCTCTCAAATCAGATTTCAGTCGCGTCTGTAATCGAATGAGCCGGACCGTTTGACGTCATGGTGTTTTAGATGGAGTCCAGCAAAGATGGTTCCTTCCAAACATCCAGCACACTTACTTTTAACGGCCGACCACACCCGTGTCTGAGCTCTATATTTCAACCTCAACCCTAATCTTTTGAATTAACCGATTGTAACGATTCAGTACATCGAACGGGGTTCGTACGGTCATGAAAAACCTGGAAAATGTTTTGGAAATTGAAAATGCATTTTCTCGGTCCTTGAAAAAACTAAATTTCCTGTAAAGTTTTGGAAAAGTCATGGAAATATTGCATGGATAATATTTTGGAATGCGTAAAACATAAATAAAATGATGCGATTAAAATTTAAATTGACACGGAAGTGTCAAGCAGAAACAAGCGGATCACTGAGTGACGCTCTAGTCCTCACATGGATTTTGAGATGCTCTATTCAACGACAAAATGCCAGGAAAGTGTAGTTTCAACGAGTGTGATATGATTTAACTGCGTCTCTGCAAATAAAGCGTACGGAGACGATCGATCAGTCCTGGCGCGTGGGTTTCGCCGGCTAACACACAAAAGCTAACGGAGAAGCTAAAAACACAAGGCAACACACTTCCGGGGGCGTTTTTCTTACTCGGAGGTAAAAACAAGGAGACGCCTATAGGGGACGCCAATTCGCGTGCAAGCGATGCCACACAGTGGCTGCAAGTGTGTACTGCAGGCGTGAACCAAAACGTGAACAACAAAAACGCCCTTACAGAATACAACCACTTCCTCTCTTTTAACCATTACTTAAAGGTGAAGTAAGTAGTTTATAGTGCCATCTAGAGGAGAGGCTGAAATTTACAACAAACAACTGCTCCTCTGCTCACCCCCTCCCTTCCCTGAGCGCTACGGTGTCCTCAGCTGGTCAAATGTCGTCCTCGTCGTCTTTCTCCGTGTCAGCAGATGAGGTTCGTGAGGCGAGGGAGAGGGCGGAGCTACCGCGGCCGTAGCAGACGAAGCGGCGAGAGAGGAGGCGGGACTTCCGCTACAAGTAAAGAGACGCTTGATTTGTTCTCTCGCGTTTGTCCTTACAGGCTCCGGTAGAAACATGGCGTCTCGCTGCTAACAGTGGCTATGCAACCGCGGCCCGCGACCATGTTATTTTACATGACTTTTTGAAACACCACGAAAATGAAACAAAAACTATTATACAGCGACTAGACAATGCAGGAGCACATAATATGTATACAAAAGTGGATTTTGGGTTATATAAACCCATAAATACTACATATTGTCCCTTTAAAGCATAAAGCCCAATTTATACTCCTGCGTAAAGTGCTCTGCGTAGGTTACGCAGAGTCTCTGCGTCGACGCAGAGCCTGTCGAAGAGCCTCTGCGTCGTCTCCCACTGCATGAAATATTTATAAGTGTCCGTCACTCCGTCAAGGGACAGCGGAGACGGCAAGAGCTGCGATTGGTCCTGAGGACAGGCCGAGCTAAGCTGCTCTGTGCCGGCTCACAGTGAGCACCCGAGCGTCCACAGACGCGGAGCTGATCGCCGCCGATAACGCCTCTGCCAAACTAGACTCTAAATGGCCAATTTCTCGCCTTTAAATGATCTTAAAACTGCGTTCCGTCACACAGAAAAGTGAGAAACGGCCACTGTTTCAACAACAACAGTCTTTCTCTCTCTTTCTCTCTCGGACGCCATTGCTCACTGTAGCCTGAAGCAGAACAACCTTGCGCATCGACCCCTACTGATCGGGCGGGAAATTGCAGCGCGTGTCCGTCACCACGACGCAGAAGTATAAAGGCTCGAGGCGTCTCCGTGGTGATGCAGACGGATAACGCGTACGCAGTCGGAGAAGTATAATGTGGCCTTTACTCAAATAATCCATCCATCCATCATCTACCGCTTTATCCTCCACCAGAGGGTCGCGGGGGGTGCTGTGCCTATCTCAGCTGACATTGGGCGATAGGCGGGGTACACTCTGGACAGTTCGCCAGTCCATCACAGGGCAACACATAGAGACAAACAACCATTTACTCTCAATCTCACACCTTTTTTGGACTGTGGGAGGAAGCCGGAGAACCCGGAGAAAACCCACACACACACACGGGGAGAACATGCAAACTCCTTGCAGAAAGGCCCTTCTTCCGAAGTTGTTCCAAACGGGGCTCAAACCCAGGAACCTGGGTCTTCTTGCTGCAAAGGCAAGAGTGCTAACCACTACACTCAAATAATAATTCAAATAAATAAGTATGAAAGAAAGTTACAACAGAGTGGCTTTTTAAGGGGAGCTTTAAACTTTGGCTACTGAACCACAGACGTGCAAAATGCTGACAATGAACGACGTGTCGCAGCAAACTGCACATGATTTTTTATTTGACGAAAGTCTTAACGAAGATTTGCAGTCAAAACAAATGGACGTTCATGACTGCAAGACTGTGCGATGGCACCGATTTTTCGGTCTTGGAAAGTCAATGAAAGGCTACGGAGAAGTGTTTGAAAAGTCATGGAAAACTATTGCAAAAAAAAGCGTACGAACCCTGATGGAAAAACAACAGCTTGACGAGTCGCTAGTTTGTGTGTGTCGACGTCACTGTGGTTTCATCAACTATGACGACTCCGCCCACGTCGAGCAGGTACGATATTCTAAAACTGAGTTGTGCTGGAACTGTGTGTCGTGGAAATACTGATGCAAGAAACCCAGGCTGAGTTTTGCTGCGTTATTCTGTCAGTGGTGAGCAGCGGGATTTAATAATTAACTGTGTCATCTTTTACTGATGAGGAAAGATTCAGCTCAGACTTTCACCCAATCAGCAAACGCTTAAACCATTTCACTTTAACCTCCACGACTGCGACTGCAGAGGAGAAATAAATGTGTTGTTCACGCTGATGTACGACACACGCAGTCAGGAATTAATTGGTTGAAGTGTTGCAGATTAAGAAAAACTCTAATTAAGAAAAAAAAAAAAAAAAAAAAAAAGATCTATTAGGTTTCGACAGTGAGAAATTAAACTGTTTTAATCCATATAAGTAAAGGGATAATCTCGTGTGGCAAGGGAAGCAGCAGGAGACGAAAAAAACATGGCCGCCAGCTGGACCGTCAGGAACAGGCTCTTCTGAGAAAAGCACTTTATCTGCAGTCTGAATGATTTTATGATGTTGGCCACTCTCTTTTTAATTTAGTATTTTCTAAATCTTTTTTTTTTTAACATCGTTGCACACAGGACGCTGAGCCACTGTTGCCTCCGCGGGGAGTTTAAATGTGTTATTTTTTACGCCTTCTGCGCTTGAAATCATTCGCTTGGATTAACGAGGCAGCTCCAGTGTCACTCTGAGTTACAGTGGCTGATTTTCTCCGGGGACTTTTGGGGCAATTAAAAGCTGCCTTTTCTGGTGTCCCCGCTGGCAGCTGTGAGATCATCGCGACGCTGTCACAACTGCTGTCATCTTCGGAGTTTAACCATCGATGAAACGGGACACCATTGCATCTCCAATGATCAACATCATCATAAAATCAAATCAGATTGATTAGGGTGCGACTGCGTAATGCGTTATCCGTCTGCGTCACCACGGAGACGCCTCGAGCCTTTATACTTCTGCGTCGTGGTGACGGACACGCGCTGCAATTTCCCGCCCGATCAGTAGGGGTCGCTGCGCAAGGTTGTTGTGCTTCAGGCTACAGTGAGCAATGGCGTCCGAGAGAGAAAGAGAGAGAAAGACTGTTGTTGTTGAAACAGTGGCCGTTTCTCACTTTTCTGTGTCACTGAACGCAGTTTTAAGATAATTTGAGGCGAGAAATTGGCCATTTAGAGTCTAAACATGTGCTGTGTGTGTTAAGATATGACGTATTTATAGTTTGGCAGCGGCGTTGTCGGCGGGGATCAGCTCCGCCTCTGTGGACGCTCGGTGCTCACTTGTGAGCCGGCACAGAGCAGCGCTACCTCGGCCTGTCCTGAGGACCAATCGTAGCTCTCGCCGTCTCCGTTGTCCCTTGACGGAGTGACGGACACTTAAAAAATATTCCGTGCAGTCGGAGACGACGCAGAGGCTCTTCGACAGGCTCTGCGTCGACGCAGAGTCTCTGCGTAACCTACGTAGAGCACTTTACGCAGAAGTATAAATTGGGCTTAAACGTGAGTAAACAACGTTCTCCTCAGTCTAATAAGACGAGTGCAGACCCTTCTATCACGGCGGCAGCAAAAAAAGAAGCCGAGGGTTTTCATCGATGCCGTCAGCGTCACGTCTATCTCATCAAAAAAAAAACCCCTGCGATGGTCGCACACTGGAACTGATGCAGCGCAGAAAGTGGGAGATGAGTGAGACGTTCAAGATTAATTGGTTTCCCTGCTGCTCATTTCTGGCAGTGATCGATGAAATCCGCTGCTACGTGGCTGAAATGGGCAAACGGTGACCTGGAGTAATTTACTCTCTCGTGGTCGCTCCATCTATGCTTTCATGGCGGACGGACCAATTTATAACAGTTTCTTTTTCTTGCCGTCCCCACTCTCCCCACTCTCTACAGGGGTTTGTGCGATGCTCCCCTCCCCCACTCGCTTTAATCTCTCATCAAAGACTACCCGGCGTCTTAAAGTTGTGCTAAAAGGAATAGATTAGATTTTCTCTTTTTTTTGTTTGTTTCTTGCTGTTTTGTATAGTTAGTTTTATTATGTATATATTTTGTTCTTTTTATTCCAACATCAACCTGCCTAATATGGACTACAGATGGAAATTAGCCCCTGGGCTATAATCTGGCACATTTACATGTACTTTTGTATATGTTCATTAATGTGCATTGTCCTGAAATAATAAATAAATAAAATGCATTTGCCACCAACTAGTTCACACATACAACAATATAATACAATACTAATAAACAAATGAATGACTATAATACATACATAGAAACTGAATCTAACAATAATGATAATAATGAATTTTATTTATAAGCGTCTTTCCCACTTTACAAAGACAGCTTTAGAGTCTGAATTTGAAGAGATGGGAACAAAGTCAGAGGTGGGAGTGAATTCCATCATTCCAGAGCTTCTGCTCCCCATCTACAGCATCATGGATCAATGTAATAGCTAAAAGAGTTAATTACGAGATCTTTTGTAATGTTCAATAGAACATTGAGGCAGAGACAGTCGCTCCGGGAAAGCGCACTTTTAAGGTCATTATTGACATTTTTAAGGGATGAGTTTCAAAGGTTTGCTTTTAATTACACCATTTAATTTCCAGAGGTATATTCAGTCATTTGAAACTGTTGGAAGATTCATGATTATTGCTTTGGAATAAACCTTGTCTAGCACAATCGGAGTGTGTGTGTGTGTGTGTGTGTGTGTGTGTGTGTGTGTGTCATTTAGTCCGCCCTCAGTGATTTGCTCGCGGCAGACAAATGAATACGAACGCCTCTCCGTGCACTGCAGCGCAGTTCAACAGCATCAACGCCGTGAGAATGAAAAACGGAACATTATAATCTCCATTAACGAGGACGTATTTTAACGGCCGTTGTAAATATGAATGTGTTTTTAAACATCTTGTTATATATGTGCGAGAAACACTGCACAGACGAGGAGCTGAAATCAGAGGACATTTATCACACTATCATATTGTTTTTTGTTTGATAAGATCATTTTCAAATGTTTTGAGTCCTAAAATAAACCAAACTGAAGCTGCAGGACCATCATTTTAGAGCAGGGGTGTCAAACTCAAATACAGAGTGGGCCAAAATTTAAAACTGAACAAAGCCGCGGGCCAAGGTTGAACAAATTAACCTTTTAATAGGGACCCAAACAAGTTTTGCATTGAATATTGAACAAGCAAGGCTTATATAACTTTATAGTGACATGCAAAATCGAGTTTCAAATAATAATAATAATAATAAAAAAATATCAATGGCATATCAAATAAAATGCACCTTAAATACAGGATAAGCGGTAGATAATGGATGGATAAAAATGTAATGCCTCTTTTCTATTTGCAGCCTTCTGAGGTAAATATCAAAATAAACTTTTTCCACAGGCTAATAATAAATTTGAAAATAAAATAACAATAATGAATGAATCAAACATTCAAGCCTTGAAGTAGCAAGAGAAAGTGCATGAATAAAATTTTAATTATTGCTCAGTTTGCTACACTGATTTGCTATAACACTGAATATGGAACAAGCAACGCTTATATAACTTAATAGTGCAAAATCAATTTTCAAAAAACAAACGAAAAAAACATCAATGGCATATTAAATAAAATTTAAATAAAAAATTGAATGCCTCTTTTCTATTTGCAGCCTTCTGAGGTAAATATCAACATTAACTTTTTCCACAAGCTAATAAATTTGAAAATAAAATAACAATGAATACAAAACAACAGCAGAGCATTATGGGATTTGTAGTATTAGCGGTGAATGCGGTGTTACAGCGGTGGTGCCGCTGTATAATACCGGCGGGCCAGCTCTAATGTTAATTTGATATTGCCTCAAGGGCCAAATGAAATTACACGGCGGGCCAAATTTTGACACCCATGTTTTAGAGTATAGTTATTTATATTCATGCACTTTTAGATAGTGTGTATTTATTACAGTTTGTTCTTTTTCTTCTGCCAGACTATAAATATTCTTCTTTATAGAAGAATACGTGAAGAGACAAAGCAACGAGAAATACAACATAAGACTGGAAAAAAAACAACATTTTCAAAGTCAAAGCCAGAGAGAAAATCCATGTACACTTTCAGAACTGAGGATGTGAACTCTGAAAATTACCCTGAAGAGATAAGAGAAATCTATCTCCACTTTTATTTTCACTTAAATAATTGAAGTAACATCAGAGCGTCTTTGCACGAAATCTCCCCGAAACCTCCGTCCCTTCTTCACTCACCTTAATCTCTTTACGAGTCTCTCCTGGTTTAAACACCAGCGTTCCTTCGCTGTACTCGTAATCTGATCCGGCGTTGGCTGAACCGTCTTCTGTCCTGTAGTCCACGTAGAATGTGTTCTCTCCCAGACCCCCTGAGCACCAGAGAGACAACGACAATGACTGAATATGAATATTACACACATTTACAAACAGAATTATGAATCCATTAACATTTGAGGTGGAAAAAAGCAAGTAAAAGTCAAAATTGACAGAACTTGTTTGTTAAGCTCTCAGTGGATATTGAACCCAATCGGATGAAACTTTGTAGTAAAACCTAAATACTGGTCATTTTAGCCTTGAATTCTGATAAACATGTAACTATAAAACATGAAGCTACAGCAGACAAATGCAGGTTCCAAACTTAGCAAGTGTAAAAACTTTTTTATCCCTTTCCTCCCATCCACTATCTCCAATCTGTAATGTTTCTAATCTAAAACGCCCGCATGCACTGACTGTGCTTTAATATTCAGCAGAAGTGCCATTATCTTTAGGGACGTGCAGTATATATATATATCTGATACCAGGAACGAACAAAACTTCAAATTCACTGGAATTGTGGGAGATAAGAAAAGAAAAAAAGTAAACTCGGTACGATCCGTAAACGCTGGACATTAAATAAATGCCGCAGTAAACATCGTGCACTGCTGCTGTAATGTGACCAGAATGTGAGAGAGGAAACAAAAGCAAAATAGTAGAGTGAAAAAAGGGCTGTTTGTTGATTTATTTATTCCTTTATGAGAGCAACGGAATCTTTTTAAAGAAAGTAAACTTGTTTTTTTTTTGTAAATAAATAAAAGTAACAGCATTCTCAGATTAAAGTCAGAATTCTGACTGAATTAAAGGTGCCATATGTAAGAATGTGGCCAAAAACAGTTACTACATTCAAATTCAAAATACAGAGAATCTTTTAGGTTTTTTCGTTTTCTGACGTAACTGGCAACCCGTGGTTGCTCGGCAGCAGAGACTCTACTGACTGCAATGATTGGCAGACGGCGGTAGGTGGCCAAAACATAAACATGATTTGCAGTCTGCAAAATATTTTTTATAATGCAAATATTTTGTCTGTACTGTTGTTGTTGGTGAGTTCAGTTTGTTATATGAACATTATTCCTGAGTCTCTGTGACATATTAGGAGGATTTAATGGCCAGTTGCTTTAGATTTATTACATAATGCACCTTTAATGCTGTTTTTATATAATTATTTATCTATTTGTTTTATTACATGTGGCTCTAACACTCTTGCCTAGTATTGGTGTCTGTATCAGACATGTCGAATTGGTAAAGTCATCTGTAATTATCACATGAACATAATGACAAAGTTTTCTTGGTTAGAATCTCTTCGTACGTCTGGTTCCTGCACGAGGTTTACGTTATTTGTTCATGGATATCAGCGTTCTTATCTTTATTGCCTGTGACGTGTGACGCAAAAATTATTCGACAACCTGCAATTTTCTGCATTAATGGACAATTTTGGTCACCGACGTCGCGAAGCCTCCACTTAAAAGCCCATCCTTTTCCTCTTAAAGGTGACATAGAGTGGTCCTGTTGCACATAAATGTTAGTTATGGAGGTCTACTTACATATATTAACTTGTTTTTATGGTCAAAAACCTCCTAGTTGCTGTAAACGAGCCGATTGAAATCCTCTTTTCTGACAGTGTTTTTCTGCTGCGAGATTTCAGAGTGAACTTTCACCCCCAGAAGACAGAGTCTTGTGATTGGCCAGTACTATCCAGCACATCCGTTCTCAGAAGCGCAGCGCCCCCCTCTGGAACGGTGGATGCACTGCTCCTCATTATCAAAACATTGTTTTAACAGTGTTTAAAAATAGCTTCTTCACGACTCCCCGCCACAGTCCCTTTTATGACTTTAAACCGGAGTCAGACCCAGAGTCAGAAGACACTGTTGCTCGTGAAACACCTCCACAACGGACGTTATTCTTCTTCTGCGGTTCAATGTACGCAACCGGATGTGCCCGGACTAGTGCCCGGAGCAGGACGATCGGTTGTTCAGGAGAACCGCTGCTTACATAACTATTACGGGATTTTCAGTGATCTCGTTGAGCCCCGAGATTACAATAAAACACAGCGTTCTCAGCAGTGGCTGAACTGTTTGTTTAGAACCTTCAGGGCTTCATAAACAAGGTAATGACGCAGATAAACAGCGTTCATAGGAACTTCCGGTCTAGTTCCGCTTTAAAGTTAATTCCATTCAATCTCTGAATGAAATGAACGTCGTTGCTTCACCAAACTCAGTCTCTCCTCATTTATTTATGTGACCTCGATATTCTCTATATGACTTATTCACGTCTCCGTACCTTGGCAAACGACAGCCAGCGTCAGAACGCCGCAGTTCTCCATGCACTGACTGTGGGCGCTTTCGAAGGAGATGCGGCTGCACACGGCCAGGTCGTCGTCCTCCTCCGGCGCCTCCTCGTCATGTACGGCTGTGCGGCGAGCGTTGTCGGCCGCGTGCTTCTTCAGGACGTTGCCGGCTCCGATCATCATACGTGTAGCCTTGAGATCGCGGAGAGGAGAAAAAATGGCTTAGAGAGGAAAAAACGTGTTTGTCATTAAACTTCTCAGAGTGAGTAACCTTTAGTGTGTGTGTGTGTGTGTTACCTGTATGCGGTAAAAGGCCCGACTCTTCTGTTGGTGCAGGAGAGCGTAGTAGTTGGCCAGCTCCACCAGCTGGTCCAGCTCTTTGTCGGGATATTTCTGCTTCAGTTCCTTCAGGATTCGAATCACCTGGAGCAGCGGAGAAAGGAAGGAGGACACACTTGTGATCACGACACACACTGACAGCTCGCTGTTGCTGTGGAACGTTTGTGGCTCTTTTGGTTCCTGGAACAGCTGGAGGTCTGCGGGGATTCCAGCTTCCAGCTTGAACCTTTAAAGGTGAAGTAAGTAGTTTATAGTGACATCTAGAGGAGAGGCTGAAATTTACAACAAAGACCTGCTGCTCTGCTCACCCCCTCCCTTCCCTGAGCGATACGGTGTCCTCAGCCGGTCAAATGTCGTCCTCGTCGTCTTTCTCCGTGTCAGCAGATGAGGTTCGTGAGGCGAGGGAGAGGGCGGAGCTACCGCGGCCGTAGCAGACGAAGTGGAGAGAGAGGAGGCGGGACTTCCGCTACAAGTAAAGAGACGCTTGATTTGTTCTCTCGCGTTTGTCCTTACAGGCTCCGGTAGAAACATGGCGTCTCTCTGCTAACAGTGTCTATGCAACCGCGGCCCGCGACCGTGTTATTTTACATGACTTTTTGAAACACTACGAAAATGAAACAAAAACTATTATACATCGACTAGACAATGCAGGAGCACATAATATGTATAAAAAAGTGGATTTTGGGTTATATAAACCCATAAATACTACACAGTGTCCCTTTAAAGGGACTTTATGAACGACAAATGACATTTGAGTTGTTTTAGCTGGCCAGCAGTTTTAGCCAACATATTGTTTTTCCAAACTCATTCATGTTTAAGAGGCCAAAATCTGCCCCACACTAGAGGACTTTCAACTCTGACTGACTTGATTCTAAAAACGTGGGAACTACCGTTCAAAAGTTGGGGGTCACTTAAAAATTACTGGTTACGTAAACAGCGGTTCTCCTGAACAGCAGATCCTCCTACTCCGGGCACTAGTCCGGGCACATCCGGTTGCGTACATTGAACCGCAGAAGAAGAATAACGTCCGTTGTGGAGGTGTTTCACGAGCAACAGTGTCTTCTGACTCTGGGTCTGACTCTGGGTCAAAGTCGTCAAAGTGACTGCGGCGGGGAGTCGTGAAGAAGCTATTTTTAAACACTGTTAAAACAATGTTTTGATAATGAGGAGCAGTGCATCCACCGTTCCAGAGGGGGGAGCTGCGCTTCTGAGAGGGGGTGTGCTGAATATGTCACTTCCGGGTATTGTCCAATCACAAGACAGTTGGGAAGGCTCTACGCTGGCTGGCCAATCACAACACACTCTGTCTTCTGGGGGTGAGATTTATGACTGAAATATCGTGGCTTAGGAACAGCGTCAGAAAAGAGGATTTCTATCGGTTTGTTTACAGCAACTAGGAGGTTTTTGACCATAAAAACAAGTTCATGTATGTAAGTAGACCTCCATATGTGCAACAGGACCACTCTATGTCACCTTTAAAAACATTGTGTGTACCTTAAGGCTGGCTTTACTCGACAACGATCTGAACACAAACCGCAAAAGTGGCGTTGCGTTCCCACTTTTTATTTATTTCGCATTTAGAGCAACTAAGAGGTTTTTGACCATAAAAACAAGTTCATGTATGTAAGTAGACCTCCATAACTAACATTTATGTGCAACAGGACCACTCTATGTCACCTTTAAATGAATCATAAATACACTCTATACATTGTTAATGTGGTAAACGACTATTCTAGCTGCAAATGTCTGGTTTTTAATGGAATATGTACATAGGTGTATAGAGGCTCATTTCTAGTGTTCTAATGGTACATTGTGTTTGCTAATCGCGTTAAAAGGCTATTGGATGATTAGAAAACCCCAAACTTTTGAACGGTAGTGTATACACATCGTACTATGTAACCAATTTTCAACGTTTTAACCCTGAGAAAGCACAGACTACAGACCCAGGACCAAACACTCTGCGTTTAGTTCAACCATTTCAGGGAGGAGATTCCAGGGATTTTGAGATCTCACAGAAACTTGTGTGTGATCGCTCCTAAATATCAAACTTATTTAATACTTACGATTTGAAATCGGGAAGACTCTGACTCTGGTGTCCGACGACATTAAAATCGCGTCTGTTGAAAAAAAAATAATTTGGCCAGATGATCTGCTCGAATCTGCGCCCACGATCGCTGGAAACGATCGTGACTGAAATCTGGCCAATTATCCTCTCGTGTGGCACAAGCTTAAGTGAACAGGATTCTCTCGAGGGCATTGTAAAACTAAGGCATTAAAAAGTTATCATGAACTCCCGGTGAACTTGGACTTTCAACCACCCGCACTCTAAATTAATTCATCTTTGAGTCCAAGTGAAGTTTGTGCCAAAAGGATTCCCCAGAGGTGATACAGGGATGATCGTACACACAGAGGGATGTGGAAACACCTCGGGCCACAGCTCGTCACAGCAGCGTTGAGGCATGAACAAGGATGATTTCCTCCCATTATAACTCTTCAGATCATCTCTCACCTCTTTACGACTCTCATCCAGCTCCTTGCTGCTCTCCACGTTGACCGTCATGCTGTTGGAGTTGGGCAGGTTCCCCCCAGCTCCCGGTGCCAGGGTTCCCGCTCCCGCCGCGCCGACGTTGTTGGCCGCGGCGCCGTCCGCGTCGGCGGGGACCACGGCGCCCCCTCTCGGGGGGAACTTTCCGTCCGTGATCATCTCCACGTCGCCCTTGTTGGGCGTCAGGTCTCCCTCGGTCTCCACGACGATGCCGTGGCGCTTGTCGGCGCGGTAGCGCTTGCCCATGTATTTGTAGAAGAGCAGGCGGCGGTCGGCGATCCAAGCGAGGACGACGCACACGGGGAAGAACAGCAGGGTCACCAGGGCCTCCCACAACTGAAACACACACACACACACGTTCTTATAATCACAATAAATACATCACTTTCACTTTCAAATCCGGAGTAAATCGCTTTTGTCTCACGTCAACGACGCCCGGCGACATGACAGAGAGGATGAGGTAGAGCCAGATGTAGGCGAAGATGCTCCAGAAGGAGGTGATGAAGAACACCCGGAGATGTTTGATCTTGCGCGTCTCGTTGGGCGGGATCACCCACACGCAGATCCCGATGATCACAAACATGTTGAAGGCGGCGCTGCCCACGATGGTTCCCGGGCCCAGCTCGCCGGCCCTGAACTGGTGACCGCACACCTGGAGACACACCGCAGCGTAGAGTGTGAGTGGATTTAAGGACTGACATTTTTTATATCTGTGTGTGTGTGTGTGTGTGTGTGTGTGTGGTCTTGCACTTGTGGCATACTGAGGACCAGTGAGGGATTTTAACCAACAAAGTGAGGTCATTTTTACGGAGTGAGGACATTTTGGTCGGTCCTCACTTTGTTCTCATTGAAATCACTTCCTTAGGTTGCTATAACACGCTATACTCAATATGTCAAAAAAAAAAAAAACGACACTTGGACGACATAGTATAGTATGACGTTTTTGTCAAATTTTTGGCCAAAAATGTTGAGTCAATTTTTTTTCAAATTTTGGTCGACATAGTATAGTATTATGTTTTTGTAGAATTTTGGACCAAAAAATGTTTTTTTAAAAAGCTTTCCAGCCCTTTTTGCTCTGGGGCTCCACCTGCAGACATGTTATGGTACTGCAACCAGTAGTTCTTTGTAGATATCATTCATGAAGTAGATATTTGTAATGGTGTTGATTTATAAAGTGGAAATGCTGGTCCTCACTTTGTCAGCAACCCAGTCCTCAGTATGCAGCAAGTACAAGAATGTGTGTGTGTGTGTGTGTGTGTGTGTGTGTTTACCTCAATAACAGACAGCAGTATCTCTGGAGCGCTGGAGCCCAGAGCCATTAGCGTCAGATTGGATACAGTTTCATTCCAGATTCTTACGGTCGCCACTGATGTTTCCCCGTTAGGCATCGTGATGGTGACTTCCTTCTCCTGGTGACACACACACACACACACACACACACACACACACACACACACACACACACACACACACACACACACACATCAGCACTTGTGAGGACATTGCACAACAACAACATTAACTCAGCGCTGCTTGTCAGGTTCACTTGCTTTATGGGACTCATTTAATGATGATAAATATACGATAATTGTTCTTCTCAAACCACCTCCCTGGACCCTTCCTCTCTTTATCTACAGTGCTTACAACTGCAAAACCCGAACCATTACAGGTCTCTGGGAGGGAGAAACACACACACTCACCAACAAAAAAACAACAATCAAAACGGGCCTCATAGGTCAGTAACAGAAGTCATCTGAGTCCATTCTAACACAATACCTAAAAACATACACTATACCAGGGGTCTGCAACCTTTAGAATGTAAAGAGCCATTTTTGTCCCCTCTCCACCCAAATAAAATTATTCTGGAGCCGCAAAAATCCTATTTGATCCTTAAAATGAAGATAAAATCACATGTAAAGTTGTCGTTGTTACACAGACTATATTTAAAGAACTACAGTTCGTCGCACGTTGATACCAAACCTCTAAAGTGTAGAAAAATGACTTTGAGATGAAATTTTATGTACAATTATATGTAGTTTATGTCTGTGAAAATCTGCCTGGCCTAAGTATATGGATCCAAGGATGGACACAGGACTCCAAATGTGAACTTCTTCATGTACGCATTACTTTAATGGCTTTAAGGGGAGTTTTTTTTAACAATTGGATCTGACGGACAAAATATCAAAAACACTATTTATGCGTTTAACTTGACAAAAAAGTGTGGAAAAACATGAAACTTTTTTTCCTTTGAAGCGAAAAGGAGCCACTACAGAGGGGCTGAAGAGCCACATGAGGCTCTAGAGCCGCAGGTTGCAGACCCCTGCACTATACCATTCAAAGGTTTGGGGTCACCTATACAATTTTTTTGTGTTTTCCATTAAAAGTCACACTTTTATTCATCAAAAGAGTTATATTATAATATATTATAGTCAAGACATTAACAAGATTAGAAATAATGATTTTGCCCTTTCCAGCAAAACTGTTTTCAGCTGTGCTAACATCATTGCACAAGGGTGTTCAAGGGTGTTCAAGGGTTTAAAGGGTTTTCAAGGGTTTTCTAATCATCCAATAGCCTTCTAACGCGATTAGCAAACACAATGTACCCTTAGAACACTGGAAATGGGCCTCTATACACCTATGTACATATTTCATACATACAAACCAGACGGATCTGATTCATTTAATGTTATATTCATTGAAAAAAAAGTGCCTTTCCTTCAAAAATAAGGACCTTTCTGTGACCCCAAACTTTTCAACGGTAGTATATATATCACGTGACCATGGCCATGTAAACTGACAATGAGGTGAACGTTACACACAGAGCAAAGAACCAATCAGGAAGTAAATGTGGGTAACAGTCACTGTTAAAATCTGTTATTTTCCACAGCTTTAAAGTGAAATCATTCAATGCATTACTTCGGTTTCAATGTCATTATTCCTGCATTCCCCTGTTCTCACCTGCGATGTGATGACCTCTATGGACGCCATGAAGCGGTCAGCGACGATGGACACTCCCAGGAACATGTACATGAGCGACACGAAGTAGACCACAGCTCGGGCCACCTGGGTGCCGAGGCCCGGCCGCTTGGGCATCCAGACGGGCAGCAGGATGCCGGGATTGCACTCCGTCTTGTCTTCGCACTTCTTGTTCCGGGCGGTGCCGTTACCCTCGGCGGGCGTGGACGACGAGAAAGGGGAGAAAGGGGACGTGGAGGGCGACACCGCTCTCAGGTAAGGGTCACTGCTGGGGTCACTGTACAGCGACACGGGCTGACAGGAAGACAGCTGCTGGAGGAAGAGGAGGAGGAAGAGGAGGACGGAAAAGGGGGAGGTGAAGAAAGACATGGCGGCGCGACGGGGGGGGGTTCCCCACGAGAAGCGGCGGACGAGGCAGAGGACGATGGGTTCAGGTCGAGGAGGAGGGAGGTGGGAGGGGGAGGCGTCGGTAGAGTGTGACTAGTTCACCTGCAGAGAGAGAGACAGAGAAAGAGATTTTAAAACCTACATTTATTATGCTTTCTTATTATTATTATTATTATTATTATTAATAATAATAATAATAATAATAATAATAATAATAATAATAATAATAATAATAATAATAATAATAATAATGATAATAAAATCTGCTCATAAGTGTCAGGTCATGAATTTCTCTCTCACACACACACACACATCACCATCGTTCCCTGTTCATACTTTTAAAAGCTTTAAAATACATTTATTTATTATTATGGTGATTGTATTTGAAACTACAAAATAAAATCTGTTAGTGGAAAAAAATTCTCCACGTGAGTGAAAACAACCAGTAAGACGTCAAGAGAGAGAGGGAGAGGGAAGGAAAAAACCCATCAAAAACCAGACAATCTGTTTGAAGGCCAACGACTAATGAAGACTAATGATTGTTTTGCTGATTGTTTGATTTGTTGTTTGGTTCATAAAATGTCACGAGATGGATGGAAAATGTCAATCGACGTTTTCCTAAACCTCGAAATGACGAAAAGTCCTCAAATGTCATTCCTTCTGTCCACAAACCAAAGACGTTCACTTTATTCTCATAGAAGAGAAAATAATATTCACATAAAAAACTGCAGTAATGTCTGTGAAGAAAAGTGCCATATAAAACAAAATGTATTATTATTATTATTATTATGTTGGTGGCTTTTGAACAACCAGGTTATTTTAGCAGTAGAATTTACTCTTCAATCTTTTCATGGGCACTTTGTTGAAGACTTCAGACTTCACTGTCTCACTTTACCGGCTGATGTCGGCGTCGCTTCCTTCTGTCTTGACATAAAACGACGCACTTCCTGTGTGAGAATGTTGATGTGTGACATGACACCGAAACACTGCTATACTGAGAAACACAGAGACACATAGAGTATATATAGTATCGTGTGGAGCAGATGGGCTTAATCAACATTAATCAACATTGTGCGAACCATCAAAATATCTCGCAATGAATTAGCACCAAACAACGTCTTGAAGACCAAATTTGAGCTTAAACCTTTAGTTGAAGAAATTCCTTCCACGTGTTTCTGAGTGGTTGTAATGTCACAGCTTGACCTTTGACCTTTGACCTTTGACCACCAAAATCTAATCGGTTCATCCTTGAGTCCAAGTCAACATTTGTGTCAAAGGATTCCCACAGGACATTCTTGGACAGACAAGGTTTCATGATCACAAATTGAGACAATAACCCCATTTTTTTTCCACCGCAGGAACTTTGAAAAATCCTTTTCACTTTCATTTCCACTGAAATTGCCCAGGGAAAATCTTTCCCTCAAGCCCAAACTTTCACCTAAAGAAGTACAAACTCGTGACTCTGGACTTTTCGGATTACCAGGAACTCCAGAGGGGGCGGAAAACTTTTTTAAGACAAGACTTTTAAAAGAAGAACGTATTCATTTCACTATCGGTCATTTCAAATATACAGAGCAAAAGAAAAGGATGGAGGATGAGTGAACGGACGACCAGTTCCAGGCTGTTTTGAGTGTATTTGTTGATACAGTACGACCAAGTGTCATTTTCCCTGTGTGTGTGTGTGTGTGTGTGTGTGTGTGTGCTGAGAATATAACTCTGTGTGAAACCAAAGGATGGGCAGATGGACCGTTTCCACCAGTTTGAGCACCAGTTCTTAATCCTCTACCTCCGTTTTCCTTCTCTCTCTCCATCTGTCCATCAGCGAGGAGGAAACACTTGCTCTCTTCAAATATGACACACCTCAGCTGATCTTATGAAAAACACCTAAAATCTATTTAAAACGCTTCATGATTAAATTATCGTTGTTTTTTTCACAGACACAGGACTCCACGAAAGAGTATTTTAACACAGCCTGTGGTTGTTGTCTGTAGACTTTGCCTGTAATATCCCAAAAATACAGTATTTTACTGCTTTTAATGCAGTATTTTTACTGTTTTTTTCTGCACCACTTAAAGCAGCAGTTCGATCTCCAGACCACAGTTTGTTAAAATACAGACATTTTCAGTGTCACAATCTTTGTTTTGAGATCCTCTCGTCAGATCCTCTGCACCTGTTTCACAAGTGACAATATGAATTAAAATAAACTCTCTTTATCTCTGCCAACGTGCGCTTTATTGCATTTATTGGCCAATTTATTCAAGACTCTTTTTTCCTTGTTAAAGTTGTGTTACAGTGTAAGCAGTCGTCTACAGTCAAATTCAAAACACCGAGGTCTTTTAGGTTTCGTTTTCTGACTCAACTGGCAACCCGTGGTTGCTCGGCAGCTGAGACTCTACTGACTGCAATGATTGGTAGACGGCGGTAGGTGACGCCAAAACATGATTTCAAAACATAAACATGATTTGCATATTTTAATGCAAATATTTTGTCTGTACTGTTGTTGTTGGTGAGTTCAGTTTGTTATATGAACATTATTCCTGAGTCTCTGTGACATATTAGGAGGATTTTATGGTCCAGTTGCTTTAGATTTATTACATAATGCACCTTTAAAGGACAGAGATATTGACAAATATGCTGTAACTTTAATGAAAAATCCTAATCATACAAAGGAGATTCTCCGTCAGTGCATACGCAGTAAAACATCTTGTTTTGTCATATATCAGAAGAGTTTCAGATGATGATGATTAAATGTTTTGTGTTGTTGGTAAATGATTATTCTTTCATTAATTCCACGTCCTAAATCTTTTTCGCCTCCTTGCTTCATTTCTCCAGTTGTTAGGAAGCGTCTCGGCCGAGCTCAGAGTGAGGACGAGCTGAAACGAGCACGAATACTGATGAGCTGCGCCGTGATTCGGCGCCGCATTCGGATAAACTCTCATTTCTTTTGATTCATTCCCCATTTGAAAGAGGT
Organism: Microchirus variegatus; assembly: GCF_963457635.1. Lineage (NCBI taxonomy): Eukaryota > Metazoa > Chordata > Actinopteri > Pleuronectiformes > Soleidae > Microchirus > Microchirus variegatus. Next base: position 35,943,747 of record NC_139804.1, read on the forward strand.
TATTAATTTAGCCAACGTGTTGGCGGCGGCGACGCGCGAACAAGTTGCATCATCGGGGCGAGAGTCAACTCATCAGGAGGACGGTGACGCAGATATGATCCATCTGCTCCGTGAATCAGTAAACGCAGGAGCGTGGAATCGTATCGTGAATCAAAAAGCGAGAACGCGGAGGGAGCGAGCGATTAAATAAAGAACAACGAGACGAACGGAGCAGGAGAACGTGGAGCTGAAAGAGCAGCGGGAAACAGAACCGTTCAATTCATAACTTAAGGAATCAAAATAATGATTTAAAGGAAATTTAGACTAATTCTATAGAAAGAGAGCACACATTACAGCCATTTTAAAACCACACTGGCTTCCTGGTTGTTTTGTTTGTCTGTTTCCTTTCTTTTTCTTTAAATATTCTTTTCTTTTCTTTATCAGATTTGCTTTTACGGTATATGAACCATCGAGAATCAGCCGTCTTTAAATTATACCCAGTTTTCTTGACTCATTTCATGGTTATTATGGTCCTCGCCTTTGGATCAAGCTTCCTGAAGACCAGAGGGCAGCAGAGAGTTCTAATATTTATTTAATATTTAACCTTTTTAACCAGACTTTTACCTGAGATGTATTATGTATTTGTACTCTTTTATTTATTTTTAGGGTCTGACACAAACTATTTCATGCTCCTTTAAAGGTGCATTATGTAATAAATCTAAAGCAATAAAAGCCATAAAATCCTAATATGTCACAGAGACTCAGGAATAATGTTCATATAACAAACTGAACTCACCAACAACAACAGTACAGACAAAATATTTGCATTTAAAACAATCTTTTTTCAGGTTTATGTTTTGAAATCACGTTTTGGCATGTGGCGCCACCTACCGCCGTCTACCAATCATTGCAGTCAGTAGAGTCTCAGCTGCCGAGCAACCACGGGTTGCCAGTTACGTCAGAAAACGAAACCTAAAAGACCTCGGTATTTTGAATTTGAATGTAGTAACCGTTTTTGGCCACATTCTTACATATGGCACCTTTAACATTCAATTTTCATTTATTTACTCACATACTTATTTAAATGACTGATTCACATTCAATTATCTATTTCTTAACATTTTATCTCTTACTATTTATGTTTTTAATTTCTCTTTTACCTCCTGTTTACATCCCTCATTCATATTTTAGTCTCCAGTGTTTTCCCTCGCAGCTGTTTGTGACTTCCTTGATAGCGTTTCCTCACTTTCTCACTTCCTTTCCTCTCTTCTTTTCCTAACTTCTTCACTTTTCTATTTCATTTGTTGGCTGAAAGGGTTGTTGGGTAGGGGTTGGGCCGGTGAGTTTGCTTTCTTCCTTTATTTATGTTTTTATCCTGTGAAGCACTTTGAGCTGCACAGCCTTGTATGAAAAGTGCTATATTAATAAAGTTTGATTCATTCATTCATTCATTTCCTTTCCTTAATCAGGTAAAAGCCTCATTGAGCTAAAAAAAAACCAACAAATTTTCAAGAGTGACCTTTCCAAGACCTGGCACAACCACACGGTCACAAATATCAACAATACAAAAACACACAAATACAACAAATAAGTGAGAGCACAACATCCGACAAATGCGGGAGCAAGGACAAAACCAGTCGTGATACATGTGCGTGTTCTCAAACTAAAATCAAATTGAACGCAGTCACATCAACCAAGGTTGTTTTTTCCTCTCGATGCTTCAAAATCCACTTCAACTCATTTTCAGATCACTCTGTAAGTTATTCCACGTGGAGGGAGCAGCATATTTAAAGGTCCCCTATTGTGCAAAATCAACTTTTTTATCTTTTAGTACTGATATTTGGGACTCAGTGGGCCATACCAGTCCCCAAAATGTGAAAAAACAAGACTCAGTCATGTTTTAGTGGTTCCACTTTGTGTAAGTATAAGCGATAAAACACGCGATGTTTACACCTCCCGACCAAGTGACGACAGTGCGTACATTTCACCGTGAATGTTGGCACCCCGCCAGGCAGAGTACTTCACAGAGTACTTCACAGAGTACTTCACAGAGTACTTCACAGAGTACTTCACAGAGTACTTCACAGCTCCACTGTAGCTCCCCCTTGTCCCTGTGAAATACGAGAGTGCAGGCGAGGGAGGAAGAGTGGCTGCACAGCGGAGCAAAGTGTTTTACACAAACTTCCAGCCTCAGAGGACTTGTGTGTCCAGTGGATATATTTTATTTATGAAAAAAATGTTCACAAGCTTCACAAGCCCTTTGTTGTTGATCGTGTGTGTAAATTCCTATGCTGGAGGGACACCTTGAACGCACCAGTTACGTGCCTGCGGTTAGCGAGTGGCGTGTGTGGATCGGTGATATGAGGAGCACGCGTTTGAAAGCACTGCAGAAAGCAGAAAGATGTAGATGTTGTCCTACATTTCTTCTCAACCAAAGGCTGCCTTTCTGTCGTGTTTCCTCGTGTTGTTGATCCACACACCAGTTGGAGCCGCAGTTACACTGATGTGTTCAGGGTCTTTTTCTAGTATGGGAATTTACATACACGCCGCGCCGCATTATCGCGATCATAATAGTTTTTTTTATGATCGCGAGAAGCCAAAATTGTTGTCACTCTATGCATTACGGTGAAACGCAGTAACAACAGGTAAACGGACATTACTATGGGGTATATGGAGCGGGGGTTGTGACGACGCTGCATGACAATAGGTGATAAGTGGCGACAGTTAGATCAACACTCCCCTGGAAGCAGTGGATGTGTGTTTACCTGGGTCTCATTCACATGTAAATGATCAGGCACAAAACCGAGCGTTCTGAAAAAGGCTGTTTTGGCAGAGTTATTGAACTGCTATTGTGCTTCATCCTTATGATATTTTGACTAAAGCATGACACAGTCTTGTTCATTAGGGCACCAGGACCTAGTTTAACTTGGGTTAATAGGGTATAATATGGGACCTTTAAAAGCTCTCGGGACCATCATCTGTGGAACACACTGTGAGCGAAGGCCACATCCATTTTGGTTTCTACACATGCAGGAAGAAGCCAGCGTAAGAGGATAGCGACGTGTGTGAAGTTCATAAACAGCAGATCACATATAACACTACAGAGGTGAGAGAGTTGCTCATATGTGAATTAATTCATCATTAAATTAATGAAATAAATAAACAGCCGTGTCCCTTTAATGGAGGCCATGATATCCATAGCAACACACACTCTTCAGATGAGCCTACTTAGCATCATAAGACCTGAAGGTCCACTCTTCTTATCTGTGACGCTGCAGCTCCTCAGGCTCAGGTTCCTCATGTGAACCCAGACAAAGGAGAAGAGGAGGAGGAGGAGGAGGAGGTAAAGAGAGGAGAGCTGGAGGAGGATGTTTGGGTTTTATTTTACCAATCTACATGAACAAAGGGTGACAGACTATAGGACGACAAAAGAAAATTAGAGAAAAGGAGAATAGAGAGGGAAAAACAGGAGTGGAAGGGAGAAGAGGAGGAGAGGAGGGGGTGAGAAAGAAGAAGAAGAGGGGAGGAAGAGAGGAGAGGAGAACGAGGAGGAGAGGAAGTGGGTTGTGCTGTGCCTGTATTTCCTAGAAAGCAGCGGATTTGAGGTCATATTTGCCCTGAGCGCGAAATTGTGTTCACTGCAGAGGTGGTGGTGTGTTTTCATCATCATCATCATCATCATCATCATCATCATCATCATCATCATCATCATCATCATCATCATCATCATCATCACCATCATCACTCGTGCCTGCACTGTTCTCTTCGGCATGTTTGTGGTCAGTGGTTTTGCCGCTGTGGTTGAGAAAACTGTTTCAAAATAAAAGCCTCTGCACCACCTCAAGGCCACATTATACTTCTCCGACTGCGTAATGCGTTATCCGTCTGCGTCACCACGGAGACGACTCGTGCCTTCGTACTTCTGCGTCGTGGTGACGGACACGCGCTGCAATTTCCCGCCCGATCAGTAGGGGTCGCTGCGCAAGGTTGTTCCGCTTCAGGCTACAGTGAGCAATGGCGTCCGAGAGAGAAAGAGAGAGAAAGACTGTTGTTGTTGAAACAGTGGCCGTTTCTCACTTTTCTGTGTGACGGAACGCAGTTTTAAGATAATTTGAGGCGAGATATTGGCCATTTAGAGTCTAAACATGTGCTGTGTGTGTTAAGATATGACGTATTTATAGTTTGGCAGCGACGTTGTCGGCGGGGATCAGCTCCGCCTCTGTGGACGCTCGGGTGCTCACTGTGAGCCGGCACAGAGCAGCGTTAGCTCGGCCTGTCCTGAGGACCAATCGCAGCTCTTGCCGTCTCCGTTGTCCCTTGACGGAGTGACGGACACTTAAAAAATATTTTGTGCAGTCGGAGACGACGTAGATTCTCTGCGTAACCTACACAGAGCACTTTATGCAGAAGTATAAATTGGGCTTAAATTGGGCTTCACTCTCAGGTGACATTTTCTATTACACAGTGTTTAAATGGAGCCGTTGTGCTCAGCGTGTTCTGTTTGCAGCTAATTTCACCTCTGTCCCCTTTCATTACGTCCAATTCTCTGTCGTCCCAGCTCTGTCACTAAATCTCTCTTGAATGTCCTGTCTTTGTTTTTGAGTCATAGTTTTACCCATGAAAGTTTAGCTTTTAACCATAAAACAAAGGTTTGAGTGAGGATTAAGTGAGTAAAGGAGGAGGAAATTGGAGCGATAGAAGATGCTGGAATGATGCCCACACTGAAGGAAGGTATAAAGATGAGGCATAAAACCAGAGCGAGAAAAGGCATCAGAAAGCAGAAGATGAAGAATAAAACGTGGACGACCTGAAGAGTAAAGTAAAAAGTAATAAATGAGTAGACTGGAAGGATAAAAGGGAGGGGAGGGAGTCGTCGTTTGGAGGCATCGGCTAAGTGTGTTGCCATGGCAACCAAGGGAGAGGTTTGATGGGATAATCAATCACCACAGAGGTGGCGAGGTCGGGGAGTGGAGGCGACGGGAGGGGAGGGGAGGGGCACATGTGGGCGGGGGGGGGAGGAGGGCGATATTTGTAAAAACGCAGCTTCTCCAAATACTAACTCACTTATCTCACAAATTTGTTGAAAACCCTCGAGCTGGATTCACGGCTTTGAGTCTCACCTGGATTTGAGCAGTTTATCATTTCCTAAAGCTGCAGCATTTATGATGCGACACATGTGTGTGTGTGTGTGTGTGTGTGTGTGTGTGTGTGTGTGTGTGTGTCCTCTTCATGTCTGGTATAAGTCTGATGATAAGCAGCGACTGGTGTTCAAAAAAAACGCCACCGTTTTTATCTCGTCAGAGCAGAGACTTTTCCCCTTAAGCTCTCACAGACAGAGTTTGTTAAAAACCCCTTCAGGGCAGTCGTCGTCGTCAGCTACATTCAAACTACATTTTAACTTAAAAAAAACATTTTAGCCACATAATCTGCATCCAGATTAGGGCTGTGCAATTCATCGAAACTCGTGTTTCAATCACCATTATGGCCCCAAATGATTAGAAAACAATAAATAATTGATTATCACAAAAAAGGGGGCTTTTATTCTGAAAATAACACTTTTAATGTTGCTATGGTGTGTCTGACTTCCTGTCATGCTCGTCATGCGGTGGCAAAAATAATTTATAGTTATTTTAAGGTTTAAGATAAAATAATGTAAAAAAATATTAATATTATATTATATCAAAAATGATGATGATGATGTTCAAAGTGCAATAAATTGTATTTGTTTTATGTTAAAGTTTATGAGTAATCGCTTGAATCGATCGCCATTTAAATCTTGACCCAAATAATCGTGATGATGATAATTTCCATATAATTGAGCAGCCATAATCCAGATTATCACACCTGAAAAACATACATCACATGACCATTCACATACTGTATATTGGGCATTTGTGTAAACAGGAAGCAGCGTTTCTCCTCTGCGTTTGTTTGCTTATTATTCATAAATTACTCAAGAGAATAGTTGTGAAAAATGCAAAAGAAAAAGGGCCAGGGCTGGGGATGGGAATCTGTATTTTTACCAATACTGACCGATATCGGTATCAATAGATACTCGAGTTTGTGATATTGGTATTGGTATTGGACACTAAAAAGTGGTATTGTTCCATCTCTATAGGCTCAGGGCCACACTGGATACATGTGTTCATGTAACATAACACAATTTATATTAACACACTGGAGCAGCCACACAGTCTCAATATCTATATCTGTCACACATCACTTCCTGTATCCTTTCAAAGTAAAGGCATTTTAGAGTTTTGGTTCCCTGGAAGTTAAGGCCACATTATACTTCTCCGACTGCGTAATGCGTTATCCGTCTGCGTCACCACGTAGACCACTCGAGCCTTTATACTTCTGCGTCGTGGTGACGGATAGGTGCAATAGCTGCAATTTCCCGACCGATCAGTAGGGGTCGCTGCGCAAGGTTGTTGTGCTTTTGGCTACAGTGAGCAATGGCGTCCGAGGGAGAAAGAGGGAGAAAGACTGTTGTTGTTGAAACAGTGGCCGTTTGTCACTTTTCTGTGTCACAGAACGCAGTTTTAAGATAATTTGAGGCGAGAAATTGGCCATTTAGAGTCTAAACATGTGCTGTGTGTGTTATGATATGACGTATTTATAGTTTGGCAGCGACGAAGTCGGCGGGGATCAGCTCCTCCCTCTGTGGACGCTCGGTGCTCACTGTGAACCGGCACAGAGCAGCTTAGCTCAGCCTGTCCTGAGGACCAATCGCAGCTCTTGCCGTCTCCGTTGTCCCTTGACGGAGTGACGGACACTTAAAAAATATTTTGTGCACCCGGAGACGACGCAGAGGCTCTTCGACAGGCTCTGCGTCGACGCAGAGGACTCTGCGTAACCTACGCAGAGCACTTTACGCAGGAGTATAAATTGGGCTTAAGCAGGAGCAGCTCTGAAGCAGCGTCACAGCTAACACATGCAGAGCAAAAAAAATACAACTGTATTTCAATTCTAAAGTTCTGTTTGTACCTTTTTCCTCATCCTGACGACCACACAGCTCAAGAGTTCTCAAACTCAAACGGAGCCGGCAGTATTTCCAAACTCCATGACACGCCCCCTGGCGTTTCACAGTGATTGAGGTCACTGTGCTCCAGGGAAGCGTCAAACATTTTAGAAATGGTTTTTTCGTGCTCTCACTCTGATCCGTCCCTCGTTATAGCTTCATCATCTCCGATGTCACCGGAGATTTAAGTGGATTCCATGTCCTGGCTTTTGTCCTGTGATATCTGACAGGACTCTCTCCAAACTCTGTCCAATCTATTCACTCAATCAAGCTGCAGTCACGTGTTCTGGATAATGGAAGCCAGCAGTTTGCAGCACAACACAATTTACTCATCTGACTCATGTGAATAAGACATTTTAGTTAGAGACGGACAAACTGGATTTTGATGCAATTAAATGAGTGTAAAGCCCAATTTATACTTCTGCGTAAAGAGCCTGTCGAAGAGCCTCTACGTCGTCTCCAACTGCACGAAATATTTTTTAAATGTCCGTCACTCCGTCAAGGGACGGACAGGCCGAGCTAAGCTGCTCTGTGCCGGCTCACAGTGAGCACCGAGCGCTGCAGACGCGGAGCTGATCACCGCCGACAACGTCGCTGCCAAACTATAAATACGTCATATCTTAACACACACAGCACATGTTTAGACTCTAAATGGCCAATTTCTCGCCTCAAATTATCTTAAAACTGCGTTCAGTGACACAGAAAAGTGAGAAACGGCCACTGTTTCAACAACAACACAGTCTTTCTCTCTCTTTCTTTCTCGGACACCATTGCTCACTGTAGCCTGAAACAGAACAACCTTGCGCAGCGACCCCTACTGATCGGGCGGGAAATTGCAGCGCGTGTCCGTCACCACGACGCAGAAGTATAAAGGCTTCGAGGCGTCTCCGTGGTGACGCAGACGGATAACGCATTACGCAGTCGGAGAAGTATAACGTGGCCTTTGGTGTCTAGTTTGCCTAATCCCCAAAATCTGTATGTTTTTGGACTGTGGGAAGAATCTGGAGAACCTGGAGAGAACCCTGTTCTCTTCTCATCTGCGTGTGTCCTCAGAGAACACAGGCCTGTTTCAGTAATAGGTTGAAATGCACTGTTCTTCCAGGTCACCAGCAGCAGGAATTAACAGCAGCAGCAGCTCGATCATTGTTTAATGCACTGTTTGAATGGCTGTTTGATGAGAGAAGGATCACAGGCGGAGGATAATGACGGCACTTTACTGTAACAGGCCCTGATGAGGGAGGCCAGATCTGATCTACAGGAATCACAGGGGAGTGGGGGGTCGGGGGGTAGATAACAGAGAGGGAGGCGAGTGTGTGTGTGCGTGTGTTGTAATGTCACATAGATAGACAGTTAATCTACAGAACAATCAGTATTTTCCTATTTTGTTTCATGACGACATTTAATGAGGGACAATGTCTCTGATTGTTCAATCACCCCTGCACCATGTGTCTGCCTTCTCCCTCACACACACACACACACACACACACACACACACACAGACAAACCTGTTTTTATATCATAGTGAGGACACATCATTGATATAACCCATCACTGACAGTAACCCCTTACCCTAACCTTAACCATCACAAACAAGTGTCTTAACCCTTGCCCTTAACCTAACCCTAATCTAAACCCAATTCTGACCCTACACTCTTAATAAAAGTGCTTAAGGCCACATTATTCTTCTCCGACTGCGTATGCGTTATCCGTCTGCGTCACCACGGAGACGCCTCGAGCCTTTATACTTCTGTTTCGTGGTGACGGACACTCGCTGCAATTCCCCGCCCGATCAGTAGGGGTCGCTGCGCAAGGTTGTTGTGCTTCTGGCTACAGTGAGCAATGGTGTCCGAGAGAGAAAGAGAGAGAAAGACTGTTGTTGTTGAAACAGTGGCCGTTTCTCATTTTTCTCTGTCACGGAACGCAGTTTTAAGATAATATGAGGCGAGAAATTGGCCATTTAGAGTCTAAACATGTGCTGTGTGTGTTAAGATATGACGTATTTATAGTTTGGCAGCGACGTTCTCGGCGGGGATCAGCTCCGCCTCTGTGGACGCTCGGTGCTCACTGTGAGCCGGCACAGAGCAGCTTATCTCGGCCTGTCCTGAGGACCAATCGCAGCTCTTGCCGTCTCCGTTGTCCCTTGACGGAGTGACGGACACTCTAAAAATATTTTGTGCAGTCGGAGACGACGCAGAGACTCTACGACAGGCTCTGCGTCGACGCAGAGTCTCTGCGTAACCTACGCAGAGCACTTTACGCAGAAGTATAAATTGGGCTTAAGTCGAACCATATAAAGTTCTTCGGCTTGTCCTCATAGGAGAACCCTTTTTGTCTCTTGTTAGAACTTTTTTTTTATATAAAGGTTCCACCTGGAACCCTTTTGGAGGGTTCCACCAAGAACCCTTTTAAAAAACACTTTATTCAGGAAAGGGGTTTTAAAGGGTTCTCTAGATCAAAATGGTTCTTACTGGAACCATTAGTGTTCCCAAGAACCCTAGAAAAACCCTTTCTTTGGGAAAGGGTTTTTCAGAAGCAAATGGTTCCAGGTAGAACCTCAGCCCTTGTAGAAGAACCCTTTTGGAACCCTTATTTCTAAGAGTGCAGTGTAGGCAGCAAAATGTCCCCACAAAGATAGTCTTTTTGGACCTCACAAAGCTATAAATACAAGTACACTAGTGTTAAATGAGTGTGTGCTTCTTAGTAATGCTTAATATTAGAGAAGTTCAAGGCCAGTGTGTGACATTTAGAAGAGTTTATTGGCAGAAGTTGATTATGCAGCCCATAATTATGTTAGTATAATTGTACAATCACTTTAAAATATAACTATGTCACTATTTCTCAAACACTGGAGTGTGAAATGAAACCAGTTGAATTATCAACTTTTTTTTTTGGACAAAGTAAAAATTAAATAGTAATTTTTCCTGAAAAAACCTTGAGGCGATGGCTATGAGACTTAAAAGGTACCAGTTTGAATGCAGATGATGTTGTTTTTATATAAATTACCCAGCAGTTTTAACATTATAATGTCAATTTAAAAAAAGGATATTATGTCACGTGAACTGTTCTGATGTTAACAATGGAGCAGCCAATTTTATTAACCACGTCCTACTCATTAAAGCGGAACTAGACCGGAAGTTCCTATTATCACTGTTTTTTTTAGTGTGTATCTGCGTCATTACCTTGTTTATGAAGCCCTGAATGTTCTAAACAAACAGTTCAGCCACTGCTGAGAACGTGTGTTTTATTGTAATCTCGGGCCTCAATGAGATCACTGAAAATCCCGTAATAGTTACGTAAGCAGCGGTTCTCCTGAACAACTTATCATCCTGCTCCGGGCACTAGTCCGGGCACATCCGGTTGCGTACATTGAACCGCAGAAGAAGAATAACGTCCGTTGTGGAGGTGTTTCACGAGCAACAGTGTCTTCTGACTCTGGGTCTGACTCCGGTTTAAAGTCATAAAAGGGACTGCGGCGGGGAGTCGTGAAGAAGCTATTTTTAAACACTGTTAAAACAATGTTTTGATAATGAGGAGCAGTGCATCCGCCGTTCCAGAGGGGGGCGCTGCGCTTCTGAGAACGGATGTGCTGGATAGTACTGGCCAATCACAAGACTCTGTCTTCTGGGGGTGAAAGTTCACTCTGAAATCTCGCAGCAGAAAAACACCGTCAGAAAAGAGGATTTCTATCGGCTCGTTTACAGCAACTAGGAGGTTTTTGACCATAAAAACAAGTTAATATATGTAAGTAGACCTCCATAACTAACATTTATGTGCAACAGGACCACTCTATGTCACCTTTAAATGTCCTACTTTTTACAACATAAGACACTTTTTAGTCAAATGATTGTGTCAGTTTGTGTTTGTAGATTCTGTTTGCCAGGCCAGAGAAAACAGCTGGAAAAGGATCTGTGAGTTCAGTACATGCACTGCGCACAGTGCGGCAAAAAAAACCCTGACTTCTGTCCTCCCCACATGAATCTATCAGCAGATGTGAACTGAGCCAAGCAGCGGCAGGAGCATCATAAGATTTTCATTGGCAATAAACCAACATCATCTATTAGTGAAGCTATTTACAGCGGTGGATTGTGTGATCCTCGGATAATAAATATACGCGACACGCGCTGAGGGAAGCACAAATAAAACCCTCAAAATGAATTATATCGCTCCACAATAACGCGCTGCATTTCATTTTAACCTGAACTCTGTTTGATTTGAAGCACTTCAGCATGTTTCCTCTGCAGTGAGCAGCGGGGGAGTCCCCCCTCTGATAATTGTATTTGCCTACTTAACAGAGCTGCACAGTGCACAATTAAAAAAATAAAATATATAATAAATAATATTCCCAAGTTTAGAGAGAAAGAAGAAAAGAAAGAAGAGCAGACTTCTGCTTGTTAGAGAAACCTGTCTTTGTGAGGACACTTTGGCTGCTCCACGCTACTTTAATGGGCTTTTTGAGGATTAAAGGCGCCATATGTAAGAATGTGGCCAAAAACGGTTACTGCATTCAAATTCAAAATACCGAGGTCTTTTAGGTTTCGTTTTCTGACGTAACTGGCAACCCGTGGTTGCTCGGCAGCTGAGACTCTACCGGCTGCAATGATTGATAGACGGCGGTAGGTGGCGCCACATGACGCCAAAACATGATTTCAAAACATAGACATGATTTGCAGTCTGCAAAATATTTTTTTTAATGCAAATATTTCGGCTGTACTGTTGTTGTTGGTGAGTTCAGTTTGTTATATGAACATTATTCCTGAGTCTCTGTGGCCAGTTGCTTTAGATTTACTACATAATGCACCTTTAAGCTGATAGTTTGGATTTTTTAATAATTAAGATGTGTTACACAGATCCCAAGATTAGAGTGGATGCAACGTTGCTAAATCATTTAACATGGCTCTGGTTTGGAGATCTTGCCTCGGTTCAGAGCTGAGAAATTAAGTTCTGGGAGAGAGTTGACCTGGTTTTAGGGTTAGAATTAGCCATTTAGTTGGGATGGTTAACGTTAGAGTAAGCACTCACACTGGATCAAAACAAAGCATTGTATTAACATATCACACATATCGTTTTTTAGATAGATTGGCTCCAATCTGATACTTGAGATCGGGACATACTGAAAGGATCTACGAGGACGTGAGTTAGCAGCAGCAGCAGCAGCGTTAGCATGCTCACACAACCGTCGTACACACTGAGAGTGGACAGCGTTTAAAGTCACATGCAGTATTAATGAGCCGTGTGATCAAAAACTAAATTAATTTAGTTAAGAGTCGTGAAAACTGCTGAACTGGAGACATTGTAAGATTCATTAGCCTTTTAGAGACAGCAACAGAGGTCTGACTGCTGCTTGTGTGGTTTCGCATCAAGCTCTAGTTTTAATCGACTGTTTAAAGCCCCCCCCGCCCCCCCCCCACCGTTCTCCATTCTGCACTCAGCAAATCACAGAAATAAATCGATGTTTAATATCAATAAGTGGTTTGTGCTGGAACCGCCCATGAACCTGAGGATTTAATTGTAGATGTAAATGTTTTTCACGCTTGGATTTCTAAATGAACAATACACAAACATCCCACAGACAATTACACACATCTGAAAGTTCAGAGATCAGAAAGTCCTCATCAATATCTTATCGAATGTCTAGATCCTTCGATAAAATCAGCTACAGGAGCTTGAACAAACTGGTCTACCGGGAAAACAATGCACGAGAAAAAAAAAAAAAGTTTGATGACAAATTGTTTTCTACGTGTTGTCACATCAACATAGTTCTCAAATATCTGCGGTGGACGGGTCGTTGTTGGTGGTGTGAATCAATAGTGAGTCATCTGCCAAAGCAGCAGATCACAACTCAGGCTACGTTTACACTAGCTGAGATATTTTTAAAAACGGATATTTTCTTCCCTCCGTTTTCCAAAAATAACTTTGTGCACACATCATCGATTTCAAAAAAGTTTCCATTTCTATTAACCCGCATAAATAAGCTGTCGAGAGCCGTCATAACTACGCCAAGCCTGTGGGCGGCAGTGTGGGAAGAAGGAGAAAGCTATACAAGCCAATCGGAATCCTCATCGACAACAACAACGACTGACCGATCACCCTCGATGTATGGACGTAACTATACAAGTGACAGCAGCGATGATCGCAACATCCTAAAATTCTCACGCCACACTCCTCCGGGACAATAACCTCATTCTCAAAGTTCTACCACCTGACAGCAGTCCACCGCGCAGGTCGGACCCAAAACCGGCGACGCTGACGGTGACGCGGTCAGGCTCACCCCCGAGCCCTAACACCTCTCTGCTCCTCTACGTAATATAGGAGCTGTGTTTGCAAATGCAAATATATAAAAATGATCATGACCAAATGCAAAAAGGTCACATTGTTGGAGCGTGGATTGCCTAAAACTCTGTTTTTCTTCGTTTACATGCAAACGCGAAAAAACAGAGTTTTCCAAATCCCCACTTTTGCCGGAGTTTTTATAAAGAATCGTTTTCAGAGGCGAAAACGCCGTTTGTGTGTAAACGAAAGGCACAAACACAGGGGAAAGTCTCCGTTTTTAAAAATACCCGTGCTGGTGTAAATGTAGCCTGATATGAGGACATGCTGGTGGGTTAATGGAGAGGAGGTTTTCACCGATGATGACTTATAACGCTAACCCTAACCAGACGCCACCTCTATTACCAGGAAATGGTTTATCATTTCCCAAAAATGCCACAAGCAGCTTTCAGAGATGCTGAAGATTGTCCAGAGGGGCTGGGGTGTGAGAATACACATTTCCAGACATTATGTGGAGTTTATGTCTGAAATTGGTTTCGGTAACTCAACTTCTTCAGAGACATGAGCTCTGTCAACTGGGTTACATCAGCCTTTTGCCACGCAGTCATGGTTCATATGATAAGAAGAAATTCCTCTGTAGAGTAGAACATTGGTTATTCTGTTAAGTATTGTAAGTAGTATTGTAGTATTACTATTTTACTCTAAAGGCCACATTATACTTCTCCGACTGCGTATGCGTTATCCGTCTGCGTCACCACGGAGACGCCTCGAGCCTTCATACTTCTACGTCGTGGTGACGGACACGCGCTGCAATTTCCCGCCCGATCAGTAGGGGTCGCTGCGCAAGGTTGTTGTGCTTCAGGGTACAGTGAGCAATGGCGTCCGAGAGAGAAAGAGAGAGAAAGACTGTTGTTGTTGAAACAGTGGCCGTTTCTCACTTTTCTGTGTGACGGAACGCAGTTTTAAGATAATTTGAGGCGAGAAATTGGCCATTTAGAGTCTAAACATGTGCTGTGTGTGTTAAGATATGACGTATTTATAGTTCGGCAGCGACGTTATTGGCGGGGATCAGCTCCGCGTCTGTGGACGCTCGGTGCTCACTGTGAGCCGGCAAAAAGCAGCTTAGCTCGGCCTGTCCTGAGGACCAATCGCAGCTCTTGCCGTCTCCGTTGTCCCTTGACGGAGTGACGGACACAAATATTTTGTGCAGTCGGAGACGACGCAGAGGCTCTTCGACAGGCTCTACGTCGACGCAGAGTCTCTGCGTAACCTACGCAGAGCACTTTACGCAGGAGTATAAATTGGGCTTAAGAGGTTCACAGTCTGCAGCGTCTGCAGGCCGGAGGTCAACACGAGGTCAAAAAACGGAACATTGTGAAGCACTTGGCAAAGACACGGAGAGAAGTTTCTGGAGAACACTCTGAAGTAATCATGAGACCTGTCACTGCTGGTTTGAACGCTGACAGCATTGGATTTGGCAGAAATATCCTTAGAAAGAGCCTATTTTGTCCCCGATGCTGCTCTTCTCCTGTTTCTTGCTAACTGGTATCATCTCTGTCACTTCTTATCTTGTGTATACATAAAGCCATCCTTTGTTGAGTGTGAATGAACAGCTCAGCTCATCACTCTCCCTCTCTCGCTTTGTTTGCAGGTCACACCCTGCTCCTTGTTGTGTGAAGGACAATTTGATCAATTTCTTAGCTGCTGCCAAAACAAACAGATAGATTAGAGAGCGTTTGAGGCTTAAAGACCTTAATCTGCAGATCAGAGAAAGACAATCGTTTTCAGGCTGATGAGATCAACATGTCACACTCAGGACTCCAATCTTTCTGCTTTAACCTTGATTTGTTTGGGGAGCGTTTAACGGCACAAAAACGTTGCCCTTTTTCCACAAACTCGTTGCCATAGAGTATCTGCCATTATAGCCACATAATTAATTTAATGGCAGTAAATGGGTGCACATAATCAAAGGGTAACAGACTAGAATAAGGAGAAACATCGTCACCAGAGCTGCTTTCTGACCTGCACTGAAGTCTGGACATGTTTCTAAAATTGTCCAGAGGCTGTTGTGTAAGTTGCTCTGGACATTTTGTGGAACTTCTTTAACTCCAGAGATAAATCTCCACATGATGTCAAAGTGAGAGCATGTGAGAACACAGATAGATAGATAGATAGATAGATAGATAGATAGATAGATAGATAGATAGATAGATAGATAGATAGATAGATAGATAGATAGATAGATAGATAGGTCATTTCAGGCTCAGCACATCAATTCTGGGGGTGAAAGTTCACTCTGAAATCTCGCAGCAGAAAAACAGTGTCAGAAAAGAGGATTTCTATTGGCTAGTTTACAGCAACTAGGAGGTTTTTGACCATAAAAACAAGTTAATATATGTAAGTTGACCTCCATAACTAACATTTATGTGCAACAGGACCACTCTATGTGACCTTTAAGGTGTTTGTGGTGTGTGTAGTGAGTAAAATACAACTGCGTTTTGATTGGCTGACGCTCGCACACTTGACGCCGCTTCTTCATTCAAAGTGAATAAGAAATGCTTGACGACTCCTCCGTGACTGTGCTGGAGCTAAAGACGAGCCGAGTTCTGACAGCCTCTTTCTACGACTGCAGGAAACTTTAACTTTATTACTTTTTTTTTTTTTTTTTTTTACAGCTGCCTTTAGGACCTGGAAGATTTACATTTCCTTTGTGTCACTGTATGTGAAGGAAATCACATGCTGCCCTGGGCCTGAAGGCAGCATCACTTCTTCTTTCTTTTCCTCCCACACACACACACACACACACACACACACACACACACACACACACACACACACACACACACACACACACACACACACACACACACACACACACACACACACACACACACACACCATCACCACACATTCTCCCTCTGTGCCTACTTTCTCATCCCATTTACCAAATCAGAAGACATGTGATTGGCCTTCATCAGACACCTCTGTAATATCGCCCGCAGCCAGATGGCCAAAGTCGAGGGAGAAAGCACTGGCTGCTGTAAATTTCAATGACACTAATGTCTGGGAAGGAATAATTATTGAGTGTTTCTCAAGAGGAAAGCGACACTGTGTCCCAGCTGTCAGTGGTGTTAATGAATCATTCTTCAGCTTCTGAGCAGGAAAAAAGGAAAAGACCAGTGTGCACCTGAGTGTGTGTGTGTGTGTGTGTGAGAGTGTCAGTGTGTGTGTTATAATATGACACCATCTGCTGTGGAGTTGACAAACACTGGCTCTCTGATGAGTTTACATGACAACATAGAAAATGTCTCTATTTATTCTGTTGTGTGAAAAACATGCTAATGTGCTAACACGACTCCAGGCCACCGTTTACGTCCATATCTGCTGTGCTGATATATTAGCAGTATTTAGTACAATAAGGCATAAAAAAGGTGAATTCAGTTGGTTAATTGCCAAATAAATAACAATAATAACACAATAACGTGTTTTTATGACAGGCAGTTGAAGAAATGTGTTAAGCCCTGATTGTATGTGTGTGTATATAAATACAGTTTAATATCATATCTCGCATACTCAAGTCGCAGCAGATGGAGATTAATTAATTATGAACACTGTCACTGGAGACGCATTGAAGTCAAGGCATTAGCAGCCTGTTCAGTTTGAGTCATTTGTCATATTATGGGATCTTTGCTGATTTATGACAATACATTTTAAAGCCAATATCGGCCGATACTGATATTGTTCTGATAATATCGAGCATCCCTAGTTTTTCTATGCTCTTTCTGCACAACCAGCATGGTTTGTGTCTTAAGAGAGATGCAGCTTTACAAACAAAATACACAGACAGCGGTGGCGAGAGGAACAAACTCCTGTGTTCACTCATAGAAAGACTGATTCTAACACAACACAAACCAAAAACAGTTCTAATTTTAAAGGTGAAGTAAGTAGTTTATAGTGCCATCTAGAGGAGAGGCTGACATTTATAACAAAGAACTGCTCCTCTGCTCACCCCCTCCCTTCCCTGAGCGCTACGGTATCCTCAGCCGGTCAAATGTCGTCCTCGTCTTCTTTCTCCGTGTCAGCAGATGAGGTTCGTGAGGCGAGGGAGAGGGCGGAGCTACCGCGGCCGTAGCAGACGAAGCGGAGAGAGAGGAGGCGGGACTTCAGCTACAAGTAAAGAGATGCTTGATTTGTTCTCTCGTGTTTGTCCTTACAGGCTCCTGTAGAAACATGGCGTCTCTCTGCTAACAGTGGCTATGCAACCGCGGCCCGCGACGATGTTATTTTACATGACTTTTTGAAACACTACGAAAATGAAACAAAAACTATTATACAGCGACTAGACAATGCAGGAGCACATAATATGTATAAAAACGTGAAATTTGGATAATTTAAACCCATAAATACTACACAGTGTCCCTTTAAAGGTGCATTATGCAATAAATCTAAAGCAACTGGCCGTAAAATCCTCCTAATATGTCACAGAGATTCAGGAATAATGTTCATATAACAAACTGAACTCACCAACAACAACAGTACAGCCAAAATATTTGCATTAAAAAAAACATTTTGCAGACTGCAAATCATGTTTATGTTTTGAAATCATGTTTTACCTACCGCCGTCTACCAATCATTGCGGTCAGTAGAGTCTCAGCTGCCGAGCAACCACGGGTTGCCAGTTACGTCAGAAAACGAAACCCTAAAAGACCTCGGTATTTTGAATTTGAATGTAGTGACCGTTTTTGGCCACATTCTTACATATGGCGCCCTTTAAAGAGAATATTCACCAGCACAAACATACCTATGTAACATACGCACCTAAATGTTAAGCCCCTCCCCCTCCGGGAGCAGCTCATTAATCACACTAACTGGCTGCACTGCACGCATCTGCTAAATAATATTATGCTGCTGGATAAACACAGTGTTCATGAATCTGCAGTGATGGATGAGACACAAACCTGGAGGTGTGTGTGTTTAGTGTCGTGCGCTCTGCATATCGAGTATAGGTAACGTGTTACGAATGATGTCCTGTGAGTGCTGTTATGGATGAACTACAGTATATATATATATACATACATATGTATATATATATATATATAAGTCCTTCGTGCAGTGATTTACCTGGATTAACCACAGGAAGGAGATTAAAATGCAAACGATAGGAGACGTTCCTGTCTTAAAGGGACAGTACACAACTCTCTGAGCGGCTGTGACTGGTCTAACTCTAAAACTCTTGCTTTTAAATTCACGTGAACTACTAATTCCACCCCCCATGGAGTTGGACAGCACATTGTACAACCTTTTTACTGTGTGTGTGTGTGTGTGTGACACTGTCTCATTCCCTGCGCTCTGTGTGTCTTTTGACTCTGCCCATCTCCTTTTCTTTCATGGGAATTCTTAAAGAACATACAGCACTTTGGCAACAAGATACTGCTTAGCAACACTCCACACACACACACACACACACACACACACACACACGCAC
Organism: Microchirus variegatus; assembly: GCF_963457635.1. Taxonomy (NCBI): domain Eukaryota; kingdom Metazoa; phylum Chordata; class Actinopteri; order Pleuronectiformes; family Soleidae; genus Microchirus; species Microchirus variegatus. The sequence goes on from NC_139804.1 coordinate 35,962,499, forward strand.
GCACAGAAAGTGAAATGGATTAAACTGCACGAACAAGGTCACTCCTGAAGATGGAAAAAACATTTCCCATACCTGTGAATTACTTATACTTGAGGCTGATTGCTGGGTTTAGCATTTATCCAGCTCAGTTGACAAAAATCATCTCTGAGCGTGCGACTCGCTTCAGCCAAACCTTTAAAAAACAAACAGCAAATGTGTCTCCATTTGTCTCGTAAAAACCTCGTTTACGTATGATAAACGTGACGATCAGAGTAACCACTGCATTTGTATTCACGATTAATCTCCATATTACTGTCCTCACTGAGATCAGGAACCATTCATTCCACAAAGGACTTTCCCCCTCGTCATTAAAGGGATTCCCACACAGCATCTAATGATAGTGTTTCTGTGTCCAGCTGTGAGATCTCTGCTGATGATGAAGTATCTGGAGATCGCGGTCAGAGACACACACACAGTGTCTTAGACAATATTTAAAGGTCCCATATTATACCCTATTAACCCAAGTTAAACTAGGTCCTGGTGCCCTAATGAACATGTCTGTGTCATGCTTTAGTCAAAATATCATAAGGATGAAGCACAATATCAGTTCAATAACTCTGCCAAAACAGCCTTTTTCAGAACGCTCGGTTTTGTGCCTGATCATTTACATGTGAATGAGACCCAGGTAAACACACATCCACTGCTTCCAGGGGAGTGTTGATCTAACTGTCTCCACTTATCACCTATTGTCATGCAGCGTCGTCACAACCCCCGCTCCATATACATCATAGTAATGTTCGTTTACCCGTTGTTACTGCGTTTCACCGTAATGCATAGAGTGACCACTATTTTGGTTTCTCGCGATCATAAAAAAATCGAAGAAAAGCGATTAATGCGCAGCGCTGCGCTGCGTGTATGTAAATTCCCATGCTAGAAAAAGACCCTGAACGCACCAGTGTAACTGCGGCTCCAACAGGTGTGTGGATCAACAACACGAGGAGAGAACGTGGAAACACGACAGAAAGGCAGCCTTTGGTTGAGAAGAAATGTAGGACAACATCTACATCTTTCTGCAGTGTTTTCAAACGCGTGCTCCTCATATCACCGATCCACACACGACACTCACTAACCGCAGGCACGTAACTGGTGCGTTCAAGGTGTCCCTCCAGCATAGGAATTTACATACACGATCAACAACAAAGGGCTTGTGAAGCTCGTGAACATTTTTTTCATAAATAAAATATATCCACTGGACACAAGAATCTTCTGAGGCTGGAAGTTTGTGTAAAACACTGTGCTCCGCTGTGCAGCCACTCTTCCTCCCTCGCCTGCACTCTCGTATTTCACAGGGACAAGGAGGAGCTACGGTGGAGCTGTGAAATACTCTGTGAAGTACTCTGTGAAGTACTCTGTGAAGTACTCTGTGAAGTACTCTGTGAAGTACTCTGCCTGGCAGGGTGCCAACATTCACGGTGAAATGTCCGCACTGTCGTCACTTGGTCGGGAGGTGTAAACATCGTGTGTTTTATCGCATATACTTACACAAAGTGGAACCACTAAAACATGACTCATGAGTCTTGTTTTTTCACAATTTGGGGACTGGTATGGCCCACTGAGTCCCAAATATAAGTACTAAAAGATTAAAAAGTTGATTTTGCACAATAGGGGACCTTTAACATTTATCACTAAATCTCCACTCAAGAGGAACGAAGAACATGGATCCAATAACAGATGGACTGACTCCCCAGAGAGTAGTAGTCAGTCTGGGATACGTAAAAAGGAGACATTAGACAACATGTTTCCATTAAAATTTTAAAAGGATTTCAAGGATTTGGTCAAAGAAAATGTGCTTTTAATCTGTTCTGAACTGTTTGTTCGCTGAGATAAAGATAAGGTGACGCCACAGATCCATCGCAGAGGTATAAACGAGGTGCAGTGACGTGAATAAAGAGCTCCAATATTTGTTGATTTAAGAATGTGTTCAGTCGCTGATTCAGTTCATTATTGTAAGTGGAGGAATGTTGTCGTTTCCTGCTCTATCTCTATTAGCTGAAACTGTTTCCATTGCACTTAACACATTAACATTTAAATGCAGTATTTCAGCTCTTATTTTCAGATGTTTTTTTTTTTTTTTACACAAATCATACATAAACTGGAAAAGCACTCGGAGAGCGCAGACCTCCACCAAGGCGGCTCGGTGCCTACAAAATACACCCCGGCGCAGTGTTGTTTTCGTCAACGATGACGATGACGAAATCTTTTCGTCGACGCCACTTTTTTTCAATGACGATAACGAGACGGCGACGAGATAAACGCGACTCTTTGATGACGAAAACATGACGAGACGCGTGTGAGTTTTTCGTTGACGAGACGAGAACGGACGAAAATGTCAGTGGGTGTGGTCTGTCAGACGTTTGAAACGCATGACATTTCGTTTTTTTCGGCCAATCACCTGACGGTCACGGAGAAAGCACATGGCTACTTAATATGCACGTGTGTGTGTGTGTGTGTGTGTGTGTGTGTGTGTGTTCACCGTTGAATGAGGATGGATAAGGAATCCCACAGAGGGACTGAACTGCGGCTGTACTTCTTCTAACCCGACACTTATGTAAGTGGAGCCGTTAGCATTTTAAGCTAGCGATCTTTATGCTAACGTGTTAGCAAACAACAGACAGATGGATTATTTAGGGACATGACAATAACTGGACACAGTTGTCAGTAGTAGTGGCTAAAGTTAGCTTTTGTTACGCTAACGTCAATTCATTATGTGTGTGTGTGTTTCTTTAGCAGCACGTTTAGCCATGTTTACATTCAGTGACAGTGTGGTGATCTCTTTGTGTGTAATAATAGCCAATCTGCAAGATCACAGTGTGTTGAACTTATAGATCTGCTGCTATTTTCACAACTTATGTGCGACACTGCCCAACAACAATCTCCAATACTTATTGACCTAAATACATTTGTTAAAAGACTATACTTCTTTTTTCGACTAAAACTAGACTAAATCCTTTTTGAGTTTTCGTCGACTAAAAACTCGACTAAAACTATCACATATAGAAGTGACTAAAATGTGACTAAAACTAATAAGCATTTTCGTCCAAAAGACTAAGACTAAATCTAAGATGGTTGTCAAAAACAACACTACCCTGGCGGTGTGTAGCGTCTATGGATCACGTCCGTCCGTCCGTCCGTGACTTTTTGAGTTAAGTTGATCACTAACAGACAAACAAACAATCTCCGGCGAAAACATAACCTCCTTGACGGACGTGATCATTCAAACAGTCTGATGGAATCCACAGAGCACATATTAGAGCTTCCTGAGGTTTTTTTTTTTTTTTTCAAAGGCAGAGATTTTGACATTTGACAGGAGTAAAACCACCAAGCGTAAATAATAATAAAAAAAATATAGCCGAATGACCTTTAGCTGCTTCAGTTTAAAGGTCCTGGTATTTATTATAGTCAGATTGTGGTGTCTACACAACATCGTTAAAGATTTGACTTCAAAATGTCAAAGGCCTTTTTCTACTGAGGAGACAAAGTAAACGGAGATCACAACAAATCATCTCCCCGGGCATAAACCTCACATCGTTCAACCCCAATAACAAAGAGAGGTAAACAAATGCACTCTTTTCCTCCACACACACACACACATGCACACATACACACACACACTCATTAGGGTTTAGATCGGGGAACAAATCGCTCTCTAACAATGATTTTCTTTGTGACGGCTGATGTTCTCGTTCACTTGGAGGAGACAATCAGTGTCAGTCGACTGAATAGAGACACGGAGAGACGAGCGGAATGTTACGTTCACTGACCCAGAAACGGCTCCGACACAAGAAATTCTTTCCACTGTCCCAAAAGTGCTTTGACAGAGTGTGTTACTGAAAATATGCTGAACTTCCACCGTCCACAGATTCAAGATGGTAAAAAAAAAAAACACAAAATGAGAAGAAGAACAGTGTGAAGTTTGTCCTTGTTACCATCACTCATCTCACCTACTCACACATATACTGCATGTTATCTTATATTAAAATGGTCTTATACACTTCTTAGAAATAAGGGTTCCAAAAGGGACCTTCTACAAGGGCTGAGGTTCTACCTGGAACCATTTGCTTCTAAAAAACTCTTTCTCAAAGAAAGGGTTTTTCAAGAGTTCTCGATAACACTCATCGTTCCAGTAAGAACCATTTTGATCCAGAGAACCCTTTAAAACCCCTTTCCTGAATAAAGGGTTTTAAAAGGGTTCTTGGTGGAACCTTTATAAAAAAGGTTCTACCTGGAGCCAAAAAATGGTTCTCCTATAAGAACAAATGTTGAAGAACCTTATATGGTTCTACTTAGCACTTTTATTTCTAAGAGTGTATGTCAGCATTTCCACCGTGTACTGTTGCAGTTTGGGCAAATACTAGTATTTTAATTGTCAAGTACTTTTCAAAGGAACAAATATGTATGTGTGTGTGTGTGAGAGCAGATCTGCTCTCTTGGATGTAAATGTAAACATTAGTGGAGACTCTCACACTGAGCATTGACGACGACACGTTTGACTGACACATGACGCATTGTTTGCTTGGTTTAGGCTTATTTTAAATGATTTAAAAACATTACAAATGTCCACGATTGCACTTAAAGGGGAAATAAGTAGTTTATAGTGCCATCTAGAGGAGAGGCTGAAATTTACAACAAAGAACTGCTCCTCTGCTCACCCCCTCCCTTCCCTGAGCGATACGGTGTCCTCAGCCGGTCAAATGTCGTCCTCGTCGTCTTTCTCCGTGTCAGCAGATGAGGTTCGTGAGGCGAGGGAGAGGGCGGAGCTACCGCAGCCGTAGCAGACGAAGCGGAGAGAGAGGAGGCGGGACTTCAGCTACAAGTAAAGAGACGCTTGATTTGTTCTCTCGCGTTTGTCCTTACAGGCTCCGGTAGAAACATGGCGTCTCTCTGCTAACAGTGGCTATGCAACCGCGGTCCGCGGTCATGTTATTTAACATGACTTTTTGAAACACTACGAAAATGAAACAAAAACTATTATACAGCGACTAGACAATGCAGGAGCACATAATATGTATAAAAAAAGTGGATTTTGGGTCATATAAACCCATAAATACTACACATTGTACCTTTAAATCAAGTGAAATACAACAATTGTTATTTTGATTGTGATAAAAAAGCAGAAGTTGGGAATGTCTTTGATAGAAAATGTCATTGTTGGACTTTCAATTTGGAGTTGACAAACAGGACCTGCTTTTTTTTTTTACCTTCATCTTACTTCTACTAGACCAGTAACCAAGCAACAGAACACCTGGAACTGATGGAGACAGACATTTTTAACCTAAAATATCACTTGTTTTTGTGCCATTTCTGTGCTCGATGCCTCAAATCTGCTCATCCCTGTCTTGCACCTTTTTTTAAAAATTATTATTATTCTTATTTTGGCTCTCCTGCAGGAGCACTATGGGAGCTAACCCATCAAACTGGCAGAGACCGAGGAGTCTGAAAAAAACAAGTTTTAATGGTACTTGTCACACAGGCAGCACGACGGCGCTAGTTTCGCTACTTCATAGCTGTAGGTAGGAAAATGTAGGTGCAGCAGCGCCACCCACAGGCAGCTACTGCCACACACTGAGAGAGAGAGAGAGGGCACAGTGGAGTCTCACTCTGTGGGGAACACTGGAACACTGTTGTGAATTATCACACACACACACACACACACACACACTGCAATAATGACCAGGCCAACAGTCCCAATTTATCACTGTTTCCCCAGGTTGCCGTGGGACACAGTTAATGAGCCATTACTCTCGCTGGTACCCAGAATACATTGCTTTTAGCCCTTCAAGCGCCTCTCAGCTCATTGGTCGACACCCATGCGTGGCTCTACGTGTGTGGGCACTTTTATTAATGTATCTTAGCGAGGACCAAAGAGCCGTATAAACCACAAAAGTCAAGATCACAGAGTCATTTTGTGATGGGGAATGCACTGTGTCCTCACACGTTACACTCTCTGTGTGTGTTTATTCGTCAGAACGCCCAATATGTTAGATAATTGATTTAATCTAATAACTAGAAAACTGACGCAAGGCCAGTTTACAATTACTCTCGCGTGTCATGTTCATGACCGTCTTTAGTCGCTCACAGTAATATTATTACACTCACGGTAAGTGGTCGCTGCAGGCATGTAAATGTTACAAACATGATATAAATGTGTCCCTCGTGGAAAACACACAAGCGGCGTTTGTAGTTTTAGAGCCAGTGAACGCATCACGGATAACAACCCTTTGTCTTCGTGAGAGTGGAAATATAGAACACACTCTCTCTCTCACACACACACACACACACACTGGTTTCCATGACTCCAGAGGTCACTGCATACATTCATTTCCTGGAGACTTAGCCTAACCTTAACCATTACTACTGGCCTAATCCTAATCCTAATCTCGACCTAAACCTCAGCCTAAAACATAATTATCTTCAGCATGGAATGTGGAAATGTACGTTACGGAGACTTGATTTGTTGTCCCCATAAGGAAGAGAAGTTCCCATGATGTGACTGTGTAAACAGATTGAGGTCCCCATAACATAAGGAATACCAGTCACACAGAGACACACACACACACACACACACACACAGTCTGGATTCCAGGACTTCAGAGGACAGTGCATTGACTTACAAACATTAACCATAACTACTACTGGCCTAATCTGTAATAATTTCCTTTAAAGGGGAAATAAGTAGTTTATAGTGACATCTAGAGGAGAGGCTGAAATTTACAACAAAGACCTGCTCCTCTGCTCACCCCCTCCCTTCCCTGAGCGCTACGGTGTCCTCAGCCGGTCAAATGTCGTCCTCGTCGTCTTTCTCCGTGTCAGCAGATGAGGTTCGTGAGGCGAGGGAGAGGGCGGAGCTACCGCGGCCGTAGCAGACGAAGCGGAGAGAGAGGAGGCGGGACTTCAGCTACAAGTAAAGAGACGCTTGATTTGTTCTCTCGCGTTTGTCCTTACAGGCTCCGGTAGAAACATGGCGTCTCTCTGCTAACAGTGGCTATGCAACCGCGGCCCGCGACCATGTTATTTTACATGACTTTTTGAAACACTACGAAAATGAAACAAAAACTATTATACAGCGACTAGACAATGCAGGAGCACATAATATGTATAAAAAAGTGGATTTTGGGTTATATAAACCCATAAATACTACACATTGTCCCTTTAATGGGACTTGCTTTTTGTCCCCATAAGGAAGACAAGTCCACAGAATGTCGGCGCTTATGTCCCCATAACATCAGGCAGGATTACACTACGGTTGGAAGACACTGTCGACTTCTTCAACTGCCAACTTTTCACTGGCCAAACTGCAACGGATGATCCACGTCACACGTGCCGGACGGCTACATTTACACAGGAAAACATTCTCTTCTCTGGGATTAAACAGACACTGACAGACACTGTAATGAAACAGTGTTTGTGTGAGTGGTGGTGAAGACACACAAGTAATGTATAGAGAGAGTGTGTGTGTGTGACTGAATAAACAAAATAAATGCCTATTTGTGCACACTCTGAATCACACTTCACAGATGACTTATCTACAGATATATGGATCATTGAAGAGGCAGAATGTGAGAAAATAAAATATAGACAATGGACTATGGAATAGTGGTTAGCACTCTTGCCTTTGCAGCAAGAAGACCCGGGTTCCCTGGGTTCGAGCGGAGTCGTACCTATGTTCCCTGGGTCCTATGTTCCCCGTTTTTCCCAAAAAAGGTCCACTTTGTATGTGACAGGGGAACATAGGACCCTTTTTTTGAAAAAGGGTAGGGTTAGGGTTAGGGTTAGAGAAAGGGTCCTATGTTCCCCGGTCACATACAAAGCGGGGAACATAGGACCCGGGGAACATAGGTACGGTCCCGTTCGAGCGCCGGTTGCAAAATCTCCGAGCCCTGGTTGGAACAAGGGCCTTTGTACAAGGAGTTTGCGCCGTTATGTGCGTGGGTTTTCTCCTCCCACAGTCCAAAAACATGTAGATTTGGGGATAAGGTGAATTGGCTACTTTAAATTGACCGTAAAGGCCACATTATACTTCTCCGACTGCGTAATGCGTTATCCGACTGCGTCACCACGGAGACGCCTCGAGCCTTTATACTTCTGCGTCGTGGTGACGGACACGCGCCGCAATTTCCCGCCCGATCAGTAGGGGTCGCTGCGCAAGGTTGTTGTGCTTCAGGCTACAGTGAGCAATGGCGTCCGAGAGAGAAAGAGAGAGAAAGACCGTTGTTGTTGAAACAGTGGCCGTTTGTCACTTTTCTGTGTGACGGAACGCAGTTTTAAGATAATTTGAGGCGAGAAATTGGCCATTTAGAGTCTAAACATGTGGTTTGTGTATTAAGATATGACGTATTTATAGTTTGGCGGGGATCAGCTCCGCCTCTGTGGACGCTCGGTGCTCACTGTGAGCCGGCACAAAGCAGCGATAGCTCGGCCTGTCCTGAGGACCAATCGCAGCTCTTGCCGTCTCCGTTGTCCCTTGACGGAGTGACGGACACTTAAAAAATATTTTGTGCAGTCGGAGACGACGCAGAGGCTCTTCGACAGGTTCTGCGTCGACGGAGAGTCTCTGCGTAACCTACGCAGAGCACTTTACGCAGGATTATACATTGGGCTTAAAGGTGAAGTAAGTAGTTTATAGTGCCATCTAGAGGAGAGGCTGAAATTTACAACAAAGAACTGCTCCTCTGTTCACCCCCTCCCTTCCCTGAGTGCTACGGTGTCCTCAGCAGGTCAAATGTCGTCCTCGTCGTCTTTCTCCGTGTCAGCAGATGAGGTTCGTGAGTTGAGGGAGAGGGCGGAGCTACCGCGGCCGTAGCAGACGAAGCGGAGAGAGAGGAGGCGGGACTTCCGCTACAAGTAAAGAGACGCTTGATTTGTTCTCTCGCGTTTGTCCTTACAGGCTCCGGTAGAAACATGGCGTCTCTCTGCTAACAGTGGCTATGCAACCACGGCCCGCAACCATGTTATTTTACATGACTTTTTGAAACACTATGAAAATGAAACAAAAACTATTATACAGCGACTAGACAATGCAGGAGCACATAATATGTATAAAAGAGTGGATTTTGGGTAATATAAACCCATAAATTCTACACATTGTCCCTTTAAGTGTGAGATTGAATGGTTGTTTGTCTCTATATGTGGCCCTGTGATGGACTGGGGATCTGTCACAGGGTGTACTATGTACTATGTCAGCTGAGATAGGGCGATAGGTGATACCGCGACACTCCGGTAGAGGTAGATCATGGATAGCTGGACTGACTCAGAAAATCACGTCTGACGTCTTTGATATGCCTAAGTACCAGAGTCCAGATCACACACACTGACCTACAGTATGTTGTTGTATGATCTATGTTTAGCAAGAAAATTGCACAAAAGTGTTAAAAAGGACAAAACACAATAGCTGTCGAGCTGAATGATTTGCATTGTGTGAAGTCGAGCAATAACTCAATAACAATATATATATATATATATATGTACATATCATGTTTATGAACTGCGGAAACACATTTTTTTGCTAACATTATCGCTATGAATGTTTGGCCTCAGATTTGCAAAAATGATTGAATATTCCTTTAGGAGCAGAACTTTATCGCAATAATGACCAACATTGACTGATTCTAAAGGAGAAACACATACCCAGGCAAATAAAAACTGAGTTACTTTAACATTCACAGAGTGTGAGGTAGGTGGAGCTGATCTCACACACTCTTTTATCTCATATTTTATTTTCAAACCAAGTGTCTCTGCTCAAAGGCAGAGTCGTCTTTTTCACCCCCCAGGAGACAGAAATACCAGCACAAAAATGAAGGAAAGCGAACGCACCTCTCGTCTTAGGAGCTTCGTCTTCAACTCTCAGTGCACATAGAGCTTCTGCTCACTGACAAGCTGCAGACACACAGAGAAAGAGAGAGAGAGAGACAGAGCACAGGTGAGCGACCTTCATTTTAATATTTATTTTACTGCCAAGACAAAACCGACAACATCTAAAAAGCATCTTCAAAACACAGCACAGGCCCAAAGGTGCACAGAGTTAAAAAAAAAAAACACAACTACGCACAAACATTTCACCTGAATATGAAGCACTTTTGAAGCACAAACAGAGAGATGAAGAGATAGAAAGTGAGGAGGATAAAAAAAAAAAAAACAGGGGAGAGAGGAGGGAAAAGAAAGGATGTGGGTCAGTGATCAGGCCTCATTTGTAGAGATGTCAGGTAATTAGGTGAGCAATCATCTCCAGAGATGAGTTCACAGGCGATGAGCACAAACATTAACACACACACACACACACACACACACACACACACACACACAGCGAGGTGTGTGTGTCCGTGTGTGTTTTTCCACCGGTGAGGAGTCACATAGCAACAGACAGTGAGAGGTTGGAGACCAAGGGTGAGGCAGACGTAACAGAGAGCTCATATACAGGGTTTAATTTGTATTCATTATTGATATTTTTGAATCTAAGTGGAGGCAGAAGCAGAAATGATTCTCTGACCACAGACACGTCGTTATCTTGTCTGAGTGATAAGTGTTTTACACTCAGTGTCTCATCATCGTCAGTGTCTTACATCTTTTTCAAATGTAAGACACGACTTCATTTCCCGATTAACATCGCTGTGAAGTTCCACGTTGTCATGGCGCTACAGAAAAAAAGATATGTTGAAGAATAACTAAGATTTCCCAATGTTACAGAAAGACGAAAAGATAAAAAAATGATTCCTAAATCCACCATTGATCTTTATAGTTACACAACAAAACACGTCGCCATCTTAAAGGCGCTATATGTAAGAATGTGGCCAAAAACGGTTACTACGTTCAAATTCAAAATACAGAGGTCTTTTAGGTTTTTTGTTTTCTGACGTAACTGGCAACTCGTGGTTGCTCGGCAGCCGAGACTCTACTGACTGCAATGATTGGTAGACGGCGGTAGGTGGCGCCACATGATTTCAAAACATAAACATGATTTGCAGTCTGCAAAAGATTAGTTTAAATGCAAATATTTTGTCTGTACTGTTGTTGTTGGTGAGTTCAGTTTGTTATATGAACATTATTCCTGAGTCTCTGTGACATATTAGGAGGATTTTATGATTTATTACATAATGCACCTTTAATTCACAAATACAACATATTTTACTGCATTTTTTTCTTCAATTTTGTCATTATATGTGTTTTTAATCCATATTTTCATGCTTTGGTTTAGGTTTCATGAATTTGTTTTTTCTTCTATGTGTTTTTAATGCTTTTATTTTGTAAAGCACTTTGGTTTCCTGTGGGCTGCAGTAAAGGGCTATAGAAATACATTAAAGTAGTTCATTAAATCACATAATCTACACTTTTCACGACAGATAAGAGAGTGGGTTTGCTCCAAATTGACCTGGATTATTCCCTGGACCACAGCTAACACTGAGCGTGTGCAGATCATGAATCTGGAATATTCTTTTCTTCCCAATTTAAAGTTGAACAAAACACTGATCCCTGTAGCAAACCTCGCCCTCCTGCTGTCAGGTTCCAAAGAAATCGGTTCTGTATTTTTGTGCGTAATCCTGTCAACAAACAAGCAGAGAAACTATAAAACAAAGAGTCAGGAAACATGACCTTGACAGAGGTCAACTCTGCATATACTCTTTTATATATTATAATGACAGACGATTCACTTATTAACTTTTTGTTCCGGCGATTCACAACGTAATCTCAGCAGCAAACAAGAGCAACAATCCTGGCCTTTTGTTATTCACATCCTGAGCGGCTGTAACACGATATGCTCACGCGATTATTTCCCAACTAAATGCTCCATTAAATACTAATTGAATTGCTAAGCACCGGGAGCTGCCGTTGACCGCAACGGACGAAAAAAGCTGCTGCTTTGAGACACAACCAGAGAGTTTTAGAATCCTCCGTCGCTCTTCACCAGCTCCTGACCTCCATTACCAGGTCGATGGAGCCTCCTCTTCACAGCTGCTCATCTGCACAGACCTGATACGACTCGGTCGATCACACGTCGTTAACACGGGACAAAGTCACAGAGAGATCAGCTCCTGTTATCAGCGGCTGTTCTACTGCGACAGCTCCGGCAACAACTGCCTATACACTGCACTCTTAAGCCTAATTTATACTCCTGCGTAAAGTGCTCTGCGTAGGTTACGTAGAGTCCTCTGCGTCGACGCAGAGCCTGTCGAAGAGCCTCTGCGTCGTCTCCGACTGCACGACATATTTTTTAAGTGTCCGTCACTCCGTCAAGGGACAACGGAGACGACAAGAGCTGCGATTGTTCCTCAGGACAGGCCGCGATAAGCTGCTCTGTGCCGGCTCACTGTGAGCACCGAGCGTCCACAGAGGCGGAGCTGATCCCCGCCGACAACGTCGCTGCCAAACTATAAATACGTCATATCTTAACACACACAGCACATGTTTAGACTCTAAATGGCCAATTTCTCGCCTCAAATTATCTTAAAACTGCGTTCCGTCACACAGAAAAGTGAGAAACGGCCACTGTTTCAACAACAACAGTCTTTCTCTCTCTTTCTCTCTCGGACGCCATTGCTCACTGTAGCCAGAAGCACAACAACCTTGCGCAGCGACCCCTACTGATCGGGCGGGAAATTGCAACGCGTGTCCGTCACCACGACGCAGAAGTATGAATGCTCGAGGCGTCTACGTGTTGACGCAGTCGGATAACTTATACGCAGTCGGAGAAGTATAATGTGGCCTTTAGAAATAAGGGTTCCAAAAGGATCCTTCTACAAGGGCTGAGGTTCTACCTGGCACCATTTGCTTCTTCAAGGATTCTCGGTAACACTAATGGTTCCAGTAAGAACCATTTTGATCCAGAGAACCCATTATAAAAAGGTCCTACCTGGAACCAAAAAGGGTTTTCCTATGAGGACAAGCCAAAGGACCTAATATGGTTCTACTTAGCACTTTTATTTCTAAGAGGGCTGAGGTTCTACCTGGAACCATTTGCTTCTGAAAAACCCTTTCCCGAAGAAAGGGTTTTTTCGATCTCATGTACACAGTGTCTGTGTTTTCAATCTGTGACCTCGACCTTCTGCACTTTAAATGTCAAGCAAACTTTATACACTGTTACACAACAATATTATTGTTTTTGTCAAAAATGATGGTTTGTAACCTGTCTCCTAAACGTCTAATATTTACTATGACGTGTGCTGCCGACCTCTTGGCCTGGTCACACTTGGAAAATAGATTTCCATCTCAATGGGTTCGGTCTGATTAAATAAAGGTTAAATAAATAAAAAAGCCCCAAAACATTTAGAAAACATGCAAATAAATAACACCATTCATTAACTTTTTTTTTTTAGCAATCCTGTCGACTGCAGATTTAAGAGTGATGGCATTTATGAAAACTGAGAACATTCATTGGACTTTTTTGGTCAGTTTTAAGTGTTAAAGGTCCCATATTATATCCCTTTTCTCCAAGATAAACTAGTAGTAGTAGTATCTCTTTAGGTCCACCTTAAAAAAAGTAAAATGAAACTTAAAGGACAGGAAATGACATCAGCCACAGAGGCTACTGGGAGCTAACAGCAGTTAGCATTTGGAAAAGTGATCATTTGCAGGCTCTAGCAGGCACATTGCCGTCATATAATATATACATGTATATATACAAGATACATGTTATATTATAACATGTATCCACTTGACAGATAAATCCTCTGAGGCTGGAAGTTTGTGTAGAACTCTGTGCTGCACCGTGGAGCCGAGAATACAACTGTTCCCGCACTTCGTGGACTTCCGGTTTTTCGGATTTTTGTTGCCCTTGCCTGCACTCTCGCGTGTTTTACGGACAAAGCCGAGCTCCGCGAGACAACAATTCCAGGAATTTAGCGCATTGTGACGTCTCAGTGAGCGCGGAAGTCAACATTGTGTGTTTTATCTCCTGTACTTAGACTGAGGAGGACCACAAAAACATGAGTGAGTCATTTTTTTTCACACTTTGCAGACTGATAGGACCTCCAGAGTCTCAAATATAAGGATTTAAATGATTAAAAAGTTGATTTTGCATAATATGTCCCCTTTAAATAAAAAAAAAAACAGTTGGAAATAATTGGAAATGTATTTGTTTCTATATGAGGCTGAGCTGTGTGTAAATGTTGTGACAGTAAACACCAGGTTTATTTTATCTCACTGCTCCTCCTTCACTCACTCAGGACGCTGCTGATGTAAAGGTCCTGGCTAAAGGTTGCCACCAGCGCTTTCACGTGCTCATTATAGAGACATTCATCAAGACTGAAGACACTAAAGTTCACCACAGAAGCATCTGTGAGCAGCTGTTCACTCTCATATACCTTCCTCTTATACATACGCTGCTTCACATCACATCACATCACATCCCCTCGCCGGGTTTTGTTCTCCCTCTGCTTCTTTATCTCTGACACTGACACGTTCCGCTGTGTTTCTAAAGGTCAAGTCAAGCAACACATTGAAAATAGCATCTGCTAAATTGTACTGAACAAGAAAAAAAGAAAAAGGCAGTCAAGCCCAATTTATACTTCTGTGTAAAGTGCTCTACGTAGGTTATACAGAGACTCTGCGTCGACGCAGAGCCTGTCGAAGAGCCTCTACGTCATGGGTGTCAAACTCTGGCCCGCGGGCCAAATTTGGCCCTCCGTGTAATTTCATTTGGCCCTTGAGGCAATATCAAATTAACATTAGAGCTGGCCCGCCGGTATTATACAGCGGCAATCGCGCTGAGTTTAGCCGGCGATTTGGCGACTTTGATGGTCAGTATAGCGGTATTTTCAAATTTATTAGCTTGTGGAAAAAGTTAATGTTGATATTTACCTCAGAAGGCTGCAAATAGAAAAGAGGCATTCAAATTTTTATTTAAATTTTCTTTAATATGCCATTGATATTTTTTAATTATTATAATTATTATTTGAAACTCAATTTTGCATGTCACTATAAAGTTATATAAGCCTTGCTTGTTCAATATTCAATGCAAAACTTGTTTGGGTCCCTATTAAAAGGTTAATTTGTTCAACCTTGGCCCGCGGCTTTGTTCAGTTTTAAATTTTGGCCCACTCTGTATTTGAGTTTGACACCCCTGCTCTACGTAGTCTCCGACTGCACAAAATATTTTTTAAGTGTCCGTCACTCCGTCAAGGGACAACGGAAACGGCAAGAGCCGCGATTGGTGCTCAGGACAGGCCGAGCTAACAGTGAGCACTGAGTGTCCACAGAGGCGGAGCTGATCCCCGCCGATAACGCCGCTGCCAAACTATAAATACGTCATATCTTAACACACACAGCACATGTTTAGACTCTAAATGGCCAATTTCTCGCCTCAAAATATCTTAAAACTGCGTTCCGTCACACAGAAAAGTGAGAAACGGCCACTGTTTCAACAACAACAGTCTTTCGCTCTGTTTCTTTCTCGGACGCCATTGCTCACTGTAGCCAGAAGCACAACAACTTTGCGCAGCGACCCCTACTGATAGGGCGGCAAATTGCAGCGCGTGTCCGTCCCCACGACGCAGAAGTGTAAAGGCTCGAGGCGTCTCCATGGTGACGCAGACGGATAACGCATACGCAGTCGGAGAAGTATAATGTGGCCTTAAGTCCCTTCAGGGTTTCTTCACAAGGCTGACAAGAACCATGACTCATCTGAGTGTTCATCACTGTGGCCAAAAAAACATCTAATCTGAAGCTGCTCATCAACACACTTTGTTTAATTGTACAAAAACAATAGTCGAGCAAACTAATTTACACGTTTCACACCTGACTCTGGCCGACGCTGCCAAGAATCACAGTCTGTTTCTGTGAGATTTAAGATAAACTTTGACGAAACGACAACGTCAGTAACGTTTCTTCTGTTTCCTTTGTGAGTCTAACCTCTGTGCCGTGTTCCTCTGACTCTCCTGCTGACATCTGGTTATCATTTCAGATTCAGCATCATACGCCTCAGAGGGCGTTCTGTCAGGGTGTTTCTCAGGTCAGTTGTTGACAGACAGGTACAGCAGCCGCGAGTCTTTACGTGAGGACTGAATAAAATGACGAGTCATGTTTAAAAGAGTATACAGCAGAGGGCCAAGAACCCCAGGGTTTTTACAGACGAAGAAGAGGATTTTCAGCACGTAAGATAAAAAGTCTTTCAAAAACAAATGACATTCACTGAATAGGGAGGTTTTTCTTTAAGATAATTGCTGCCTGATCAGAATATATTCTTTTAATCAAGCCAATTAAATTTCAACTATTTTTGGTAATCGATTAATCAGTTTGAGTGTTAAAAAAAAAGAAAAAAAAAAAGAATTTTCAGCTTCTTATATGTGAATATTATCTAGTTTCTTTTCTCCTTATAACAAAGAAAACATTAAAACTGAGCTGAACTGAAAACTTTTTGGTTTATGGACAAAACAAGACATTTGGGAACATCATTATTTCCAGATTTCTGGCATTTTCTGAACCAAACAAGCACTCCATTGGGAAAAGAAAATGACAAATGAATCGATGATGAAATGAATAGTTTATCATAGCCCTACATCTTTTTACATTTACAGGCTATATAACGACAGACCTGCTCCTAAAGCACAGGTAAATTAAACACAAGAAATAAAAACGGCTTTAAATTGATGAACCTTTTGGATTATTTTTCTAAAGTGTAATTATTCCTGCTTTAATAATCCGTTGCTGATGCTCGCTCCCCCCCAAAGCCAAGAAAATCAAAGGCAGTTTGTTTATTTACTAATTAGAAAAAGCTGCAGTCTGTGCACTTTGTCATGAGCTGAACTCAGGTCAGTTTTCCACATCTCTGCTGTGAACTCTCAGCTGGACAAACAGTGTGTAAGTTAGTCCTGTTCACACTTGTCAGTATGACGTTAAAATGGATCGTTTATATTCATTCCCTCTAAGACATTGGTTCTCAAAGTGCGGCCCGGGGGCCAATGGCGGCCCGCAGAAACATTTCTGGTGGCCCCGCAATGAATTACAGTTGATAGTTTTAATCCAGGAGCGACTAAGCTTGTTAAATGTTTATTGGACATTACTGGATACAGACCAATAAGTGTAAACAAAAATACTGGGTATTTACCTGGTTTCTATATGGTGAATTTTAGTGTATTATTGTGTTATAAGCTGGTAATAAGCAGGTAGCTACAGCCCCCAATTACTAGCTATTTACCCAGCAAATATATGGTAACAGAAATGTGTTACTTGGTATTAACCTGTAATTAGAAGGTAAGAACAATGGACAAAATATTGGGTAATTACCCAGTAAATTATAAATTACATTATATTAACGCTTATATTACTTAACACTAAACTGTAAAACTGCAATCTGGTCAAAAAAAATTATTACAAATGGGATTTCTTTCTGGTTTTTTTTCCTCTGGCGGCCCTCAGTCCAATGTTGGGTTCCTAAATTGGCCCTCAGGTATCAAAACTTTGAGAACCCCTGATCTAAGGCGTTCACTGTTTTTTATTCTTTTTATAAAAAAATGGAGTAACAGCAAAGAGGAACTGAGTCATCGTGCATCCGCAACACGATATCTCAAAAAAAACAACAACTGTAGACGAAGCAGCTAATGTCACACACGGCCTGCGTCGCCCTCCCACACGAGACCCGGGGGCTCCTTTAATGTAAATGCAAATACATGCAGCAAAGCCGTGATTGGATCTCCAATCACAGCATGTAAACCGGATGAAAGGGAACTGCAATCACTTCACGCTGAGGTTGTTTTTTTTTTTACGGACGAGCAGAATAGATAACGATAGTTATGCAGACACATGACACCATGAGGGCAGAGAAGAACTTTAAAAAAACGCGCGATGCACTTTCCGTATAAATAAATATAATCGGGTGAAGACGTGATGAGAGACGGAGGAGACGTTCTCTCAGTTATAGTCCGTGGTGAATCAAGTGCACAGAGGCAGCAGCGGCAAAGCTGAGACTGTGATGTTTTTCATTAATATTTTTTTCCCGACAGGCCCATTGCCTGCAGTCCTTTACGAATCCATTCATGCACTGACCCTGCACTGACCCAGAGGTGATCAATGTCACAGGGACTCTGACTGATGTCAAGTGACGACAACGAGCTTACAGAGCATGGAGGGCTGCAGCAGCTACAGAGAACCTGACATTCAAATTAAGTCAGTATAAGCAAATGCTTCCACCAAGCAGCCATGGTGTGTATATACATATATATATATATATATATATATATATGGGTGTATAAATGCAAAATGCAACCAGTGTTCTAAGGGTTCATTGTGTTTGCTAATCGCGTTAGAAGGCTATTGGATGGTTAGAATCCCTTGAAAACCCTTGTGCAATGATGTTAGCACAGCTGAAAACAGTTTTGCTGGTTCTTTGACAAAAGACTATATTTTCTATTAATTTTGCAACTCTTTTGATGAATAAAAGTGTGACTTTTAACGGAAAACACACACAAATTGTATAGGTGAGCCCAAACTTTTGAACAGTATTGTGTATATATATATATATATATATATAAACAGAGGCTATTCTAGAGTCTATAGGGGCCCTAGGCAAAAATTCCCAGGGGGCCCTTCCTTCCAACCAGTATTCATCACCATTATGTTATAAATAATCTGACACCGACGAAAAATGTATGACTTCAAAATATTTTTTTTTTTCAAAATGAATGTAATAACATGGAAAAACCTTGTAATTAAAAATATAAATGTAAAGAACAATACAATACTGTAAATAGCTTTTAAAAAACTATATAAACTGAGTAAAAAAGATATGCATTACACAGTAAATAATCCTCTTCATTTTCCAACTTGCAGAGCGATAACTTCACAGAGGTTAAAGTGAGGTGGGGCCCCTTTAGGGAGGTTTCCTACTGAGATGTCATTGCAAATCGCCCATTGTTTTTTAAGGGGGTCGGGGAGACGGCTGGTCACTGCACATTTCAGTTAAAACAGGATCTCAGGTCCGAGTGTGGGGAGGCCCCATATAGGCTCGGGGCCCCAAGCAGTTGCCTGCTGTCTTGCCTGTTCACAAACTGCGCCTCTGTATATAACATGGCCCCTGTGAGTCACTGTTTAAAAGTCTGACAGACGAACTCAAAGTCTGACTTGAAACGATGCACGAATGATGCAGCCAAAGTCTCCGGGATTCATCCGCTGAATGTGTGACACTGAAACAACCAGTGTCAGACATTTCACCAGCGTTCACCCAGCAGCCAAATGTACAAATATTTCATCGTGCATGAAAGAGGTGAAGTGACAGGTCGACCTGACATTCACGTCCCTGGAGCCACCGATGCTCCTGCTGCTGCTGCTGCTGCTGCTGAGGCTGGAAATAAACTGCACCTCATTTCAAGACCCATTTAAAATCCTTTCAGGCAACAGCTTTTTTGTTGTTGTCACTGACTCTGTTTGTGTTGCAGCTGCACACAAACCAGAACACCATAAACCCCACCCAGTCTATTCAAAGATGGTGGAGAAATAGTAGTCAACAGGGAATATAAATCCCTGACACGAGAGCTTGAAGGATGATCTCCATAATCACCGTACCAAAAAAACCGGAAATAGACCGAAACACCAATTACAATAGTGCTTTCAATATTTTTCAAAGAGTCAGATGTTTCACAGCCCTCTGCAGCATCACAGCCACAGTAAGAGAATGTTGAAGCCGTCGCCCCAACAACAACAACAACAACAATAACACAGTGGAGCCAAGAATAAACCCAGCGTGACGTTTGCACTTCCCTTCTCTAAACTCTTAAACACTGACTGACGTTATAAACCGAGTGTAATGTCCAGACGACGTGATTTAAGCGCGATTACAGCTCGACGCGTCACCCGAACGAAATCAATTGTTTTATACCGCGTAACTGTGTCGTCGTGGAGAACAATCAAGGACTGAGTCACGATGAAAAGTCTGTCATGTTAGATTATGCTTTCAGCCGGTGACTTTGACCAACGCAAACACAGAGAGCTCAATAACCAACGTAGATAAACACAATGGTGAAGTGAAAGAGATGAGGAGTGATTCACTTTGAAATCACCGCTGTGGGCATATTATTTTCTGTTCCCTGTGCTTTATGTCGCCAACCATTGTAGACATTATTCAGTGGTGGAAAAAAAACCTGGATTTAATCATTTAATTAACGCACTGGAACCACGTTATGAAATGCCAAGCAGGTGACATCTGACTACAACGGTGTTTCCTTCCATGTGTGATAGAGGTCAATGCAGATCCAGTGACCTTAGCAACAGATTACTGGAGCTTCACAGCAACACAGAGCTACATGACTCTCAATTGACTGGTTATTGTTACATATTGTTAAAGGTCCCCTATTGTGCAAAATCAACTTTTTAGTACTTATATTTGGGACTCAGTGGGCCATACCAGTCCCCAAAATGTGAAAAAACAAGACTCAGTCATGTTTTAGTGGTTCCTCTTTGTGTAAGTATAGGCGATAAAACACGCGATGTTTACACCTCCCGACCAAGTGACGACAGTGCGTACATTTCACCGTGAATGTTGGCACCCCGCCAGGCAGAGTACTTCACAGAGTACTTCACAGAGTACTTCACAGAGTACTTCACAGAGTACTTCACAGAGTACTTCACAGATCCACCGTAGCTCCTCCTTGTCCCTGTGATATACGAGAGTGCAGGCGAGGGAGGAAGAGCGGCTGCACAGCGGAGCACAGTGTTTTACACAAACTTCCAGCCTCAGAGGACTTGTGTGTCCAGTGGATATATTTTATTTATGAAAAAAATGTTCACAAGCTTCACAAGCCCTTTGTTGTTGATCGTGTATGTAAATTCCCATGCTGGAGGGACACCTTGAACGCACCAGTTACGTGCCGGCGGTTAGCGAGTGGCGTGTGTGGATCGGTGATATGAGGAGCACGCGTTTGAAAGCACTGCAGAAAGATGTAGATGTTGTCCTACATTTCTTCTCAACCAAAGGCTGCCTTTCTGTCGTGTTTCCACGTTCTCTCCTCGTGTTGTTGATCCACACACCAGTTGGAGCCGCAGTTACACTGGTGCGTTCAGGGTCTTTTTCTAGCATGGGAATTTACATGCGTGGCGCATTAATTGTTTTTCTTCGATTTTTTATGATCGCGAGAAGCCAAAATCGTGGTCACTCTATGCATTACGGTGAAACGCAGTAACAACAGGTAAACGGACATTACTATGGGGTATATGGAGCGGGGGTTGTGACGACGCTGCATGACAATAGGTGATAAGTGGCGACAGTTAGATCGACACTCACCTGGAAGCAGTGGATGTGTGTTTACCTGGGTCTCATTCACATGTAAATGATCAGGCACAAAACCGAGTGTTCTGAAAAAGGCTGTTTTGGCAGAGTTATTGAACTGCTATCGTGCTTCATCCTTATGATATTTTGACTAAAGCATGACACAGACATGTTCATTAGGGCACCAGGACCTAGTTTAACTTGGGTTAATAGGGTTTAATAAACTATTTAAATTTGACAATAAGACATTAGTATGGTACATTGCAAACAAATAATGGACATTATTTATCACTCATGACACCTTGTAGAGCAGGGGTGTCAAACTCATTTTCTCTGAGGGCCACATCAGCATAATGGTTACCCTCAAAGGGCCAGATGTAACTGTCATACAGAATAAATGTAACTAAATGTAACTAAATATAATGTAAAATAAAGGTAACTACTCCGTAACATATTGCTAAATAACTTTCTGTATTTATTACTTATTGAATTTCACTCATCGCATGATGCATGTACAATGATACACTGCGATCTAGTGGCAGGATGCCGTCACGTTGCGGGTAACGCAATCGCTATTGCATTGTGGGAAATGTAGTATATGTACAACACACGCCTTAAAGCAGCATAGACCTATTTTAACACAGATTTTTAAGACCAATTAATCACTCGCGGGCCACATGAAATGACGTGGCGGGCCACATCTGGCCCCCGGGCCTTGAGTTTGACACGTGTTGTAGAGAATCGAAATTACAATTTATTTAAAAAAATAAATGAGGTGACATGACATAAAACCAATGATGATCCTAGACTAAAATAGACAATTTTCCCTCCGTGCTAACAGAGGGGAAAAAAAGATTGCGAATTGAATCATGCATCTGCACATGATCAGAGCAAATAAATGCAAAATTTGGCTGGAAAAAGAGTGGTGGAGATACTCTGTTCATTTTAATGTTATTTCCTCTTTATATTTGTTTGTAACACACACACACACACACACACTTGCAGAGCTCTCCTCTTCTTATTAAAAAGCACAAATATTGCTAATTTACCACAGATATACACAAAGCACCGGCATGTTTGTGTGTTGTATGTCTGTCTACATCATGATCTAAAGGTGTTTGTGTTGTACATCTGCCTCTGTGTGTGTTTCCTCCCAGACTTGTGTACATTTCACAGACTGTGTCGGGTTTATGGCTCATCAGGTGACTGAGTTCTGCAGCCTAAGTCTGGTACCAGAGCCCTCAGGCTCACTTCACAGACAGCTTCCTCACTGTGTCCCGGTCTCCCATTTAAAAAGACTTAGCCTGAATTATTCTCATGAGCAGAGAAAAAGCTCTGAGGCAATGTTCTCTTCTGCAGCGTCGGCACAGAGCGAACGAAATTCACTCGGCGAAGCTGAAGTCGCTGTTTCTTATTTACTCGGTGTCTAATTAACGAGGTGTCTGCGGATGCTGCAGTTTTTTTTTTACTTATTTATTTATTTATTTTTGCATAGCAATTAAGCTAATAGCAGATTTAATAAACCTTTATCGACCAACAGAGAGTCGTCTAAATGTGCTTTGTTTAGCTTTTGTTCAGCCTTATTTCACTCCAGAGCTGTAACCATTAACGTCAGCAGACAGGAAGTGTTCTATGCATGAGATCAGTATGAAAAATATGAATCATATCACTGTCAATTATTCTCTGTTATCGATGCACTGGACTGGAGTCTGGATTTCCATTTGTGTGTGAGCGTACACAAGTCTGCCCAGTCCATTCTGGAAAAACCATGGGAAATAAAGAGGGAAAATGTTTAAATGTTACATTTTAAACACATTTTTTTATATGTCATATCCACATTATGCAGTGACATGTTTGCCAAGTATTTCGGCAGGATGAGGGGTTGATGATGGTGTGTAACATAATGAGAGTCAGTCAGTTAATCCAGCTAAGGGTGTAGTCCTACTAAGACAGAACACCAAGTCCTTCTTCAGTCTGACTAAAGCCCAATTTATACTCCTGCGTAAAGTGCTCTGCGCAGGTTACGCAGAGCCCTCTGCGTCGACGGAGAGCCTCTGCGTCGTCTCCGACTGCACAAAATATTTTTTAAGTGTCCGTCATTCCGTCAAGGGACAACGGAGACGGCAAGAGCTGCGATTGGTCCTCAGGACAGGCCGAGCGAAGCTGCTCTGTGCCGGCTCACAGTGAGCACCCGAGCGTCCACAGTGGCGGAGCTGATCACCGCAGACAACGTCGCTGCCAGACTATAAATACGTCATATCTTAACACACACAGCACATGTTTAGACTCTAAATGGCCAATTTCTCGCCTCAAATTATCTTAAAACTGCGTTCCGTCACAAAGAAAAGTGAGAAACGGCCACTGTTTCAACAACAACAGTCTTTCTCTCTCTTTCTCTCTCGGACGCCATTGCTCACTGTAGCCTGAAGCACAACAACCTTGCGCAGCGACCCCTACTGATCGGGCGGGAAATTGCAGCGTGTATCCGTGGTGACGCAGTCCGATAACGCATTACGCAGTCGGAGAAGTATAATGTGGCCTTAAGCGTGAACATGCAGCAGTAATTGGACTATGAATCGAATTTATCCAGGTACAGTCAGCCCGATTAAGACTACCTCGATTTGGGTCAGGCTAACATGTTTACATGAGATTAAGAAAACCCAACTATTGTCTTAGTCTGACTAAAATCAGACTTTTAACAAACAAACTGACTGTGGCGTCCATCATGCAGCAGACCACACTTTAAGACCAGTACAGATTGTTATTTTATTTTCATTTTACCTGTATTTATTCCAGGTAATCCCATTCAGACCCAGGCTCTCGTTCACGAGGGTGACCTGGTGTGGGTTTTTACGAGGACTTTCCTCCTTGTGTGTTTTATGGAGCGAATGATCTGAGAATATTTCAGTTTAACGTGTTAGAACTGGTGTGATATTATAAACAGTAACATTCATTATCTCTTTAAAGTCTAGTTTAAAGAGATTAATGTGCTATTTTACAACTGCAGGTTTATGTTTACTCATGTTTACTGTATTTCCTGCATGTGTTCTAATAAAGTGATGGAGAAATATCACACTGTATGTTCATTACAGCATTGACAACACAATAAACTTAAATGTGGCCTCAGACTTGTGCACAGTATAATAAGGAAAATGTGTAAAAAAAAAAAAGCTGTTTTCTGAGCTGATATCTTTTCTTTTTAACTGCTGAATCTTCTCCTCCATCCTTCCATCCTTCCTTCCTTCCCTTCGGTCCTCTATCAGGAAATACAGTAAATCACAGTTCAGTCGTGAATGTGAGGAGTGAAAGTGCCACAGGCAAAACTTCATGCTACGATTGGGTTCACTGCTGGTGATTGTGTAACCTGCGGCCTCTTAAAATGAACAGGGAACTTCTCGTCTTCTTTTGCTTTGCAGATCACTGCAGTGAAAAAAGTCTCTTATTTCAATGTAATTGTGCTCAGCTCCCTCTTTAATTTCCTCTCGTTCTTTGTGTGGCGCTTTTGGTTTGTGGTCTTTTCTGATTGTGCTGTTTTCTCTCTATGTGTGTGTGTGTGTGTCTTTCCATCTCCCCTAATCACACTACATTTGTCCATTGTTGCACTGACCTCTGTGATCCTCTATCTCTGTGTATTTATCATTCTCTCAGACTCTTCGTCCTCTTGTCCTTTTTTCCATCTATTTTCCTGTCAGTCTATTCACACTCAACGCTTCCATCCTCCGTATTTACTAATCCCATCTCTCTCGCTGCTCTTGAAAAAAAAAAATCTCATTTTATTCTGTCTCTGTGTGAGAGAGGACTGTCTCCTTCAAACAAACAACATTATTTGACTCTGTGTTGTTTGTAATGAAGGTGTTTTACATTCACCTACAATCATTTTTAAAAAGGCTCTGTTTTTATAAGATTTGTTTTTCAGGGTCTGTGTTTAGGATAATTTTTGGGGGATCTGTTTTAACAAGATTTTTTGTGGGGGGATCAGCAAAGATGTCCCAGTTGTTCAGTTTAATCCAGATTTACTTTGAGACTGTCCTGTCTCCTTTGGAGAATCTTATAAAAACAGACACCGAATAAATAATCTTGTAAAAACAGACCTGAAAGAAAATCTTGTAAAAACAGTCCCTGAAAAAAAAATCTTGTAAAATCAGACCGGAAAAAAAATCTCGTAAAAACAGACCGGAAAAAAGATCTCGTAAAAACAGACCGGAAAAAAAATCTTGTAAAAACAGACCGGAAAAAAAATCTCGTAAAATCAGACCCTGAAAATAAATCTCGTAAAAACAGACCGGAAAAAAAAATCTCGTAAAAACAGACCCGGAAAAAAAGAAATATCCTAAAAACAGACCCGAAAAAAAATCCTTGTAAAATCAGAGCCGGAAAAAAATCTCGTAAAAACAGACCCTGAAAAAAAGTCATTGTAAAATCAGAGCCGGAAAAAAAATCCTTGTAAAAACAGAGCTGGAAAAAAAATCTCGTAACAACAAACCCCGTAAAAAAAATCTGGAAAAACAGACCCTGAAAAAAAGAAATCTCCTAAAAATAGACCCGAAAAAAGAATCCTTGTAAAAACAGAACCTGAAAAAAATATCTCGTCAAAACAAATCCCGGAAAAAAGATCACGTAAAAACAAACCCCGTAAAAATGTCGTAAAGACAGACCTGAAAAAAATCTCGTAAAAACAACCCCGAAAAAAAATCTTGTAAAAACAGACCTGACAAAACATCTTGTAAAAACCGTCACCGAAATAAAAGAAACCAAGTGAAGTCATTATTTAAGTTGATTTAAACAAACACTTTGAATAAAGTGTATTTGTCGTACTCACTGCTTTTATCAAAGGACTCTGGTGCAGGTTAGTGAGTATGAGTATACTTCACTGTTTGTGATGAAACAGAGAGACACATTCTCTGCATTTACTTGTCATCTCTGCACATTAAAAAATGATTGAACTGTGGAGATCTGTCAATGAAGCAGCAGCAGGAAGACACAGGAGGAGGAGGAGGAGGAGGAGGAGGAGAGGAGGAGAGGAGGAGGAGAGGAGAGGAGGAGGAGGAGAGGAGGAGGAGGAGGAGGAGGAGGAGGAGAGGAGAGGAGGAGGAGAGGAGGAGGAGGAGGAGGAGGAGGAGAGGAGGAGGAGAGGAGGAGGAGGAGAGGAGAGGAGGAGGAGAGGAGGAGGAGGAGAGGAGAAGAGGAGGAGAGGAAGAGGAGGAGGAGGAGAGGAGGAGGAGTATGTGCCTCTGCTATTCTCCTCAAACTTCACACAACTCACCGTGAGAGACAGAAATGAGTCAAATCACAGTCGGGAGACGAGAGGAAACGAAGGGAGGACGAAGAGAAGAAAGCAGAGAGGGAGGATGTGATGACTGAACATGCCGACTTATCAATGAACATCCACTTATTTCTTAAGAATTAAAGGTTGATTTTGTCACATGGATTGATACGGGAGGCAGCGATGTCGACATGATAAACGGACAAATGTAAATGACTGATACAGTGGATGGATGAGTGAACACATGAATGGATTATAGATCAATAGAAAGATGAAATTCATTAGAAATCAACTATGTGAGACCAAGAAGAATCATGCATGTTGCACCACACGTTGTAATCTTTCCTTTTCTGATTAAAAGACAAAAAAACACACACGCACACAAACACACACACACACACACACACACACACACACACACACACACACACACACACACACACACACACACACACACACACTCCTGAATAATTTACACCCACGACTTCCTCTCTCAAACTAATCTGTCACCTCATCTCTTTGGCCCAGTGTGTACATGCTGTGTGTACATGCTGTGTGCATGTGTGAGCTGATTTGCATGGCTGAGTGTGTGTGTGTGTGTGTGTGTGTGTTCTTGTACTTGCAGCATACTGAGGACCAGTGAGGGTTTTTAACCAACAAAGTGAGGTCATATTTACGGAGTGAGGACATTTTGGCCGGTCCTCACTTTGTTTTCATTGAAATCACTTCCTTAGGTTGTTATAACATGTTATACTCAATTTGTCAAAAAAAAAAAAAAAATCTAATTTTGGACGACGTTCGTTAAATTTTGGACCCAAATCTTTTTTTTCACATTTTTTTCAACTTTTGGACGACATAGGATAGTTTGACTTTTTTGTCAAATTTTAAAAAAATTTGGGTCAATTTTTTTTTTCAAATTTTGGGTCAAATTTTTTGTTGTTGTTTTCGGTCAATTATTTTTTTCAAATTTTGGGTCAAATTTTTTTTTTACATTTTGGGTCAATTTTTTTTTTCAAATTTTGGACGACATAGAATAGTAAGACATTTTTGTCAAATTTTGGACCACAAATTTTTTTGTCAAAGATTTTTTCAAATTTTGTACGACATAGTATGGTATGACGTTTTTGTCAAATTTTGGACCAGAAATTTTGGGTCAAATTTTTTTTTTCAAATTTTGGACGACATAGTATTGTATGACGTTTTTGTCAAATTTTGGACCAAAAAAAAAGAATCGAAAAAAAATTCCAGCCCTTTTTGCTCTGGGGCTCCACCTGCAGACATGTTATGGTACTGCAACCAGTAGTTCTTTATAGATGTCATTCATGAAGTAGGTATTTATAATTGTGTTGATTTATAAAGTGGAAATGCTGGTCCTCACTTTGTCAGCAACCCAGTCCTCAGTATGCAGCAAGTGCAAGAATGTGTGTGTGTGTGGGCGATGTCCGTGGCTGTGTGCCACACACACTTGTTGTTTGCTGGCCTCTCTGCAGCTCAGACACACACACACACACACACAGACAACAGCATTTTAACGTGGAAGTTGCACGGCCGCTGCAGAAACACTCACTCCTGCTCAGGACTCAAATCACAGCAGCGTGACGAGCACTGAGGCAGAGCTGCGGGACGACAAACCGCCACAAAAGCTCTGATCGCTGCACAAACTGCCTTGTACAGTACGTGAGCGTCATTTTTCACCCGGGGACAGGTTTTTATAAAGAAGTGGCAGCATGATCACCTGCAATATTTTCAATATTATATCAATGTGTCCAATCGGCGACAGAGTGTTAATCACCACTAACAATGGCTGCATCCACTGTCACTGATTTAATGCAGATTAAATGTCCCCGTTTGTTAAAATGCAAGATTACTCTACATTTACAGACGCTGGCTGGATTAAAATTCAGCCGATAAATCAAGAGTAAAATTAAATGTGTGTTTGCAGTTAAAGGAACTTGCACAAAGACCAACAAGATACACATACATGAACATATACGTGTCGTATATACTGTATTCATTCACATACATGTGTACATTAAAACATCAGTGTATATGTATAGATACTTATACACTGATGTTTTAATATACATACATGTGTGTATTAAAACATCAGTATATGTGTATATGTATTTATATATATATATAGTATATATACATATATACACACATATATATATACACATGTAATATATGTATATATATATATAAGTGTGTAATCCTTTGACTATAATTGATCAACACGAAGGAGTGGATATAAGACGAAATATTGTATTTATCAATCAACACATAATCTACATATAATCTATCTATATAGGGGGAAATGTAAAATATCATTCTATACACTTACATAGTGAAGAACTGAGAGTAAACCAGGCACCATTACTACAGTGGGTTGTTTGTGTTACCTTGCTAATGAACCTGTTACGTTCTCATTTGAAATGATGAAATGCACAAACTTTGACTTAAACATTTTGGGATTAAAGCTCCCGTCTGTAACTTCAACACCACAGAGGCCGTAGATCATAATGTAAAATTAGCAAAACGTGAATCAAACGCCACATAAATCACCACACAACAGCTAACGACATTCATGTGTTTCCTGTTAGCTGCTCAGACAAACCCCCGATGCTACTGATCTGTTTGGATGTTCACACTGTGGTGTGTTTATATCAGTGCTGGACACTAGGTTAACGCACGTTGACGCATGACGCGTTTCAATGACGACTGACCGGAAAAAAGGCGCGAGTGACGTGAGTCCAGGCACCGTTTACAAGTTAGCTCCGTTAGCTGCATTAGCTCCTTTAGCGGTGTTAGCGCGCCTACAGTCGAACGGGAGCGGTCTGTTTATTAAACGAAAAGAGCAGCGCTACAAATAACCAGCGTATTGTGTTACTGCGTATGTGTGCCTCTGATTTTAAGGTTTAGCGTTACTTTAGAGCATTGGTTCTCAAAGCGCGGCCGGGGGCCAATGGCGGCCCGCAGAAACATTTCTGGCGGCCCCGCAATGAATTACAGTTGATAGTTTTAATCCAGGAGCTACTAAGCTTATTAAATGTTTATTGGACATTACTGGATATAGACCAATAAGTGTAAACTGTACAACTGTATTTACTATGTCATCAAATTTTGGATGACATAGTGACACAGTAAAGTATGACTTTTTTGTCAAATTTTGGCATTTAAATTTTTTCCCCAAAAACTGTAAAATGTTGAACGACATAGTATAGTATGACGTTTTTGTCAAATTTTGGACCCAATTTTTTTGGAAAAAAATTGTCAAATTTGGGACAGCATATATGTCATTTTTGTCAAGTTTTGGACAAAATATATATATTTTTTTAATTGTCAAATTTAGGACGACGTTGTACAACGTTTTTGTCAAATTTTGGACCAAAAACTTTTTCCCCAAAAATTTTTAACATTTTGAAAGACATAGTATTGTACAACGTTAACAAAAATTTGGGACGGCATATGTCACTTTTGTCAAATTTTGGACCAAATTTTTTTTGGATTTTTTTTTTCAAATTTGGGACGACATAGTATTGTACAACGTTTTTGTCAAATTTTGGACCAAAACTTTTTTCCCCCAAAATTTAAAAAAAATTTAACGACATGGTATAGTATGACGTTTTTGTCAAATTTTGGACGCCATGGTTATTACTAATGGGATTTCTTTCAGTTTTTTCCCTTTGGCGGCCCTCAGTCCAATGTTGGGTTCCTAAATTGGCCCTCAGGTATCACAACTTTGAGAACCCCTGCTTTAGAGACTCATTTTAACAATACGGAGTCACGTACACACGACGTCACGCGCGTCTTTTTCCGGTCAGTCATCATGGAAACGCGCCATGCGCTAACGTTGATGCCGTTAACCGGCGCTATTGCGTTAACCCGCCAAGCACTAGTACATATATACATATATATATATATATACACACACGGTCTCTGACCGTATCACACTTTATTATTATTTTTAACACAGCACAAAGAGCCTCGTGCATCACGGGACTTCATTTGTCTCTGACTCAGTTTCTTCTGGGAACTCAAAGCTGCCACTGAATAATTTAGTGGCTTGAGCGTTCACAGCTGAGCAGAGTCTGAGACGGAGACGAGGTGCAGGTCCATGTATGGATTAGAGCTCTGCTTTTTTTTTTTTTTTATTATTTCCTTTAATGTTATCCATGCACTTGCTTATTTATGCAGTCTTTCATCTACAGAGATGTATTCCTCATGCTGCTCGGCTGAATCGCTAATGTTCCACCGCTGCTGACTAATGTGCTCGTTAAACACAACGTTGTTCCCGCTGCAGGATTTTTAGACCAAATTATCGCATTAAAGATATTTTTAGCTGTAACTGTAAGTTGAGGCCGTGTTAAGTTGCTGTGTGAGCAGATGGGCACTTATGTTTGTGTACGGTACAGACGTGAGCGCTTGATGATCGTCATGAGAATGAATGACTGATGCATCTCTAGCTAGCTAGCTCTAACTACTTGAGAAAACAAGGAATAGTCAGAGATGTGGGCACTATCATCTTTTACTGGGGGCATCACATAAAGCAGTTTATATAAAAGCGGACCTAGACCGGAAGTTCCAATCAACGCTGTTTTTGAGTGTTTGAGAGACTGAATTTTTGAAACAAACAGTTCAGCCATTGCTGAGAACGCTTTGATGTATTGTAATCTTGGGCTCAGCGATATCTCTGAAAAAACCCTGTCCGGTTACGTAAACAGCGGTTCTCCTGAACAGCAGATCCTCCTGCTCCGGGCACTAGTCCGGGCACATCCGGTTGCGTACATTGAACCGCAGAAGAAGAATAACGTCCGTTGTGGAGGTGTTTCACGAGCGACAGTGTCTTCTGACTCTGGGTCTGACTCCGGGTCAAAGGTCGTCAAAGGGACTGCGGCGGGGAGTCGTGAAGAAGCTATTTTTAAACACTGTTAAAACAATGTTTTGATAATGAGTAGCAGTGCATCCACCGTTCCAGAGGGGGGAGCTGTGTTCTGAGAGCGGGTGTGCAGCTGATTATGTCACTTCCGGGTACTGGGCAATCACAAGACAGTTGCGAAGGCTCTTCGCTGGCTGGCCAATCACAACACACTCTGTCTTCTGGGTGTGAGATTTCAGTCTGAAACACCGCGGCTGAGGAGAGCGTCAGTAAGGAGAGATTTCTATCAGCTCATTTACAGCAACTAGGAGGTTTTTGACCATAAAAACAAGTTAATGTTTGTAAGTAAACCTCCATAACTAACATGTGCAACAGGACCACTCTATGTCAGCTTTAAAAAATTATTATTTCTTACTGTTTATATTGATTATGGATAAACCGATACTAGGGCTCAACAATTAATCTCATTTTTATCGAAATCACAATACGCCCTACTGGGGTTTTCAAATCGCAGGAGGCGCAATATTTGTTAAAGCCAAAATATCATTATTAGATGTAATATTGTCTCCATCTATACACATCTTATTCACATCTAGAGTGAAGAGAACATCTTTGTTTCTCACAAAAATTACCATTCCCTCTGATATCGCAAATTACCATTCCTGTCAAAATAATCTCAATTAGATATTTATTTGCTGGAACAGATATTGGGCAGATAAAATGCGACATATCGCATGCTTCACTATGCACAGAAATGTCAATAAAAATCAGAAACAGCATTTTAGCTGAGTCATGTTGTGAGCTGTTTATTTCTTCGTTATGGGAGAAGAATATTTGTCACACAGTTGGAGAATTATGTCTTCAAAGTAGCTTGAAATGGCACAAATGTCTTTATAGTATAAAAAGGTCTAACGTGACGCTATCAGACTGATATCGGTATTAGCAAGTACTTGTGATATCGGTACCGGTATCGTGCCATCCCTCATTGTGATAAACAAAGTAAGATAAGAGTAAGAGAGTAAATACAAAACAACACAACAAGAGTCAAGTGATTACATATAATCATAAGTAAATAACGATATTGGACAAGAAGAAAAGACAACAGATCACTGTGACAACCAGAATCCAGATTAATGTTGAACAGCGACAACTACAAGTCTGGATTATAGAAGAACAAAAAGTTCCCTGAAACCCGATCCTTTAATCCATCGCTTTCGTATTCCTCCGCGAAAAATCCCATCTCACAAAGACGTTAAGTCTGCAGAGACACAGACACATGCTCTTTAATGGGAGCTGAAAGTGCTGCCTGACTCTTGTGTAAACACAGTACGACTGCACACAAACGAGCAGCAGTTTCCCGAAGTCATCTTTGATGGTGTATCTACTGCTGCTGTGGTCAGGGATCAGAAAACCACACTGTGATCATGGTCAGATACACAACATCTATCACCGTTCCCCAGAGCATTTCATTCAGTTACGACCAAAGACACGGGTTTTGTTTTCTGATTTCCCAGGAAAGATATCTGCACTTTACAATCCATTCAAACGTTCTTACATTCTGGACCCTAAAGAATCTGAACTCCCGCTTTGAAGCCTTGAGTTTCGCAGTTTGCCCGCTGCAATGTTGACGTTCTGAAACAGGAAATTCACAGACGTCACCTGCAACTAGGTACCTGTTGGACGGAAGACACCGGATGTCAATCACACTGACGTCCACTCATATGTGCTGTATGTATTTACTCATTATTTATTGTTATAAATCACGTGGGAATTAGGCTAATTTTCACATATTCAAACGAGGGCATTTTTGCGACCAGTGGAGTTGCCCCCTGCTGGTTATTTCATATATTCTTACTTCCTAATTGACCCCAATAACCAAAGCAGGCGTCAACTTCCATTTTTGCTTCATATGCGTCATGATCAGCATTTCTAAACTGATGTAATCACCACATTTTTGAGGAGAGCTTTTCTTTGTGGATTTAGAGCAGGGGTTCTCAATGTTTGGATACCTGAGGGCCAATTTAGGAACCCAACATTGGACTGAGGGCCACCAAAGAAAAAAAACCCCAGAAAGAAATCCCATTTGTAATCATTTTAATGACCAGATTGCAGTTCTACAGTTTACACTTATTGGTCTGTATCCAGTTATGTCCAATAAACATTTAACAAGCTTAGAAGCTCCTGGATTAAAACGATCACCTGTAATTCATTGCGGGGCCGCCAGAAATGTTTCTGCGGGCCGCCATTGGCTCGTGGGCCGCACTTTGAGAACCAATGATTTAGAGTTTTAAGCGTTTTCAGTTCCTTGTTTTATTTTGAAGTTTTTCCTCGTGTGGACCTTGCTTAGTTTGACGTCCTGTCCCGTCTTCCCTGTTGATCGTCTGTGTTCCTGCTCTAATGAGTTTCACCTGTGTCTTGTTTGTCTCACCTGTGGTTGATTGTCTCTGCCTCTTGTGTATTTAGTCTCTGTGCTTCCCCGCGTGTCAGTGTTGGTTCATTTGGTTTGTTTGGTTTGTTAATTTCATGCCACATTTTCAGTCGCGTCTGTTAATCTATTTTTTTTCATGCTCTGGTTTTCATGAGTTCCTGATCTCATGAGTTCCTGATCTCCTCCTTGTGTTTTCTCCTCTCTTTGACATTACAGAAAGAAATTATCTGTCCTCACGGGGCCTCCTCGTGAACCGCTAACTAACAGGGACTAGTTGTTATTAAAGGTCCCATATTATACCCTATTAACCCAAGTTAAACTAGGTCCTGGTGCCCTAATGAACATGTCTGTGTCATGCTTTAGTCAAAATATCATAAGGATGAAGCACAATAGCAGTTCAATAGCTCGGTTTTGTGCCTGATCATTTACATGTGAATGAGACCCAGGTAAACACACATCCACTGCTTCCAGGGGAGTGTTGATCTAACTGTCTCCACTTATCACCTATTGTCATGCAGCGTCGTCACAACCCCCGCTCCATATACCCCATAGTAATGTCCGTTTACCCGTTGTTACTGCGTTTCACCGTAATGCATAGAGTGACCACAATTTTGGCTTCTCGCGATCATAAAAAAATCGAAGAAAAACGATTAATGCGCCGCGCGGCGTGTATGTAAATTCCCATGCTAGAAAAAGACCCTGAACGCACCAGTGTAACTGCGGCTCCAACTGGTGTGTGGATCAACAACACGAGGAGAGAAAGTGGAAACACGACAGAAAGGCAGCCTTTGGTTGAGAAGAAATGTAGGACAACATCTACATCTTTCTGCAGTGCTTTCAAACGCGTGCTCCTCATATCACCGATCCACACACGCCACTCGCTAACTGCAGGCACGTAACTGGTGCGTTCAAGGTGTCCCTCCAGCATAGAAATTTACATACATGATCAACAACAAAGGGCTTGTGAAGCTTGTGAACATTTTTTTCATAAATAAAATGTATCCACTGGACACACAAGTCCTCTGAGGCTAGAAGTTTGTGTAAAACACTGTGCTCCGCTGTGCAGCCACTCTTCCTCCCTCGCCTGCACTCTCGTATTTCACAGGGACAAGGGGGAGCTACGAGCTGTGAAGTACTCTGTGAAGTACTCTGTGAAGTACTCTGCTGGCGGGCTGCCAACATTCACGGTGAAATGTCCGCACTGTCGTCACTTGGTCGGGAGGTGTAAACATTGCGTGTTTTATCGCCTATACTTACACAAAGTGGAACCACTAAAACATGACTGAGTCTTGTTTTTTCACATTTTGGGAACTGGTATGGCCCACTGAGTCCCAAATATAAGTACTAAAAGATTAAAAAGTTGATTTTGCACAATAGGGGACCTTTAACTAATGTGAACCATCGCGGTGCCAAATTACAAGAAAGAAGTGAACCTGACAAGAAAACTGCGAGGTCACTGAGTGGAAACCAGATTAATTTTACGAGTGGGTGAGTTACGTCTTCCCAGTGGTGAATCTGCTCATGACGAGAGAAATAATTTGACACATCACCCAGTGAAATCATACCCAATCACATCAGAACACGACTCATATGCGAGTCTCTATATATTCAGACAGGTTCCTTCTTTAAACATCTGTCATCACATGAATTCATTTTACCCTCGTTCAGTCCTCTAATTACAGGACTTTACACTTTTCATCTGTATGATCGGTTTGTTTTGTCACCATCGGCCATAATATTTTTTTCCACATTTCAGTTTTGTCTAAGGTCACATAGTCAGACTGCGCTGTGTCGTCCCTGGCAAAAGACACTCATGTACATTTACATTCACGGCTTAATCGAGCTAAGGCCGTCGTCCGACAGCAATCTTAACTTGCAGAATTCGAGCAAACGTGCAGAGGAGATAATCGATTTATTGGCCGTGTACGTCTGACTATATCTCTATAAGCTAGTGTGCAGAGGTGGAAAGTAACGAAATACATTTACTCAAGTTACTGTATTGAATACTTTTTTTTGTGTATTTTGTATTTTTTAAGTACAATTTAAAATCAGGATTTTGTATTTTACTTGAGTACGTATTGACTCAAGTATTGTACTTAGTTACTTTTTAAATCCTATCCGTTACTGAGTAAAAATAAAAATTCAGCACAATGAAGACCTACAGGGGGAACATAGAGGGCGCGCACCAAAAGTGACGTAATATCCTGTGTCGTGCCGGGCGCGTGAGCTCCAAAATAGTCATATTTCTACTACCCTCACACCCCACGCAAAGTAACTAAGTAACTTTTACTTAAAGTACTGAACTTAAAGTTTCAAATGAACTACTTTTTACTTCTAATTGAGTACATTTTCAGATGACTACTTTTGCTTCTACTTGAGTAATATTTCATCAAAGTATTGGTACTTTTACTTGAGTACAATATTTTAGTCGTTATTCCATCTCTGCTAGTGTGTGTATTGAACCAGTTTCCTGTTGACCGTTACGTCACAGAAAAACCAACAGCGAATGCCGATTGTTGCTTTGGTTCTGTGTGTTTCGTACTTGCAGTACTTTATTAATAATGATATAAATTAGATCGATCGTGGCTCTTGTGGTTGCTGTGTTGTCCGAAGAAAGACGCTGCTGCCGCGCAAGATTTTACGGCAACGTCGTCTCCTTCTACTTCTATAGAGGAAATTGTGGTGCATGCACAGAACGCCATGTCCGACTAGAGTCCGACTAAGTGCATACATGAAGGAGTAATCTGACTATGAATCTTATTATGCAGGTATGTTAGTCCGACTTAGACAAGCACGGACTTACGTGTTTACATGACAAAAACAACAAATTATTGCCTTAGTCCGACTAAAATCAGCATGAAAACACACTGAGAAAAACATGGCTGCCAGGTAAAACCAGGAAACCCTGATTTCAGCCACATGGAAGGCTCAAAAATGTAGCCCAGCTTAAATGTCAGGTATCGGAAGAATATTTTTTTCCACTTTATTTTGCACTTAGGCATCCTTTTGTGACTGGAAACTGAAGTTTGTGTCATTTCAATGAAAAACAATTCCTGATTTTTGTTATAGACTTCTGTGCAGGGAGAGAAAAAGCCTGTGTGACGAGAATAGGTTTTTTGCCAATTGTCTAATTAATTATAATGAATACTTTAACACTCTTACGTACAGAAAGTGCAAATTCAACATTTCCCTTGGTTTTCAGAGCTGCATTTAAAGCAGGGGTGGGCCCAACATTTCAGACCTTTGTTTTTAACGTGCGCTTGTTTCTTTATCCACTTTGAAAGAAAACGCTTTTTCACTGAAGAAAATACAAATAAACAAGACGTTGCGGCGTTGTCACGGGCGTAACGTGTAAATGGCTCAGTGTGTTTATAAAGACACAGCAGGGTTTTAAACCTCCCATGATATCATTCATAAAACATAATGTATAATAAAACCAAAAGTGCCGAAGCGGCCGCTCTCATCCTCCAACACTCGTCCATGAATGACTCTCTCTGCTGCGAAACCCATAGAACACGATGACATGGCTCAGTGGAAACCATTTACTTGACATGCTGCTGTAATCTGCACAAGCTGTCGAGAGAGCGACAGACGCAGACGCCCGGGCGGCCGCGCTCGGAAGGCGTCTGGGAGCAGAGTGACGGAGGGCTGGGGAAACAGCTGAACAAGTCGACGTGTGGATCATCCATTTCATAGAAACACACTGATTTAGATGAGATTGGAAAAGCAAACAGCTGCTGTATACGGTGCAGTGCAACCAGGGGTCTAATGACAAAGCCATGGCGCTGACTGTGGAGGATTTCATCTCGTATCTGTCTAATATCTCAGTTAAAGAGTCTTTGTGAATCCTGGGCAAAAGACTTGAAGATTCAACTGACAGTAATGCAACAAGGTAAACCCTGCCAGCGGTTGTCAAAAGGCATTCTGGGAAAGTGATAATGATTCTGTCCTCCTCCTCCTCCTCACTCATGCAAATAAGATAATAAGAGATTTCTCATTTTAGATGAGATTTCACTGCTTCATACAGGAGCTCAAGTCTGACCAAACCTTGGTTAGAGCTGCGATATATTTTCTGCACTTTCCTCTAGTCTCTGTTTTCAGCCTGGAGGAAACGTAGCTCACGACGGGAGACCTTGACCAAACGCACTTCAGACACAGAGAGAGAGAGAGAGGGAGAGGGAGAGAGCATGCCTCTAATTCGTTCATCTGAGCAGCTGCACGTAAACATCCCTCGAGTGGAAAAAGTTGTTTTTGCAGCATTGAGATCAGATCACAACAGTGATATCAATGAAAGTCGCTCTGGGTCAATGGTCAATGTCTGTGCGATGTCAATCAGTGACGGCTGCTGGTCTTTGAAAACAGGGGGAAGTTCAATGAATCCATTCATCATCTACCACATGACATAGGTCGATAGGTGGGGGTACACCCTGGACAGTTCATACATACATCCATCACAAGGCCACATATAGAGAAAAACTATTCACTCTCACACCTACAGTCAATTTGTGACCAATTCATCCATCCATCCATCCATCCATTTTCCGCCGCTTATCCGGGGCCGGGTCGCGGGGGCAGCAGTCTGAGAAGGGACGCCCAGACCTCCCTCTCGCAGGACACTTCCTCCAGCTCTTCCGGGGTGGGACCCCAAGTCGTTCCCAGGCCAGCCGGGTGACGTAGTCACTCCAGCGTGTCCTGGGTCTTCCTCTGGGTCTCCTCCTGGTGGGACATGCCCGGAACACCTCCCGGGGGAGGCGTCCAGGGGGGCATCCGATACAGATGCCCGAGCCACCTCCTCTCGATGTGGAGGAGCAGCGGCTCTACTCCGAGCTCCTCCCGGGTGACAGAGCTCCTCACCCTATCTCTAAGGGAGCGCTCCGCCACCCTGCGGAGAAAACTCATTTCAGCCACTTGTATCCGGGATCTTGTTCTTTCTGTCATGACCAATTCACCTTATCCCAATATTGCGGAATATGTGTGTGTACGGTGGGAGGAAGCTGGAGAACCCAGAGAAAACCCACGGACACACGGGGAGAACGTGCAAACTCCACGCAGAAAGGCCCTTGTTCCAACTAGGGCTAGAAGATGTTCCTTGAACCCAGGAACCCCGGGTCTTCTTGCTGCAAAGGCGAGAGCGCTAACCACTGCACCAACCGCGGGCGCGGAAGCTCAATTCATTATACATAAACTCTGCAAACGAACAACTGGAACAAGGAAACGCAATACTGTAATTACTGTAAAACGGAAATGCTATAATACAGTTTTTATTTACAGTCTATGTACAAACAAAAAGCAAATGACACACAACCACCAGCTGTTTCTCTGCAGACTTCCCTCACAAAATCCACACAGGACTGAGGCAGAAAATGCTCCGTTGTCGTGTTTGTTTCTGCAACGATGTCAATCAAAAACAGGTTCCGCTTTCCTCCGATCATCACGCAGAAGCCCAGCGTCCTCGCGCCCCCCCCCCCCCCCCCACCGATCCATTGACTCCCAGAGAAGCTGAGCTTCCCTGGAAGTGACATTTTTGTCGCATTTGTCCAATCACTGTCGAGCTCACTGCTTCAACTGAGCTGAGCTTCAGCTGGTTTTAATGTGGCGGCTGCTACGGGAATACGAAAATCACGTAAGACGATCCATCATCCCTGATAAACAGCTGATTGAAAACTCACGTCTATAGTGCAGAGTTATGAACCTCAGATTGAATCCAGATTACATTGGCAGATAATAAAGATTGTGATATATGTAACAGAGACAGAAAAGGGAGATAGTGACGTGATTCTATATTTTTGTCCTAACAAAAGTCATGTGACATTTATAAATGTCAGATCTCTGGATTAGACACAATTTATTCCCATGACACAGTTACAGTTAATGACATATGAGACATGTCAACAGCAGGACCATGACACTGTGAGTCCAGAGCAGCGGCAGCAGCGACTGTGTTTAACTTAACTCAGTAGATGTCGTCAAAAATCTGCATTTCAGGTTTATTTAGAAGCGTTTCACTCTCATCCTTCACGTTGTTTTAATCTGCTCAGTCATTTCCAGCTTCAGAGCTCGTGGCAGAGTTTGAAACATGTGCACACGTCTGTTTTATCAGCTGTGATAAAACGTCCAGGACACACTCTGCCTCCTCACCTGTCTGCTGGTAAAGACATCGTCATCTATTCGCAACAGCATCTTTCCCTGTGATATGTGACTTTTCTCTTCTTCTTCTTCTTCTTCTTCTTCACTTAGCTTTACACATTTGTATTTTGTTGGCTTGTTTTTAAGATAGAACTCCAAATTCTGGTTATAAACCTTGCAGTACATGAGTCATAGAAAAACTTAGGAATTATT
Organism: Microchirus variegatus; assembly: GCF_963457635.1. Classification (NCBI taxonomy): domain Eukaryota; kingdom Metazoa; phylum Chordata; class Actinopteri; order Pleuronectiformes; family Soleidae; genus Microchirus; species Microchirus variegatus. Next base: position 36,002,631 of record NC_139804.1, read on the forward strand.
CAACATTTACCTTGAATAATAAGAGCGATTTAAAAGATTTTTTTTTACATTTAAATTAGGCTGCTCGGTGCTTTTCAAAACTTTAAACTTTGGAATAAATACATAAATACATAATTTTGCCGTGTATTCTTTTGTCTGCCTCATAAGTCTTAAAGCAATAATCACTCACGTCTGCTGTGAGCAGGAAAATGTCAGGGACAGTTATAACTGCGCTGCGTGTGGAGCAGCGGTGAAGTCAACACACTGTCAATAAATACCTGAACCTCAACTTCAACGAGAAAACAACAAATCACCGTGTTTTTGTGTCTGTTCGATTGTACAATTTTACAACCGCAGAGGAAAACTCTAAGGTTTACTCTGTGTTTTCTGAAACCACAGAGTTCAGTAAAAGACCCTGTAAGCAACTTTCCATCCCATAATTACAAGTTCCACTTGAACATAACAGTCGATAAAGTCAATAACAAGCGAGCGTGGTAGTGGAACAGAGTCATTTCTAGAGCTCACTTTGGCATTTTGGTGCTTTAAAAGACTTCTTATTGTTTAGAATGAAGATTTCTTAGTTTAATGGGAACAAAGGAACATAGAAACTAACAAACCAACAAAAGGTTTGGTTACTTCTGCTTCTGTAACACAGAAAGTCTATTCTTTTATTATAAACTAGTGCAGTGTCCGTAAGAAGTATGTATTCCTATAGTGGGAGCTGAAGAAGATTTTTCAGTTATGGTAATACATGATAAGGAACGTAACTACTGACAGTCACAACATCTAGCTACGATAATGCTAATCGAAAATTAAAACATTCACGTTGTGCCTAAGGAGGTGTTTGTATTATGTTAGCCCTATGCTAATGCTAATCTTAGCCTCGCTAGCTAACCTTTGGAAACAGGTTCGCCAAGTTAGCCACGAAGTAGTAGCATGCTAATGCAAAATAAATATCTAGGAACGTAAAGGCTACTGGAGTGGCTGACAGTCACAACATCTAGCTACGATAATGCTAATTGAAAATTAAAACATTCACGTTGTGCCTAAGGAGGTGTTTGTATTATGTTAGCCCTATGCTAATGCTAATCGTAGCCTTGCTAGCTTACCTTTGGAAACAGGTTCGCCAAGTTAGCCACAAAATAGTAGCATGCTAATGCAAAATAAGTATCTAGGAACGTGAAGGCTACTGGCGTGGCTGACAGTCACAACATCTAGCTACGCTAATGCTAATCGAAAATTAAAACATTCACGTTGTGCCTAAGGAGGTGTTTGTATTATGTTAGCCCTACGCTAATGCTAATCGTAGCCTCGCTAGCTTACCTTTGGAAACAGGTTCGCCAAGTTAGCCACAAAATAGTAGCATGCTAATGCAAAATAAGTATCTAGGAACGTGAAGGCTACTGGCGTGGCTGACAGTCACAACATCTAGCTACGCTAATGCTAATCGAAAATTAAAACATTCACATTGTGCCTAATGAGGTGATTGTATTATGTTAGCCCTACGCTAATGCTAATCTCAGCCTCGCTAGCTTACCTTTGGAAACAGGTTCGCCAAGTTAGCCACAAAGTAGTAGCATGCTAATGCAAAATAAATATCTAGGAACGTAAAGGCTACTGGAGTGGCTGACAGTCACAACATCTAGCTACGATAATGCTAATCGAAAATTAAAACATTCACGTTGTGCCTAAGGAGGTGATTGTATTATGTTAGCCCTACGCTAATGCTAATCGTAGCCTCGCTAGCTTACCTTTGGAAACAGGTTCGCCAAGTTAGCCACAAAGTAGTAGCATGCTAATGCAAAATAAATATCTAGGAACGTGAAGGCTACTGGCGTGGCTGACAGTCACAACATCTAGCTACGCTAATGCTAATCGAAAATTAAAACATTCACATTGTGCCTAATGAGGTGATTGTATTATGTTAGCCCTACGCTAATGCTAATCTCAGCCTCGCTAGCTTACCTTTGGAAACAGGTTCGCCAAGTTAGCCACAAAGTAGTAGCATGCTAATGCAAAATAAATATCTAGGAACGTAAAGGCTACTGGCGTGAAAATGTCACCCACCGCGAGGACAGCCTCTTCATAACAAACCATTAACAATTAATTTAAGCAGATGCATCATTAGAACACATATTTGTCAGGACTGATGAAAAAAGTAATGTGTGTTTGCTCCTGACTTTGAGTGTGTTTGTAAAAGTGATAAATGCTGAACGCTTAAATCCGATTATTGTGGCGATGACGTCATAGTTCAAACACATCACGCAGATCGTCTGCCGCACAAAGTTTGACTTTAATTTCCCTTCACTCGCTGTGACCGAAAAACTAATGACAGAAATGTTCAAAGTGTTGAGAACACAGTGAACTGACTGTGACACACGCTCCAGCTGTGCAGATTAAACAGATGCTGCACTTTTTCCCCTTATCTTTCACTGATTTCCCCAGAGATCATCAGGTGGATGAGTTGTAACGTGATCCGTCATCTGTGTTTTTGTCTCTACGGCCTCTTAAATGTATTTATCTTATTTATTTATCTGTATGTTTTTTTTGCAGTCATTCCATCAACCTGATAATCCAGTCCAAAATCTGTTTTTTGGAAAAATCATTTCTGTTGTTTGAGTGAAGGTTCGGAGACAGATTCTGACAGCTCTGATAACTTAATAACAACTACTTTACCGCTGAGCTTTATCTTTCACAAAGTCACACAAATCTCCATTTGATAATATTTACTCAATCTCCCCTGAATTATTACAAAATTGTAATAATTTCTTTAACATCGTAAGTCATTTTTCCATTACTATTATTATGTTTGTTCATTTCAAAGGAAATGATGCAACGATAATGAAGTTGAGTGGAAAAATCCACATGTAAACTGGTGAAAGTTTGCTGATAATAATCTGGTTAACGATCCAGTTAGTGATGGTGGTGATACAGTGTGTAATCTCTGAGCTTGTATTAGTCCCACAACAGGAACATCTGCACTGTTACAGCAGCACAGACAGGGAAAATAAATAGGGAATATACTTTATAAAAACCAAGGAGAATGAAAATATACAGAAAATAATAATATAAACAATTTAAACAGTGTTTCAGCCAAACATGGATAACTTGCACATATCTAGATTAAGTTACAGTTCATGAAATAATTTAAAGAACAGCATCTTTATTTCTACAGGACTCATTTCTTTAATAGCTGCTCTTCCTCCTTTTCACCTCCCCCTATGTCTCCCTCCTTAACTTCCTGTTTCCTATTTGTTTCCTCTACGTTTCCTCTCTGTTTCCTTTTTGTTTCCTCTGTTTTCTCTCTGTTTCCTCTCCGTTTCTTCTCCATTTCCTCTCTGTTTCCTCTTTGTTTCCTCTCTGTTTCCTCTTTGTTTCCTCTCCGTTCCTCTCTGTTTCCTCTCTGTTTCCTTTTTGTTTCCTCTGTTTTCTCTCTGTTTCCTCTTTGTTTCCTTTCCATTTCCTCTCCGTTTCTTCTCTGTTCCCTCTCTGTTTCGTCTTTGTTTCCTCTTTGTTTCCTCTCCGTTTCCTCTCCATGGCTCTCTGTTTCCTCTTTGTTTCCTCTGTTTCCTCTTTGTTTCCTCTCTGTTTCCTCTTTGTTTCCTCTGTTTTCTCTCCATTCCTCTCTGTTTCCTCTCCGATTCCTCTCTGTTTCCTGTTTCCTCTCTGTTTCTTCTCCGATTCCTCTCTGTTTCTTCTCTGTTCCCTCTCTGTTTCCTCTTTGTTTCCTCATTGTTTCCTCTCCTTCTCCTATTTGTTTCCTCTTTGTTTCCTCTCCTTTTCCTCTCTGTTTCCTCTCTGTTTCCTCTCCATTTGCTCTCCGTTTCCTCTCAGTTTCTTCTCTGTTTCCTCTTTGTTTCCTCTCTATTTCCTCTCTGTTTCCTCTCCGTTCCTCTCCATTTCCTCTCCATTTCCTCTTTGTTTCATTTCTGTTTCTTCTCCATTTCCTCTCTGTTTCCTCTTTGTTTCCTCTCTATTTCCTCTCCATTTCCTCTCTGTTTCCTCTCCGTTCCTCTCCATTTCCTCTCCATTTCCTCTTTGTTTCATCTCTGTTTCCTCTTCGTTTCTTCTCCATTTCCTCTCTGTTTCCTCTCTGCCCCTGCAGTCGATCCATGTTTCTCCACACACCATTTTAATAGCTGCGCGTGGTTGTTAAAATGCACGACAAGCACATGCGTCGCTCGTCCTCATGTGTATAATAAGTGAGACTAACATGTAATCTAATGAGATTAAATGTATGAATACGCTGTGTGACTGCACTGCACGTCACATCACAGTTTACATAAATGCAGACGATGACTTCATGAAGCGAGACGTTTGGCTCAGAACCGTGAAGATGAACTCACCAGCAAGAGTCTGCAACATGATATTTATATAATATCTTCTACAACGGCACATCTGTCACTGAGGTTGCTTAGAAACATAATCCTGGACTGATGACGATCACATGCTCTGACCGTGTTGATCCGTCAACAGCTATATTTGTCATTTTTAGTGAAGCAACAGCTCGAGTAGACGTAAACAACTAATGACTCAAGCTTCTATTCTCTGCATTTGTTTAGTCATAGAAACAGAATAAAATACACACAGCTACATTTACGAGGCTGTGCACTGACGTCCTGCAAGAACTGTGTGTGTATTCCTTATGTTGTAGGGACATAAATCTGTTGACACACTCACATTATGGGGACTTTTCTTCCTTATGAGGACAAAATGAGCATAATGTCCTTTCTACATTAACTCCTTTTTTTAATAGTCTTAGTGTTAATACCTTTATATATTCTTTTTTTTTTTGTTAATGCATGTTTATTATTTATTATATTTATCCTTACTGTATTTGCTGCTGTAACAATTTCCCCATCTTATCTTAAAGGTGAAGTAAGTAGTTTATAGTGCCATCTAGAGGAGAGGCTGAAATTTACAACAAAGAACTGCTCCTCTGCTCACCCCCTCCCTTCCCTGAGCGCTACGGTATCTGCAGCTGGTCAAATGTCGTTCTTGTCATCTTTCTCCGTGTCAGCAGATGAGGTTCGTGAGGGAGAGAGGGCGAGGGAGAGAGGGAGAGGGCGAGAGGGAGAGGGAGAGAGGGCGAGGGGGAGAGGGCGAGGGAGAGGGCGAGGGTAGGGGAGAGGGCGAGGGAGAGGGAGGGGGCTAGGGAGAGAGGGAGAGGGAGAGAGGGAGAGGGAGAGAGGGCAAGGGAGAGGGTGAGGGAGAGGGCGAGTGAGAGGGCGAGGGAGAGAGAGGGAGAGAGAGAGTGCGAGGGAGAGAGGGAGAGGGCGAGGGAGAGGGCGAGAGAGAGAGGGCGAGGGAGAGAGAGAGGGTGAGGGAGAGAGGGCGAGGAAGAGAGGGAGAGGGCGAGAGAGAGGGAGAGGGCGAGGGAGAGGGCGAGAGGGAGAGTGAGAGAGGGCGAGGGAGAGGGGGAGGGCGAGGGAGAGAGGGCGAGAGAGAGAGGGCGAGGAAGAGAGGGAGGGAGGGGGCGAGGGACAGAGGGAGAGGGCGAGAGAGAGGGTGAGTGAGAGGGAGAGAGAGAGGGGGCGAGGGAGAGGGAGAGGGAGAGGGCGAGAGAGAGGGAGAGGGAGAGGGCGAGCTACCGCGGCCGTAGCAGACGAAGCGGAGAGAGAGGAGGCGGGACTTCCTGCTACAAGTAAAGAGACGCTTGATTTGTTCTCTCGCGTTTGTCCTTACAGGCTCCGGTAGAAACATGGCGTCTCTCTGCTAACAGTGGCTATGCAACCACGGTCCGCGACCATGTTATTTTACATGACTTTTTGAAACACTACGAAAATGAAACAAAAACTATTATACAGCGACTAGACAATGCAGGAGCACATAATATGTATAAAAAAGTGGATTTTGGGTTATATAAACCCATTAATACTACACAGTGTCCCTTTAAGTTTGGATAAAGTCTCCAGAAAATGAATGTAAGCCAATGTAATGTCCTCTAAAGTCATGGAAACCAGTGTGTGTGTGTGTGTGTGTGTGTGTGTGTGTGTGTGTGTGTGTGTGTGTGTGTGTGTGTGTGTGTGTGTGTGTGTGTGTGTGTGTGTGTGTGTGTGTGTGTGTGTGTAAGAGAGGCTAAGAACCATCCATTTTCCAACCTCATCAACCTCTGTAATTACACTGGGTCCAGCACCTCCCTCCATTCCAACTAATACTCCCCTAATTACAATGTATTACTGTGTGCGTGTGTGTGTGTGTGTGTGTGTGTGTGTGTGCGTGCGTGCGTGTGTGTGTGTGTGTGTGTGCGTGCGTGCGCGTGCGTGCGTGCGTGTGTGTGCGTGTGCATAAAAGACCTCCACCTCTGGACTTCGGGAATTACAAAACATCGTTTTCCGAGCTGAATCAGAACACACACACACACACACACACACATGCTAGCGAGCGGACAGGAAACAGAGACGTGTGGAGACGCTGCTGACTCTGTCTGTTTTAGTTTGAAACGTACAAGGCTGCATTTTAGTGTGGAAAAAGGCCGAAAAACTGAGATCTTTGATTGTTACAGAAGCCACGTTAGCTTAACGATCAGTTGTTATCAGTTACAACTCGACAACAATGAGTTAAAGCTTTATTTTCTTATATTATTTCCAGTCAGTAACACTTTCACCTCATCGTCAGACCAATAACAGGAACGTCTGCTCGTAAATCCTCACAACATTTATCTCTTTTTCTTTATGAAAGGTGATAAAATGTTCATCTGAACTGAGAAGATTTTTGTTTTAAATCCGAGTGACGGCAACGACGGGAAAAAGCCCAGACGCGTCTGAACTTCTCAGAGAGAACTATCGTCTGCGTGATTGAATCACGGCTGATAAAAAGTGACATTTACGCACATCGGCCCCTTCATCTGTGGGTCAAAGGTCAGAGGGACGAGGACCGCTGACAAATCAGCTCTGCAGAGACGACTGAGAAATTCAAAGGGGAGGAAAGGAGCGAGAGAAAAACAGCTGCGGGGGGGAGAGACGGAGAGATGAGGTGGAGGAGGAAGCTGATGAGGGGGAAGAAGAGAGGAGGAGGAGGAGGAGGAGGAGGAGGAGGAGGAGGAGGGCAGGCCATAAAACAGAAAAATACTCCAACGGGAGGAGAGAGGAAGACTGAAGAAATAAGAGAGGATAAAACAGGTGAGAGATCATTAATAATAAAACAAAAAGGAAGAACGGATGAAGAACAGAGAGAGAGAGAGTCAGAAGTGAAGTGCACGAAAAAGGAGGAGGAGGAGGAGCGATGGAGAATGTGAGCGTGGGAAATAACATGAAAGAAAGAAAGACAGAGAGGGAGGAGAGGGAGGGAGAGAGAGATCAGAAAACAGAGAGAGGAGGACGAAGAAAAACAGAAGAACAGAACTTGTGCAATTGCTCCTTTTAATTTCAGAACCTGCAACAGGAGCAGCATCTCTACCTATGCTGAAGTGCCTGAGGTATGTCTTCTCTTGAATGTCCATAAGGGGGCGACTCCACTGGTTTGTGAATGAAAGAAAGAAGCCTAATTATTAAACAAAATCACATTTCCCTGAGGAGCATCATGGGAAAACCCAGTTACTGTCAAAGAGACAACAAAACAGCCCCACCCTGAATACAGCAGGATGGTCAGTCCATGCAAAAAAAACACTGTTCTAAAGTCGTCTCTAATTAGTCGAATAATCGTCAAAATAATCAGTTCCTGATGCAGTGGCAGTTCCTTAAAGCGGAACTAGACGGGAAGTTCCTATTAATGCTGTTTTTTTGGTGTGTATCTGCGTCATTACCTTGTTTATGAAGCCCTGACGGTTCTAAACAAACAGTTCAGCCATTGCTGAGAACGTTGTGTTTTATTATAATCTCGGGGCTCAACGAGATCACTGAAAATCCCGTAATAGTAACGTAAACAGCGGTTCTCCTGAACAGCAGATCGTCCTGCTCCGGGCACTAGTCCGGGCACATCCGGTTGCGTACATTGAACCGCAGAAGAAGAATAACGTCAGTTGTGGAGGTGTTTCACGAGCAACAGTGTCTTCTGACTCTGGGTCTGACTCCGGTTTAAAGTCATAAAGGGACTGCGGCGGGGAGTCGTGAAGAAGCTATTTTTAAACACTGTTAAAACAATGTTTTGATAATGAGGAGCAGTGCATCCACCGTTCCAGAGGGGGGCGCTGCGCTTCTGAGAACGGATGTGCTGGATAGTACTGGCCAATCACAAGACTCTGTCTTCTGGGGGTGAAAGTTCACTCTGAAATCTCGCAGCAGAAAAACACCGTCAGAAAAGAGGATTTCTATCGACTCGTTTACAGAAACTAGGAGGTTTTTGACCATAAAAACAAGTTAATATATGTAAGTAGACCTCCATAACTAACATTTATGTGCAACAGGACCACTCTATGTCACCTTTAATGTCAATAGGACAGGCCGAGGTTACGCTGCTCTGTGCCGGAAAACACTGTGAGCACCAAGCGCCTGCATAATTTCTCGCTTTGAATGATCTTAAGGGTGAATTCCAATTCCTTGCTTAACCCTCAATCTCAAAAATGTACGCTCCCTCTAGTGCAAGTGCTGTCCCGATTCTCAGAAAAATTAAGTTGAGGGCCAAGTTTAAGGGCTGTATCGCCCCTCAATATTGAGATTTTCCGACACCACCCTTGGGAGCAAGGGCTACCCAGAATGCATTGCGTGTTTTCACATAAGAAAGATGGCGTAGAAAGCAGCGAAGCGAGTGCGATACATATTAAGTATTTTCTTTTGTTAATAGAGATATAAAAATGATGAAAACCATTGTATTATCTTAGTTTAGGTCCATATTATGGATTACTGACGTAAATAACCCTGACGTAAATGTGTTCTTCTTCTTCTTCTTTTTTGGAGTTGACAGACTGGACGCAGCTTCCGCGTTATTCTGCCCCCTACAGTCTGAAGACGTATCTGCATTTAAGGGGTGTCCCATTTCTAAGTGACAAAATAACCCTCAACACTTGGTTTTGAGGGCCAGTTAAGATTAAGGGTTGAGTTTGAGGGTTAAGATAGGAATTGGAATTGGCCCTAAAACAGCGTTTTGCGACACAGAAAGCGTTTTAATTCCAGTTTTTTTTCCCAGCAGGGGTTCTCAAAGTTTTGATACCTGAGGGCCAATTTAGGAACCCAACGTTGGACTGAGGGCCGCCAAAGGAAAAAAAAAGGGGGAAAAAACCAGAATAATAATTGTAATAATTTAATAATGACCAGATTGCAGTTCTACAGTTTACACTTCTATGATGTGACCTGCTGGCCCTCACACTTCCTGTCCTCACACTTCCTGTCCTCACACATTCTCCACCCCCTCATCCAGATATGGTCTCCACTGTCTTTAAAAGACCAAGATGACAATTGGAAAAAAAATACAAAACTCAATGCTTTAAAATGGAAATTCAAAATGACTGGTTGATAATTGGTTGACTTGAAATTAATTATTGGTTATTTATGTTCTGGGTCATTTATTTTAATCTCGTTCTACAGTGAAAATCCATTTAGTTTGGGTTTTATTTTGATTTTTTCACTCCAGACTAAAAGTGTAAACAGCACTGGTTCATAATGAAGTTGCTCCTGTGAGTAAATGCTAAATGGTCTGTATTTATATTGCACTTTTGTCGTCTCGGTGGCCTCTCAAAGCACTTTACACTACAGTGCAATTGGGGTTCAGAGTCTCGCCCGAGGACACTTTGGCACGCAGACGATTGGAGCCGGAGATTGAACTGCTGAATCGTCGACTTGGAGGACAAACTGCTCTTTATTCTGAGCCACAGGGCTCTGTGAGGTGATTCTGTCTGCAGTCTACATTCTTCAACAGTCAGTCAGGAGGAGCTTTTGTTGCAGGTGTGTGTTAGTGCACTCTCCTCCCTGCAGAGAGCACACCATCAGAAGACGTGCTCGCACTCTGGGGGGGAAGCTTTTTTTGTTCAAGAATACGTGACCAGGAAACTAAAAAAAGTGGAGCAAAGGCGAGAGCGAAAGTTCCCGAGTCGCTGAAAGAACTCTAGACGGAAAAGTTTCAATGGTGACGGGGAAAAAAAAAACTAGGTGAAAGATGATAGAGTCTGTGTGTGTGTGTTTATGTACAGGTTTTACTCACGTTGTGAGGACCTACCTCTGTATCCACACTCTTATTATCAGAGACTGATATTATTCTGGATGTTATATTTTACCTTGAGGATATTTTTAAGTTTGGGCTGCAGGTCACATCAGATTATGTTAGATTAAAGATTATTAGATTACATGAGATTAATGTAGGATAATGTCAGAGCTAAATTAGGATGGACGGAATTGTTAATTTCAGGTTCAGATTCACGTTAAGATGATTATTAAAGATAGTTTTCATTTAAATAATGTTTTAGGGTTAGGTTAAGTCAGTCATTCTCAAATAGTGGGGCGGGCCCCCTGGGGGGGGGGGGCACGTGTGACCCTGGGGAAAATGCCGTTTTTGCCGTACTAGAAGTGTATTTGCACATCCACATCCACAAATTGATGCACAAATCTTTTCTTTATAATAAAGTTATTCTTTGTTGTAAGTCGATCTATGCAATGTTATGCAGACACGTCCTCAGTGGACACCAGTGCAGGAGAGAATTTCCATATTCCAATATAGGCGAGTATTTCAATCAAAAGTGACAGAGAGCTGCACAGAACAGCATTGTCTGTTTGGAGATACAGTAGCTCTAGCAGTAGTGTAATGAAGTGCAATGTGACACATCATTTCAGCTCTCAGTCTAACACAAAATCTCAAAAATCATCCGAACTTGTTATTGAGAATAGAACTACAGAATATCTGCAACTCTGGATTATTTCCTTTAAGCTCAGGGTCAGACAAATGTTGCCCTCAAACCAGTGAGAATGGAACAGAAAGAGAGGAAATAAATCGCCTCACCCCCTCACCCCCTCCCCCCCTCCCTGCCTCCCATTTTCCTGTAAGAGGAAAAACAAATGTTTGCAGGTTGTGTTTACTCAATTTACTCGCGAGCATGTGTGGGCAAGAGAAGAGGAAAGATTGGAGAGAGACAGAGAGAAGGACTCAGAAGGAGATGCATCAACACTCGAGTCAAGTCCTCTTCAAGTAATCACCAATTACATCCTGTCACACACACACACACACACACACCCTTTAACTCCCCTTTGGACTCCTCTCAGACAGCCAATTACTACTTCCACCCACAGTTTCCTCCCCCACCTCCCGCCACTGTATCCAGGCAGAAGCCATTAAAGACGTCACACAGCAGGCGCTGCACACAGAAGAAGCCGAACCTTTTATAGACACAAGACGACCAACGTCACAACCGCTGCGGCTCTGCTCGGCATGAAATCGACCACACTCACACGCACACAAATACACACATACACACACACACACACACTGGTGGAAGTTGGTGAAGCAACAAGAGTCGATGATTCAAATCGCGACCTGTTCAAATATTCTACAACGAGTGAGTCACGCCGTAAAAAGCCTTAAACTTTAAAATAATAAAACAGTATGTGTGTAACGTGTGTAGTGAAGACTGAGAATTAATAAAATCCTTCAGTGCAAGAAAGTGATGAAACTGCCTCATTACAGAGAGTCGGAAATATACAAACACATTAACTATATATAATATGATATATATATATATATATATATATATATATGATATAATAAAGTCAAATAGAATAAAGTAGAATATAATAGGATAGAATAGAATAAAGTAGAATTTAATAGAATATAATACAGTAGACTATAATAGGATATAATAGAATAGAGTAGAATTTAATATAATAAAGTAGAATTTAATATAATAAAGTAGAATATAATAGGATAGAATAGAATAAAGTAGAATTTAATAGGATAGAATAGAATAAAGTAGAATTTAATAGAATATAATAAAGTAGACTATAATAGGATATAATAGAATATAGTAGAACTTAATAGAATATAGTAGAATTTAATAGAATAAAGTAGAATGTAATAGAATAAAGTAGAATATAATATAATAAAGTAGAATATAATAGGATAGAATAGAATAAAGTAGAATTTAATAGAATATAATAAAGTAGACTATAATAGGATATAATAGAATAGAGTAGAATTTAATATAATAAAGTAGAATATAATATGATAAAGTAGAATATAATAGGATATAATAGAAAAAAATAGAATATAATAAAGTAGAATCTAATAGGATGTAATAGAATAAAGTAGAATATAATTGAATAAAGTAGAATCAAATTGAATAGATTAAAGTAGAATAAAATGTAATAGAATACAGTGGAACAGAATAAAGTAGAATATAATAGTATAGAATTTCCTTTATTGTCATTACTTTTCTAACAAAACAACAACATTTCCTGGACTCTCATAAAAGAACTGTTAACCTTCACTCCTCCCAAACAATAAAACAACAGATCTAAATAAATGAGGTGAAAACAAGATGAAATCAAAGTGCTATTGTATGTGTGTTTGGATGGAGGTGAAGTTAAAATGGTGAAGTTGTACTGAAAAACTGTGTTATATAGTGTCTGAGTAGAGTTAATGAAGACAGAGGGGAAAAAGTCTATAATAATTCTATTCTCTGAAGTCACATATTGACATCTTAGCATCTTCTCACAAAGGAACCTCTATGGGCTCAACCACTTCAAACATCTGCAGGATTCACAGGAAATCTGAGCTTTCAGAAATGAATTCTAATAATAATAATAATAATAATGATAATAATATGGTGGTTTGATCATAAAGAGGCTTGTTGTAATCACAGTAAACACAGAGTCATTTGAAGGCACCATGTGTCTTGGTTTAATAACGTGCTGCAAACAAACAAACTGCAGTGACACAGCAGTCTAAGTGGTTTTTCCCGGGAGTGAACCACTTGTGCAGTGAATAACATTGTAATGGTTTTCTTGATTTAATCGTTTTTAGCATAATAAAACTTTGAAATATCCTCTATTTTCTTGTATTTTTCTCAAGTGGCTTCTCTGCTGTTGTCATGTCAAACAAAAGGGAAACATTTTTACTGTGGACATTTCAAGTTTTGAAGTTAACATTTCACTTTAAAAAAAAAAAAAAACTAAAATCAATTCCATTGATTTAAACGTACAAAAGATGCTGTTTTTGTGGACGAGGAGACAGATGCTCAATAGTAAGAGCTGTGATGAATCTGAGTCAGACGTATTGATTTCACGTCTTTTTCTCACCTTTGAGATTTGTCAGTTCGTTCTAATGGGAAAATATTGATTATACTTCAATAATTTCTCTCCAGTAACCTAAAGGTAGTGACGTGGCGTTCGCTGGATGTGATGAATCATCAAACTATCGGACAAAAACATCCAGGTTCAGACGCGGAGAAAAGAAAAGGAGGGATATTTTGTCTGTGGAGAAAACGAGGTTTTTTTCTGCACAAACTGAAAAAGCAGGAGACAAACAGGAATTTAAAGGCCTGTAAACAAATGGAACTCTAATGATTACGGCGAGGGGTGAGTGTGTAAGGAGGAAGGAAGGCAGGTAGTGAGAACGCTGTATTTCTCCTGTGTGCTTATTCAGTAAATATATGATAGAATAAAGAATGAATATCTCACACAAACCCATCAAACTATCATCGAGAGCAGATTCTTCTCCTCGTAGCACAGACAAACCTATTCTGTGTGTCCACTTATTGTTACATCAGTTTCCTCCACCATTCATTCATTGTCTCCCACTTTATCCTCCACATGAGGAAATGTGGGCGTAAACCAGAGTAAACACACACACACACAAATGTCCCCACAAAAAAGGTGTTTTGCCATGTGGCGCTCCACAAAAGCATAGAAGGACAAGAGCACACACCCACACACACACATCTACACGTCTTTACCACATTGTGGGGACCACGTTCGGGACCGGGCATAATGTCCCAGCAAGGAAAATTGTCCCCACAAAAAAGGTGTTTTTCCAGGGGGTGGTCCACACAAGCATAGAAAGACAAGAGCACACACACACACACACACACACACACACACACACACACACAGGCACATTTACATGTCTTTACCACATTCGGGACCAGGCATAATGTCCCCACAAGGAAAAATGTCCCCACAAAAAAGGTGTTTTGCTAGGTGGCGGTCCACAAAAGCATAGAAAGACAAGAGCACACACACACACACACACAGGCACATTTACATGTCTTTACCACATTCAGGACCAGGCATAATGTCCCCGCAAGGAAAATTGTCCCCACAAAAAAGGTGTTTTGCCAGGGTGTGGTCCAAGCATAGAAAGACAAGAGCACACGTACACATCTACTTGTCTTTACCACATTGTGGGGACCACGTTCGGGACCGGGCATAATGTCCCGGCAAAGGAAAAATGTCCCCACAAATAAGTTGTTTTGCCATGGTGTGGTCAGAGGCATAGAAAGACAAGAGCACGCACACACTCTCACACACACCTACATGTCTTTACCACATTGTGGGGGGATCACGTTCAGGAAGCAAACACACACACACACACACACACAGGCACATTTACATGTCTTTACCACATTCGGGACAAGGCATAATGTCCCCACAATTGTCCTCACAAAAAAGGTGTTTTGCCAGGGGGTGGTCCACAAAAGCATAGAAATTCACCATCATAATAGTCGGCATCACCCTGAACAAGGATCTGTTGAAAATATTTGAAAAGCTCTTAAGGAATCATTTTAATGAATTTTTGAAAATCAGGAAATGAGCTGAAATGATCAGCTCACTTTGACAGTGAGCTGACTTTCTTCAAAAAAACAAAAAGTATCTCGGAATTACTAAAAATTCACCATCATAATAGTCAGCATCACCCTGAACAAGGATCTGTTGAAAATATTCGCAAATCTCTTAAGGAATAATTTTCACGAATTTTTGAAAATCATGAAATTATCCATTTGCCCTGATGCACTTTGACAGTGAACTGACTTTCTTCTCCAAAACAAAAAGTATCTCGGAATGACTTGAAATTCACCATCATAATAGTCGGCATTGCCCTGAACAAGGATCTGTTGAAAGTATTTGCAAACCTCTTAAGGAATAATTTTCATGATTTTTTTTTTAAATCATGAAATGATCCATTTGCCCTGATGCACTTTGACAGTGAACTGACTTTCTTCAAAATCTGTTTAAATTATTTGAAAAGCTCTTAAGGAATAATTTTCATGAATTTTTGAAAATCAGGAAATGAGCTGAAATGATCAGCTCACTTTGACAGTGAGCTGACTTTCTTCAAAAAAACAAAAAGTATCTCGGAATTACTAAAAATTTACCATCATAATAGTCTTCATCACCCTGAACAAGGATCAGTTGAAAATATTTTCAAATCTCTCAAGGAATAATTTACATGAATTTTTGAATATAATGAAATTATGCATTTGCCCTGATGCACTTTGACAGTGAGCTGAGTTTCTTCAAAAAAACAAAAAGTATCTCAGAATTACTTGAAATTCACCATCATAATAGTCTTCATCGCCCTGAACAAGGATCAGTTGAAAATATTTGAAAATCTCTTAAGGAATAATTTTCATGAATTTTTGAAAATCAGGAAATGAGCTGAAATTATCAGCTCACTTTGACAGTGAGCTGACTTTCTTCAAAAAAACAAAAAGTATCTCGGAATGACCTGAAATTTAACATCATAATAGTCGGCATCGCCCTGAACAAGGATCTGTTGAAAATATTTGCAAATCTCTTAAGGAATAATTTTCATGATTTTTTTTTAAATCAGGAAATTATGCATTTGCCCTGATGCATTTTGACAGTGAGCTGAGTTTCTTCAAAAAAACAAAAAGTATCTCGGAATTACTTGAAATTCACCATCATTATAGTCAGCATCGTCCTGAACAAGGATCAGTTGAAAATATTTGCATATTTCGTAAGGAATAATTTTCATGAATTTTTGAAAATCATGAAATCATCCATTTGCCCTGATGCACTTTGACAGTGAGCTGACTTTCTTCTCGAAAACAAAAAGCACGCACACACACACGCACACACACATTTACACGTCTTTACCACATTGTGGGGACCACGTTCGGGACCGGGCATAATGTCCCGGCAAGGAAAAATGTCCCCATAAAAAAGGTGTTTTGCCAGGGTGTGGTCCACACAAGCATAGAAGGACAAGAGCACGCACACACACACACACACACACACACACATTTACATGTCTTTACCATATTGTGGGGACCACGTTCGAGACCGGGCATAATGTCCCAGCAAGGAGAAATGTCCCCATAAAAAAGGTGTTTTGCCAGGGTGTGGTACACACAAGCATAGAAAGACAAGAGCACGCACACACACTCTCACACACCTACATGTCTTTACCACATTGTGGGGACCACGTTCGGGAAGCAAACACACACACACACACAGGCACATTTACATGTCTTTACCACATTCGCGACAAGGCATAATGTCCCCGCAATTGTCCTCACAAAAAAGGTGTTTTGCCAGGGGGTGGTCCACAAAAGCATAGAAGGACAAGAGCACGCACACACACACACACACACACACACACACATTTACATGTCTTAACCACATTGTGGGGACCACGTTCGGGACCGGGTATAATGTCCCGGCAAGGAAAAATGTCCCCATAAAAAAGGTGTTTTGCCAGGGTGTGGTCCACACAAGCATAGAAAGACAAGAGCACGCACACACACTCTCACACACCTACATGTCTTTACCACATTGTGGGGACCACGTTCGGGAAGCAAACACACACACACACAGGCACATTTACATGTCTTTACCACATTCGGGACAAGGCATAATGTCCCCACAATTGTCCTCACAAAAAAGGTGTTTTGCCAGGGGGTGGTCCACACAAGCATAGAAGGGCAAGAGCAAACACACAAACACACACATGTACATGTCTTTACCACATTGTGGGGACCACGTTCGGGACCGGGCATAACGTCCCGGCAAGGAAAAAATGTCCCCACAAAAAAGCTGTTTTGCCAGGGTGTGGTCCACATAAGCATAGAAAGACAAGAGCACGCACACACACTCTCACACATATACATGTCTTTACCACATTGCGGGGACCACGTTTGGGCATAATGTCCCCACAATATAGGTGTTTAGCCGGGGGGTGGTCCACACAAGCATAGAAAGACAAGAGCACGCACACACACTCTCACACACATACATGTCTTTACCACATTGTGGGGACCACGTTCAGGAAGCAAACACACACACACACAGATTCTTCTCTAACAGCAGAGAAGTGTTTTGCATTCAGAGAGAAGACGGGAAACTGTAGTATGAGAGAAAAAGTGAGAGAGAGCTGGCTTCAGTAACTGTGTGTGTGTGTATGTGTGTGTGTGTGTGTGTGTGTGTGTGTGTGTGTGTGTGTGTGTGTGTGTGTGTGTGTGTGTGTGTGTGTGTGTGTGTGTGTGTGTGTGTGTTTGTGTGTGTGTGTGCGTGCGTGTGGGTGGGTGAGTGTGTGAAAAGTCTGGCTTCCTCTCTCTGAAACATTTGTTCATGAATAAAATGAATAAAGCGACTGCTCATTACAGCAGCACAAACAGGAAGTTTCTACTCACTGAGCCAAACTCCTGTGGTTGTGAGGACCTGAAACACAGAGAGAGAGAGAGAGAGAGAGAGAGAGATGTAGTTAAACCTGAACAAACACAATCACTGTGCATTTAATATTTATCTTTGACTTGGGAGACAATCCCTGTGTGTGAGACAGACATGAATAATACACACAGTGTGTGTGTGTGTGTGATGGTACAGTCCGTCCTACAGTAATCCTTGATCACAGAATCACGCGAGACATTACTTTCTTGTCAGGCTGCACGCCATGATTTTTTTAGTCATTTTAAGTAATTCCCCCAAATTGAAATAAAAAAGTACTGTAATTATTTAAAGTTTGCGATCCACCAGAACCTTTAATCCTAACTTAATAAAGTGAAAAATCTTAATAAAATCCAGTGACACCTCTTAATAAGCTGCACATAAGGACTTACTTACTTCTTAAGATTCATTTTGAATGTTAAATGGTTACTTAAAATGTAGAAAATACCAAACACCATTTTATGCTTTTATTTTTCATTGAGCACTCACAGCTCACCTGCAGGACCCTGACTGTCCACAAGGAGGCCACAGTTCGCACTTTGGGAATCACTGTTAATGCTAATAGATATTTTCGCGAAAACCTACAAACGTATAATTTGTAAAAATCGAATTTCCTCCACATGAGTGTCACAATTTCTGTGTAGGTAAACCACACACACACACACACACACACACACACACACACACACACACACACACACACACACACACACACACACGTGTATTTCCTCAGGAATCAGTGGTCACAGTGCAGTGACCTTTCAATATAGCAAATCAATTTCTCTTCAGCTTCAGTGTCCTGGAACAAAACCTCCTCACACCAATTCTCACAGCCTCTATATGTGTGTGTGTGTGTGGGGGGGGGGGGGGGGGGTGCGTGTTCTTGTACTTGCGGCATACCGAGGACCAGTGAGGGTTTTTAACCAACAAAGTGAGGTCATTTTTACGGAGTGAGGACATTTTGGCCGGTCCTCACTTTGTTTTCATTTAAATCATTTCCTTAGGTTGCTATAACATGCTATACTCAATTTGTAAAAAGAAAAAAAAAAAAAATTGGATGACATAGTATAGTATGACGTTTTTTTTTAAATTTTGGGTAAAAAAAAATTTCACATTTTGGATGACAGTATAGTATGATGTTTTTTTCAAATTTTGGACCAACAATTTTGGGTCAAATTTTTTGTCAAATTTTGGACCAAAAATTTTGGGTCAAATTTTTTTTTCAAATTTTGGACCAACAATTTTTGGTCAACATTTTTTTCAACTTTTGGACGACATAGTATAGTATGACTTTTTTTTCAAATTTTGGACCAAAAATCTTGGGTAAATTTTTTTTTTCAAATTTTGGACGACAGTATAGTATGACGTTTGTTTTTTTTTCTTCCAAAATTTGGACCAAAAATAATAATAATAAAAAAAAATTTTTTAAAATGTTATCCAGCCCTTTTTGCTCTGGGGCTCCACCTGCAGACATTTTATGGTACTGCAACCTGTAGTACTTTATAGATAGATAGTCATTCACGAAGTAGATATTTGTAATTGTGTTGATTTATAAAGTGGAAATGCTGGTCCTCACTTTGTCAGCAACCTGTCCTCAGTAGGCAGCAAGTACAAGAATGTGTGTGTGTGTGTGTGTGTGTGTGTGTGAGTGTGACAGAGAGCAAACACACACACACAGAGCTACCATAATGACTTCCTGTCATTTGGACAGCCTACACAGAATGTTAACCTTAACCATCACTAGTTGACGTCTATAACCCTGAGCCTTAGCTTAAGCAGTTCGTCAGACGTGACGATCACACACAGACGCCTCCGCCCTGTTCCTGTGCTGATCATCATCAGTCTCACGTGTTCAATTCAATCTGTAATACATTTATTAGAAAGTTAAGGAAATGATTTATTGGAGCAATGCTTCAAAATATGGCGTGTATGTGTGTGTGCGTTCAGAAAGTTGCTTTGTGCGAATGTCGTGCAGATGATGCAGAATGAACTGTCACAGTGAAGTGAGTCTATAGACTGTTACACTGAGCCTGTGGCTCCAGACTCACTCACACTGACTTGTGTCTCAGGAGGAGTCACAGTGTGTGTGTGTGTGTGTGTCAACAGACCTCAGTTATATTCTGCATTCACTCGTCATCGACAGTTTCACAGAGAAGCTTATGATGCAACAGGCACCGAAGACACTTTGTGAAGCTTGGAGGAGCTGATTCTCTCAACCCTGCACCTCTGTCAACAACCCGGAGGTCATGGTAAGATGGAGCCAACAGAAGCACAACGTGCTCCTCTAACGTCTAAACGTCTAAACGCATTCAAAGAAATTCCTGTCAGATGTCGTGGTGACGAGAATGCGTATTGACAGTTGGAACAACCTGAAAATCTAAACTCCCTCCGGCCTCTGGTTTTCACTGGCAAGGAGGAAAAAAAGATGTGAAGCACGAGCAGTGAAGTGAAGAAAAGGCTCTTTTCCTCACTGTAAAATTCATTAAGATTAAATAAATGTCACCACAGCCGTTTACCACATCAGTATCACTGGTACAAACGTTCAATTAAATTAAATTAAATCTGTAAATATCACCTTTATTACTCCATCAACAGATGTCGCTGACTGCGCGCTGCTGTGCACACGACACATTTACAAACGCAGGCCGACGGAACAGTGGTTTGAAAAGTGAGGAACCTGCTCCTGCTGGAAATCCACCTCCAGTGTTCAGGGCGATAATAAAGATTTCCCTTTGGCAATCATTACGATCAAAATATGCGGTCTGATTTAAATTCACTCTAAAGTCTTAAATCTTAAATCACAAACAAATGCTTTTTTCGATTTTTCTGTGTTAAAGCTTAAAGGTGCATTATGTAATAAATCTAAAGAAACTGGCCATAAAATCCTCCTAATATGTCACAGAGACTCAGGAATAATGTTCATATAACAAACTGAACTCACCAACAACAACAGTACAGACAGAATATTTGCATTAAAACAATCTTTTCAGATTTATGTTTTAAAATCATGTTTTGGCATGTGGCGCCACCTACCGCCGTCTACCAATCATTGCAGTCAGTAGAGTCTCAGCAGCCGAGCAACCACGGGTTAACCAGTTAGGTCTGATGTCGGAGAAAACGTAACCCTAAAAGACCTCGGTATTTTGAATTTGAGTGTAGTAACCGTTTTTGGCCACATTCTTACATATGGCGCCTTTAAAGATAAAGAGGAAGCAGATCAACTAATGTGCATAAAGTTACAATATACATTTCTTCAAATCAAATGCTGCCACGTTACAAAAATGTGACTAACTTTAAAAAAAAAACAAGACCTTTAGTGTGTATTACTAAAACTGCAATAAAGAATAATATTACTATAATATTATAATATATTATAATATAAATAATACATTAACCTTCCCTCATTTGGTTTGTATATAATAATATTATTACACACTATAATATTATTATAGTATGTTTAGGAGTTTGAACTCCTAAACATACTGAAATCAACTAACTCTACTTTTAGCTGTGGGATTTTTTGATTATTCCTTGTTGTTTTTAATCACAGAAAATGATTTTACAGTAAAAAAGAATCCTAACCCTTAAGCACAGAGCATTTATGCTGCTTTTTACCCAATTACAATGTTAACACTTACAGGCTATAATAATGTGCAATATTACATACTTTTCTTCGACACAGTCTCCGACTGTATAAACACAGCTGAGCAAAAAATACTTCAAATGTTTTAAATCGTATTGAATTTGTGAAATGTGGAAAATAAGTCGCGGTTCAAGGTTTGCTCGGCTCCTTTTTCTGAACAAAAATGAAAGAAAAACAGTCTGTTTCGTGACTTCTGCACAACTATCACTCCTCTCATTTTGCAAAAAAATAAAATATGTGATGTAAAATGAATCACAACTTTGACTCAACAGCACATTTTGTGAAGCCTGAAGATGTGACCTGTAAACACACACCCTCAGGATACAAGAACATAAGAAGTTGTGTATTACTCCCATGGCAATTTTACCCAGGGTGCACCTGCGGCACAGACCCGTGCTGCGCGAGCACTGAGGGTTTAGCGATAGAAGAAGTAACGTGTAAAAAGTTTAACGACGTCATCATCTTCTTCGCTCGTCTCCGCCGTTTGCAGAATTTAACGAGCAGCTGAACAGGCGACGACGATGTACAGAGACTCCGCTCTGTGGCTGCATGACCTCAGGTTACCTCTGTATCCCCTGTAACCTCTGTACGCTCACGGCCGACGCTGTCAAAGTCACAGAGAGAGGCCGAGGATTCACGGTTAAAAAAAACTGGCACAAAGAGTCCGTCACTGCAGCGACTGCTTGAGTGACAGGATGCTGTTAGAGCCTAACAGGCTGTGTTTAACACCAGAGCAGAGCAGCTCTCCACCACTAAAAAGCAAAGGGATGGAGCGGTGTTTTAGTGGAGACAGAGACACACACACACACGGCTTCTTTTTAAAAAAAAAAAAAAAGAAGCCGCATGTCCATTATGAGCTCAGACCACCAGAGCGTTTCAATTCCCACAACCACAACCACAAACAGAGCAATTTACAGGATTCAGCCTGAGGTCATCGACTGTGTCGGCCCCTTCAGTGCTGAGAGGGTCAGTCAGTGTGGTGTCATGGATGAAATCCACCTTTTTTTTTTACCCTGCACAAACTGGGGATTATATATTTTTTTAAAGAAAAGGTTCCAAATGAATCTATCAAAAAGATTGTGATGGCTTTTCCACTTCTCTACGAGCACAGGGGATTTAAAGCGTGAGGGTAACTTGTTCCTTTTTAGATCATTTATTGAAATTAAAAATGTTTTGCTATTCATTAAGGAATAAAACTGCGGTGATTTGTGAAACATGAATCTGATTTTAAAGAATAAAAAAAGAGGACGTTTCAGCTTTTCTTAAAGCCTTTAACTGTGTTTTTTTTTTTTCGTGTTTCCAATGTCTTTTAAAGGTGAAGTAAGTAGTTTATAGTGCCATCTAGAGGAGAGGCTGAAATTTACAACAAAGAACTGCTCCTCTGCTCACCCCCTCCCTTCCCTGAGCGCTACGGTATCCTCAGCCGGTCAAATGTCGTCCTCGTCGTCTTTCTCCGTGTCAGCAGATGAGGTTCGTGAGGCGAGGGAGAGGGCGGAGCTACCGCGGCCGTAGCAGACGAATCGGAGAGAGAGGAGGCGGGACTTCAGCTACAAGTAAAGAGACGCTTGATTTGTTCTCTCGCGTTTGTCCTTACAGGCTCCGGTAGGAACATGGCGTCTCTCTGCTAACAGTGGCTATGCAACCACGGCCCGCGACCATGTTATTTTACATGACTTTTTGAAACACTACGAAAGTGAAACAAAAACTATTATACAGCGACTAGACAATGCAGGAGCACATAATATGTATAAAAAAAGTGGATTTTGGGTCATATAAACCCATAAATACTACACATTGTCCCTTTAATGACTAAAGGAAAGAACTTGAGGTTGAAGGTGAAGCTACAGCATCAGCTGTTCACCCGAGCTCTTCATCCTTTCCTATTCCGATGAACCTCCTTCTCAGACTGTTGACTTGTCCTCCAGCCCCTGATGAAGCGTCTCCAGCACCTGCTGCTGCTTGGTGTCTTTTTCCTTCCTTTCTTTCTCCGTCCTCTCTTGCTCAGCAGGAGTCTTGGATCGTGTTTGTCTCTGTGTCCAAGTGATTGCTCAGCTACAGTGTCAGAGTCTGCTCCTCCTGCAGCTCTTTTTTGGCCGGGGATTCCATCTCTATTGTGTCAGAGCCTCATTCTCCTCGGTCTCAGCTGCCAAACTGGCAGAGAGCTTCTCATTCTGGACCTCCAGGCAGAGAGAGAGAGAGAGAGAGAGCTGCCATCATGACACCCACACTCCTGTTACTGCTGATAGTCCTGGAAACAGACTTAAGTTCTCTGTCGCTCTCAAAGTTTCTTCTACTCCTCAGTGTCGGCGTTAAGGCCACGGTGTCTGGCTTCAGTTCTCCTCACAGATGAGATGAAAATGATATGACAGTTGTTTCGTTTCAGTAAAACTAATGTCTTGGAATCTCCCTTTGCTGACTCACAAACAAACAAACATTCACCAAACCTACTTCTGTAACATCTAAAGTAATGAAGCTGCACCAAAACATCAAAAAATAATATTTTTAAAAAAAAGTCTTGTTGAATATTTCCAAGAGAAGACAAGTAATAAATAACAAAAACATCACAAAGTAACCACAGTCTTACTGTTGGCTTTCATTTACACTTCAAATTATTTCCTATGGTGTGTTTTTGTTATGTGTTTGGATGATTGTCTGGTTTTATTTGTGCGGTGGTTTTGTTTTTGAAGTTATTTACACACAGAGGATCAGCACCATGGACAGCACCCTAGACTCCATGAAGTTTCTGAATAGATGAACTTGTTGTTGTTGTTGTCGTTGTTTACTAAACTAACTTCTACTGTTACTACATCCTGTTGTACATACTGTAGACCACACACACACACACACATGCTAGTGCTAGTAGTGTATAACACTGTCTTCCCTGAGTTTACTTGTAAATCTTACTCTTAATCTTATTTCTACTTTTCTACATTGTTATGATTGTTTACCGCTGCATTTCCCCATGAGGGACGACTAAAGGATTATCTTATCTTATCTTGTGTCTCTCCAGTTGTGAGGGAATACGCTTTGTTTTCTGAACAATGCATTATATGACCGTCAGGGGGACTCGAGCCTTTATACTTCTGCGTCGGGGTGACGGACACGCGCTGCAATTTCCCGCCCGATCAGTAGGTGTCGCTGCGCAAGGTTGTTGTGCTTTTGTCTACAGTGAGCAATGGCGTCTGAGGGAGAAAGACTGTTGTTGTTGAAACAGTGGCCGTTTCTCACTTTTCTATGTCCCGTTTTAAGATAATTTGAGGCGAGAAATTGTCCATTTAGAGTCTAAACATGTGCTGTGTGTGTTAAGATATGACGTATTTATAGTTCGGCAGCGACGAAGTCATCGGTGTTCAGCTCCGCCCTCTGTGGACGCTCGGTGCTCACTGTGAGCCGGCACAGAGCAGCTTAGCTCAGCCTGTCCTGAGGACCAATCGCAGCTCTTGCCGTCTCCGTTGTCCCTTGACGGAGTGACGGACACTTAAAAAATATTCCGTGCAGCCGGAGACGACGCAGAGGCTCTACGACAGGTTCTGCGTCGACGCAGAGGACTCTGCGTAACCTACGCAGAGCACTTTACGCAGGAGTATAAATTGGGCTTTAGTCAGACTACGGCCTTAGCTCCAATAAACTGTGAATATAAAAGCACTGAGTGAATGATACTTTTCACATTTTATGGACAAAATGACTTATTGATGAATCGAGAAAACATCTCCACTGAACTGGTGTGTTGAAAGCTCTGTGATAAACGGGGGCATGTGTGCTGGTGATGTGTATAAAAGTGTGACATTAGAGGACGAATGAAGTGAAGTGCGTGAGAGAGGAGAGAGCAGACAGATTAATCACGCTGATAGCAGCCGCGTCAACACACCGTCAGGTACATTTAATACCCTGTTCAGGAACACTGTGACTCTAATGTGCTGACAAAAGCAACACGTGCAACACTGCAGGTGCCTCCACGGTATTGTTCTTTATGTCATCTTCTCATTCCGTCTCCATGCTCAAACCTGGAGACTGGAACGTCACATTAGTTCTAATTAGTGACAAAATATGTAAAGAAAATGTAGACGCTAATTTTCTCTCACGACAGAAAACAAGCTTCACAGTAAACTTTTGCCGTCTCCTGTCATACACACAGGGAAATGTGTGTGTAATGAGCCTTTAATATCGGTCACAGCACAGGAGAGCGCTGCACGTGTGCGATGATGGAGCGTCTGCAGGTCACATCATTGACGTTCAGTGAATTAACATTGATTTTACGAAACTCGGGGCTGAGACGAGGCGACATGACGAGGGCGTGCGTGATTATTAGCGGGGTAATGTATTTTAATTAGCGGCAGACAGGTTAGCATTGATTTGTTTTCCAGCAACAGTGAGGAATAAAAATCAAATAGAAGAGGAGAAGCTGGTCTACGTGAAGATGGTGTTTTTATGACAGATGAACAAATTCAATCTAAACCAAAAAAAAGAGACTTAAATTCATTTACTTGTATTTAAATAATGTCACCATAAAATCACTGACATATTTCCTCCCTGCGGGCGTTTAGCTCTGTGAAACATTAATGTGGAGCCGGATAAAGCTGGAGGTGGTGAGCAGATTAAAAACAGCCAAACAGTCATATCTGCTCTCATATGAAAAACCTTCAATGCAGAAAATCACTACGGTTATTAGAAAAGATGTCATTCTTTATAACTTTATTGTTAAACAATGTTTGCACGGATGTTTGAAGCTGAATTTCCCTGAAAAACTAATGTTTGAATGTTAGTTTTTGGCAAATAATCAGCATCTGTACCATCAGATGTCGTCCACCGCACAGTTTTGACACGGTGAGTCTTTATATGAGGATTACACCAGGTCGCCGAAGCATAACCACATTCAAGTGACACAATATGTACAATGTGAGTGAGTGGCAACGTCAAAAAGTCAAAGTCTGAGCAGGTCTGCGTCGCCTTACGTTGAGACTTTGTCTGGTCTCAACGTCTGGTTTTGGGTTCAAGCCACAAAAAGAGCGACAACATTCTACTTTACGCCAAACGTCGTCACAGATGTTGTTTCTAATGTCTTGGAAAATAAACGCACAATGTCATCATATTAATATAAAATGCTATAACTTAGGCTGCTGTGTCTGAGAGAACAGTCCTTCAGAGTTCACGAGTATCACTGACTCGTCAACAAATGCACAAAAATGTTACCGTGACGTAACAAACGATACCGCGTATCAACTGTGGGGGGAACTAGAGAGTAAATCCTACATTGTGTTGCATGAATAAACAGTAAATAAACACTAAAACACTATCACGTTCATATACACATTGTGTAAAAATACTAATTTTCATTCAAAAACTCACACATATCTGAGGTTTGCACAAACCAATAAGATATCAGAGATGGCAGACTTCGCCCCATTCAAGCAACAAGCCTCTGGCGGCCTCTGCTGGTCATATTGGAAAGTGCAAGTGAAAGTGTGGAAGCACAAACAAACAGACAGAGCCACTAAAAACAGTACTTACACTCCCAAAGTATCGTTCACTTGTTTGTGTTTCCTTTTCATTTATAGTTCTTTGTTGGTTCATTGAAGGTTTATTGTAATTAATGTGTAAATGCTATCATAGGAATCACTGGCAAATACTTTCATCAAACATAATGGCTGATGGATCAGAATATCAGTTCAGAAACAGAGTTTGTCCTTGGCTGAAACATTAAAGATAAGTGTGTTTTAGTTTAGTTTTTTTTAAACACACACACACACACACACACACACACACACACACACACGCTGTGAAATGAAGCTCTTACATATTTTAACACGTTGTGATTGACAGTTCAAGGATCAGAGGAGCTTCAATTTAACGCGTATTAACCTCTGAATTATAGAGAGCCCAGAATTGGGGCCACGGATGCAAATCCCCCCGACTTCCCCTTCATAATAACTGTAACTGATGAAATTAAAACTCGCCACTCTCTGACCTCAACCCTCAGCGTCTGACAGCAGCAGCAGCCTCCGTTTGAATGAATCCATTATTTAGACCGCACGTCGTGCCAAAGCACGCGGCAGCGCGGAGATGAAACGACGACTGACTGAAGGAAAGAAATGAAAGAGCTGTCGGGCGTCAGGGGAGCTGAAATAATACTGAGGCAAGTCAGAGGGAAGCAGCAGGTACAGAGACTGGATTAATAAGTGCACACGGGCTGGTGTGAGACACAGTGACGGACAGAGAGACACGGCGGCGTGCGAAGAGGTAAAAGGAACAAATAGCAGCAATAAATCTCTCAGCTTGTAAATGAGACACAAAACACAGGCACTCTGGGGAAATGGCATGTAACATTAGAGGCAGCAGATAAGAAAGAGAGGGAAACACTCAGGGGAAAATAAATGGATGTTGATGAAAAAGCGGGAGAGAAAATGCAAGTATTTTTTTTATATTGAATAATTTAAGTCTACAAAAGGAGAGAAAATAGTGAAAATCTCCATCTTAAACCAACGTTGTTGTCATGTTTTAAATGATTATATAATACAACTTTATTTAGCCTTAGGGCAATTTACAGTATGTACAACCATATGTGTGTGTGTGTGTGTGTGTGTGTTCTTGTACTTGCGGCATACTGAGGACCAATGAGGGTTTTTAACCAACAAAGTGAGATCATTTTTACGAAGTGAGGACATTTTTGCCGGTCCTCACCTTGTTTTCATTGAAATCATTTCCTTAGGTTGCTATAACATGCTATACTCATTAAAAATTTGTAAAAAAAAAAATTATAATTTGGATGACGTAGTATAGTATGACGTTTTTTTTTTCAAATTTTGGACCAAAAAATTGGGGTCACATTTTTTTTTCACATTTTGGACGACATAGTATAATATGATGTTTTTTTCAAATTTTGGACCAACAATTTTTGGTCAAATTTTTTTTTCAACTTTTGGACCAAAAATTTTGGGTCAAATTTTTTTTTCAACTTTTGGACGACATAGTATAATATGATGTTTTTTTCAAATTTTGGACCCAACAATTTTTGGTCAAAATTTTTTTCCAACTTTTGGACAACATAGTATAGCATGACTTTTTTGTCAAATTTTGGACCAAAAATTTTGGGTACATTTTTTTTTTTTCAAATTTTGGACGACAGTATAGTATGAGGTTTTTTTTCTTCCAAATTTTGGACCAAAAATAATAATAATAATAAAAAAGATTTAAAAATGTTATCCATCCCTTTTTGCTCTGGGGCTCCACCTGCAGACATTTTATGGTACTGCAACCTGTAGTACTTTATAGATAGATAGTCATTCACAAAGTAGATATTTGTAATTGTGTTGATTTATAAAGTGGAAATGCTGGTCCTCACTTTGTCAGCAACCCGTCCTCAGTATGCAGCAAGTACAAGAATGTGTGTGTGTGTGCGTGTGTGTGTGTGCGTGCGTGCGTGCGTGCGTGTGTGTGTGTGTGTGTGTAGTGCAGGTGGTCTCTCTGCTGGTAGCATGTTTGTCAGGATGTTTTACTCCCATGGTGCTTTCACTTTCCAATTTACAGGTCAAAGCACACACACACACACACACACACACACACACACACACACACACACACACAACCACACGCACGCACACACAGGTTTCCAGTTATTCTTATTAGGACATTGCGTTGACTTCCACTCATTTGAACAGCCTAACCAGAATGTTATCCATAAACTACAACGACCATATCCCTAAATCTAAACTAAACATCACCACAATTCTAATCTTAGTCCTAAACTAAACATAACCAGTTCCTAAGTAATGAGGTTCTGACTCAACAGGACTAGGATTTGGTCTCCATATGAGGACCACTGGTCCTGACAAGGTCAGTGTTTGCACCATAAAACAGGGGTCTCAAACTGTTGCCCCCCAATCGATTCCATGTGACCCCCCCAATTAATAATGTTATAATGAAAACATGGCCCACGACCTCACCGTGTTTTAAACACAGTGTGTAGCTGAGGCAAGTTGTGTGGACCAGACAAAATGTCCTCATGTAACAGAGTTAAAATGCACCTTTATTATTTATTATATTTGGTTTGTGAATTTTTTCTTATTTAAAGGTGACATAGAGTGGTCCTGTTGCACATAAATGTTAGTTATGGAGGTCTACTTACATATATTAACTTGTTTTTATGGACAAAAACCTCCTAGTTGCTGTAAACGAGCCGATAGAAATCCTCTTTTCTGACGGTGTTTTTCTGCTGCGAGATTTCAGAGTGAACTTTCACCCCCAGAAGACAGAGTCTTGTGATTGGCCAGTACTATCCAGCACATCCGTTCTCAGAAGCGCAGCGCCCCCCTCTGGAACGGCGGATGCACTGCTCCTCATTATCAAAACATTGTTTTAACAGTGTTTAAAAATAGCTTCTTCACGACTCCCCGCAGCCGTTATGACTTTAAACCGGAGTCAGACCCAGAGTCAGAAGACACTGTCGCTCGTGAAACACCTCCACAACGGACGTTATTCTTCTTCTGCGGTTCAATGTACGTAACCGGATGTGCCCGGACTAGTGCCCGGAGCAGGAGGATCTGCTGTTCAGGAGAACCGCTGCTTACGTAACTATTACGGGATTTTCAGTGATCTCGTTGAGCCCCGAGATTACAATAAAACACAACGTTCTCAGCAGTGGCTGAACTGTTTGTTTCGAACCGTCAGGGCTTCATAAACAAGGTAATGACGCAGATACACACCAAAAAAAACAGCGATAATAGGAACTTCCGGTCAAGTTTCCGCTTTAAATAGTTTTATTTTTCTTTTACCTGTGAGAGAACATTTTGCTTGTCATATGTGGCCCCTCCCTTCTTCCCCTCACAGAAATGTTTACAATGGCTGAGGATGAGTTTGGGCGCGAGATCCCGCCGTTCGTTTTCATGTAAATGTGGTTTAATGTATTCAAATGTGTGAAGACAAAAGTGCGTGGGTAATGTAAAATTATGTTTATTAGTTGTTTTCGCTAGTTTTAAGCTCAGATGGCGTTTCCCAATTCTGTTTTCTGTCGCAAATAGTGCCGCCATTCGGCCGCTCCGTTGTAAGTTACGTACGGAGACTGCAGTTGCGTGTGTGTGCGCGTACGTGTGTGTAACGAGTGCTGTTTCTGTATGTTGAGGGGGCGTGAGCCCAAAAAAAGGACGGATGACACAGTTTTGTACACGACTGTCGTCCGCAGGTTGAAATAAAATAAACGCTGTGGAAACTGCAGTACGCTTGTCGTTCTTCCTTCTGCTGACCCACATTGGTTTACACTCACTGGGTTAAAATGTCCTCACAAAGATGGGTTTTGCTTGACAATTGGTCCAGAGCCACACACACACACACACACACACACACACAGGAAACACTTCAATCTCAAATGTACTACTCTGTTGTACTGTGATATACAGTATACTGTATATTGATCGTATGATACTGCCACTAAATGTGAATACTTTAACATTTGTAGGACAAACAGCTACAACTATGATATTTTCCTCCATATTTTTATACTTTGAACGCCTCACCAGAGATGGCGCTGACATCACTCGTCCACCTCCGTTTTAGTTAATTAACAACAAATACGTCACGCTTTATTTTGGAAATGAAGGAAGTGATGTATGTATAATTCATGTGTTTACTCATTCGGGGCCTGTAGGCTACAGTTTCCATACGACCCATGTGATGTCGTCTGGATGTCTCGCTGGACCAGTGTGTGTGTGTGTGTGTGTGTGTGTGTGTGTGTGTGTGTGTGTGTGTAACAGCAGTATGTTCACTGAGACTGACTGAGTTTATAAACCTGTGCTGCTGCTGCTGCTGCTGCTGCTGCTGTGTGCTCAAAAGCAGTTGCCTGTGCTGCCGTCGTGCCCCTGAGCAAGAGAATGTGATGAAGTGAGAAGCGGCAGATAAACAGCGGCTGTCCTGGGAATGAGGACGGAGGGAAAAAAAATAATAATTGGATGCATGCACGAACGCCTGCGTCTGCCCAAGCTCTGTGTACGTGTGTGAGAGAATACTGCAGTTCAGCATGAGCCGACACACACCGCCGTGAATTATATTCATATTTTAATATGAATGGGTCGTCAACAGGTGTCTCCAATCTTTTAACAAACATATTCCCCATAGAAAAAACAGTCAGCTCTGTGGTAAACAGGCGAGAAGACGAGAGTAAGAAGAGTAGAACTAATTGTCGCAACTTATTAATATGTTAATGAGTTATTTGATTGAGAAAACAGTGAGAAAAAAGTTGTTTTCTAAACAATCACAAGAACAACAATCTTTTAATCCACAGAACAAATATGTTCAATAACATCACAGACACTCTCATACTGGTTGATTGATTATCAAAGGAGTTGACAGTTACCTTATAAGTCGTTCGCCTACGCAGCGATGAAGAATATTCTGTGATGTTATATCAGAACCGCTCGTTTGGATTTTTTACCTCATATTTTAGAATTTAAAAAAAGTCAAAAAAGTTACTCAGGGTTTTGTTGTTTTGCTCGTTAGCTCAGATTAACACCAACATATGCTGATAAAACCCTGTGACACTGACCCTGTGGTTGTCATGTGACCAAAGATAATCTGTGACCATTGCTCTTGTCAGGAATCCCCAGATCTCTTCGTGATAACAACGTTAAAATGACGTTCATGCATGATGCTGGGTTATCCGTCCAAAACACTGAAAGTCATTGTCTGCAGTGAAACTGTGAACTTTCTCTGCCATTTTTCCACGACTCTCTTCTAACGCCGGCCACAGCTTGTTGTGAATATTCTGCTCATGTGCTGCGTTAATTACTGGTATAATTAGATTAATTCTGCTCCACACCAGAGGATAATTGGCCAGATTTCTGCCCCGATCTGGTCCTTCCAACAATCGTGGGTGCCTTCCAGTTTTAGGCTGTTTTGAACCAGATCATCTGGCCAAATTATGCTTTGGTGAGAGGGATTAACAGTCACATTTCAAAACTATTAATCATGTTTGATATTTACGACCAAACAGAGATTGGAGCGTGCAGAACAGAACAGAACCCAACGATGACCAATGAGAGCGAGTCGACCGGGAAATGGATTTTGTGTACATTCACGTTACATCCATCCATCCATTATCTACCGCTTTTTCCTCCACCAGAGGGTCACGGGGGGTGCTGTGCCTATCTCAGCAGACATTGGGCGATAGGCGGGGTACACCCTGGACAGTTCGCCAGTCCATCACAGGGCCACATAGAGACAAACAACCATTCACTCACACTCTCACACCTACGGTTAATTTAGAGTGACCAATTCACCTAATCCCCATATCGCATGTTTTTGGACTGTGGGAGGAAGCCGGAGAACCCGGAGAACACGGGGAGAACATGCAAACTCCTTGCAGAAAGGCCCTTGTTCCGAAGTTGTTCCAAACGGGGCTCGAACCCAGGAACCCGGGTCTTCTTGCTGCAAAGGCAAGAGTGCTAACCACTACACCAACCGTGGGCCCTACATTCACGTTACAGTAGACCAGGGGTCACCAACGTGGTGCCCGCGAGCACCTGGTAGCCCGCAGGCAGCCAATACGGTGCCCGCGGGCTCACTTCACCTCACCTCACTTGCATTTATCCATATGATCACTCTGTAAAATATCATTGATATTGTTTATAAAAACTGATAATAGTTAGGAGTAAGCACTGGAATTGATGTGTATGCAATTAAATGCATAATATTAATAATTTAAATGGTAAAAAAAATGGTAGCCCTCCATATTATTCTTTACCCTTCAGGTAGCTCTCGGTCTCAAAGAGGTTGGTGACCCCTGCAGTAGACATATTATAGCCTATTTCTCCAAGTGAACCTATTTCCCTGGTGTCTTAATGAACATGTCTGTGACATACTTTGGTCAAAATACCTTAAGGATGAAGCACCACAGCAGTTCAATCACCCTGAACAAAACAGCCCTGTTCAGAACGCTCGCTTTTGAGTGCCTGTCTCTTTAAATATGCAAATGAGACACAGGAAACTACGTCAGCGTCACTGAGGCTCCGGCAGCTAACGGCTAACAGTTAGCATTTGGAAAAGCCATCATTTGCTGACTCTCGCCGGCACATTTCCAATATCCACTGGACACGTAAATCCTCTGAGGCTGGAAGTTTGTGTAGAACTCTGTGCTGCACAATAATAGAACGCTTCACAGACTTCCGCTCTTCAGGATACTATTGCCCCTCAAAGCATAGCTCCGCGAGACGACAACTCAGAAACGTCTAATTGTGACGTCCCAGTGAGTGCGGGAGTCAACATGGTGTGTTTTATCTCCTGTATTTAGACTGAGGAGAGACACAAAAACATGTCAAAAACATGGCTTTGCCTACTCATAGGGCCGCCAGAGTCCCAAATATAAGTATTAAAGCGGAACTAGACTGGAAGTTCCTATTATCGCTGTTTTTTAGTGTGTATCTGCGTAGGGCTGGGCGATAATTCGATCTCGATTCGGGATCGCGATAAAATTTTGATCGATTTCGATAATAAGCTCGGGACATATTATTCGATATGAAAAGTTAAGCGCAACAACAACAGTATCAGAGTCTGTCGGCAGCCGTCGGACACGCCCACTTCCCATAGCAGTGCCGCTAAAGTTCCAACCACAGAGAGAGAACGGGAAAGAAGTTGAAGAAATGAGGACAAAATGAGCGAAGACAGCGAAACTAATGGCGAACACAGCGAAGAGATTGTTGAAAAGAAAGGCAACACGACGTCAACTGTGTGGACGTGGTTTGGATACTGCAAACGCGACCATGAGCAGGCGAACCCGGTCTGTAAAATATGCCGGCGGTTGGTAGCTTGCGGGCTCAAGCTAGCACGATGTCTGCCGTTAGCATCGCTAGCGGGAGCGGCGCTGTGAAACAATAATCTATACAGTCGTGCTTTGCAGCAATTGCCCTGTATGAAAAACTATCAAAACGGAGCAAAAATATAACGAACGCTATTAGTTATTGCTTCGCTAAAGACCCCAGGTACGAGCTCCATGGTAGAAAATACTTTTCTCAGACGGCACTGCCACAGCTTTATGATGAATGCCGTTGTAAGCTAAAAAAAACAAACTATAATTGGGTAAATGATAGAATAACTGACTGGTTTACTGCATATTGTGCAATTTTGGCTCAGATTTCGTTCTACTTTTAAAATATATCTAGAGATCTACCTTAAACTTTCAGGTAGCATTTGTGCCAGGGCCATGTTTACTGTTTTTGTACTGGAAATGTTTACTAGTTATTTAATGTGATAGACGTCACAGCTGTTTATATACAATGTTTCAATAAGTAAAAGCTTGTATTATTGTGTAAAGGGAGATGACTCATGTTAACATTACATTATTAAACTTTATTACAAAGTTTCAGTGAATATCTTATTTCTTCAAGCTTCAGGATGTCCCTCACACTGGCTGCATCTGAAAAACTACATATCGTGATAAGAATCGAGATCGATCAATATAGAAAAACATATCGTGATAACATTTTTTTCCATATCGCCCAGCCCTATATCTGCGTCATTACCTTGTTTATGAAGCCCTGAAGGTTTCGAAACAAACAGTTCAGCCATTGCTGAGAACGTTGTGTTTTATTGTAATCTCGGGGCTCAACGAGATCACTGAAAATCCCGTAATAGTTACGTAAACAGCGGTTCTCCTGAACAGCAGATCGTCCTGCTCCGGGCACTAGTCCGGGCACATTCGGTTGCGTACATTGAACCGCAGAAGAAGAATAACGTCCGTTGTGGAGGTGTTTCACGAGCGACAGTGTCTTCTGACTCTGGGTCTGACTCCGGTTTAAAGTCATAAAGGGACTGCGGCGGGGAGTCGTGAAGAAGCTATTTTTAAACACTGTTAAAACAATGTTTTGATAATGAGGAGCAGTGCATCCACCGTTCCAGAGGGGGGCGCTGCGCTTGTGAGAACGGATGTGCTGGATAGTACTGGCCAATCACAAGACTCTGTCTTCTGGGGGTGAAAGTTCACTCTGAAATCTCGCAGCAGAAAAACACCGTCAGAAAAGAGGATTTCTATCGGCTCGTTTACAGCAACTAGGAGGTTTTTGACCATAAAAACAAGTTAATATATGTAAGTAGACCTCCATAACTAACATTTATGTGCAACAGGACCACTCTATGTCACCTTTAAAATGATTAAAAAGTTGATTTCGTATAATATGACTCCTTTAAATCACATAACTTTCTGTCACATCCCAAATCCCTGGAACCTCCTCCCTGAAATAGTTCGATTAAGAGATTGTAGTGTCTGTGGTCTCAGATTTGAAAATCCTCTCGTGTACCCGCCAATCATGTATTGCAGACACCTGCTTTGTTTTTCAAAGTTTTCAAATGTTTTGTTTGCAGCTGTCATAAAACACGACTGCGCTTTTTGAACTCGCCGAAACTCTTCGACGGTGAAGAAGACCTCGAGCCTTCGTCAGTAAAAAAAGAGACGAGTGAGGTTTCGGTTTTTTATGAATCACTGCCACAAATAAATCTCAACCAAATCCCCGGGCTACTGTGACTCAACCGCGGCGACCCGTCGTCCCCTGAAAACAGCCGAGTGATTCATACACAACAGATTCAGGATTTACTGCACAACCGTGGTTTCAACCTGCCAAGTGAGACAGACGCTGCGTCTAGTTTATTCTGAAGTCCGTGACAGGCCGTGCAGACGCCGTCTCCTCGGCTGTGTGTTACCGTCTCACCCCTGTGAGCGCTATTAGTGACACGCTTCTGCTCATCGCCACAGCAACAGCACCAGGGAGGATGTGGCATGATGCAACATAAGTTACCCAGTGTGACTCAGGTGTACCAGGCAGCACACAGGTGATCCTGCACATGCAGATCCAGTTACGTGACGCAAAAAACAACAGGTAGAAACACACCAAAGACAAAATATTGAATATGTATTTAAACAAAACATTCATTTTAAATTCCATCGATATACATATTAGACGAGAGCGTATTTAATATCCGGCCCTGAGAGAGCGTCAAGCACACAGTTTATCCTCTCGGAGAAATGTGCAGAGGCTGAGCAGAGTTCCCACTCACTGCTCTACATAAACACTCGTCTACCTGCAGATAGTTACACCTTTTTATCTTTCATTCTTTGATTTAAAAAAAACACGTCGTCAGCCGAGAGTTATCTTCACTTTGATCCGTTTCATGCTTCCGTCTCAGGATTCAGTGTAGACCCCATATACTCAAATTAGTCATTTGAAAAGTTGGAAACGCTAAAAGCTTTTGACCTAATGTTTAAATCACTGATCAGGCACAGTGACCTCTGTGCTGCAGCCCACACCAACCTCCGCTAAAGCACTCAAGAGCAATGACTCAGCGTAATTACCCTGCAAAAGTGGTTTATTGAGCGAAAACAGCAGCAAACGCAAACTTTTCCAAGCGACGACAGCCTCCTGCAGTGAGCGAAATTATTCGACGCGGATCGAAATATAAACCACCCGCAGAGCAGTTTCTCACAAACAGACAAACCTCAGCTGCCCTTTATCAAGTCTTTCACACACACACACACACACACATACATTCTTGTACTTGCTGCATACTGAGGACCGGGTAAAAGTGCTGACAAAGTGAGGACCAGCATTTCCACTTTATAAATCAACACAATTACAGATATCTACTCCATGAATGACATCTATAAAGACAAAATGTGACAAAAACGTCATACTATACTATGTCGTCCAAAATGTAAAAAAAAAATTTGACCAAAATGTTTTGGTACAAAATTTGACAAAAAAAAATGTCATACTATACTGTCGTCCAAAATTAGATTTTTTTTTTTTTTTGACAAATTGAGTATAGCATGTTATAGCAACCCAAGGAAGTGATTTCAATGAAAACAAAGTGAGGAAAGGCCAAAATGTCCTCACTCCGTATAAATGACCTCACTTTGTTGGTTAAAAACCCTCACTGGTCCTCATTCTGACGCAAGTACAAGAACACACACACACACACACACACCAAGGTCGTCTCTAGTGAAACGTGAAAACTAGAATCACAGCCCTTTCTTATTAGAGACATGAAAGGAACTGTGGATTGTAGAAGACGGTAAAATAAATGTGGATATGAAACATCCTCCACACTCTTAAGGGTTCCAAAAGGTTCCTTCTACAAGGGCTGAGGTTCTACCTGGAACCTTTTACTTTCCCTTAAGAAAGGGTTTTTCAAGGGTTAGCTCTGCATTTATATGTAAGTACCTTTTAAGTGATGTTAAGTCACATACTGTATCTTTAGTTTTCTGTAATTACACTACACTGTTAGAAATAAGGGTTTCAAAAGGGTTCTTCTACAAGGGCTGAGGTTCTACCTGGAACCATTTGCTTCTGAAAAACCCTTTCCCAAAGAAGGGTTCTTGGTAACACTAATGGTTCCATTTTGATCCAGAGAACCCTTTAAAGCCCCTTTCCTGAATGAAGGGTTTTAAAAGTGTTCTTGGTGGAACCCTCCAAAAGGGTTCATAAGCTTTATAAAAAGGTTCTACCTGGAGCCAAAAAGGGTTCTCCTATGAGGACAAGCCAAAGAACCGTAAAGTGTATGGTTCTGCTTAGCACTTTTATTTCTAAGAGTGCAGCGACGACGCCTCCGCCCCTGATGATCAAGTAGTGCACAGTGCTGAGTCGTCATAACAGAGAACAGAGGAAACAAACGTGTCCTTTGGAGAACATGATGTAGGTCAAGTGTCAAACAAAGGACTAATAAGCAGAAATGAAAGTCACAGATATGAGAGAAGAGGGAAATAAAATTGTGCACAGCAGACACGAGCAGGGAGAAATATCTGAGGAGAAGCAGTGAAGGTGGAAGTGAAGCTTCTTCTACGACTATGGTATAATGGTTTATTCCGATTAAACGCTCGTGTACACGCGTCGTCGTAATCGGATTACTTAAACACGGACGTTGTACGACACGTAACATCGCTGCTGATCAGAGGCAGAACCAAATATTCTGTTTATCCAAGACCACAGACAAACATACTCATTTATGTTGTCCTAATTAGAATATTTGTTTCAGCGATGAATTAGACACATCCGCCCTCATCTCTCTGTTAACGGCTCCCAAAATTAAAACAATTAAAATCCAATAAACTCGCGTCCAAAATATCAAACGTCCGCGCAGACAGATGGCGACTGTTCTGATCTACGAATCAGTTTCAATATCCAAATTCTGCACAGACACCACGGTCTCTCTCTCTCTCTCTCTCTCTCTCTCTCTCTCTCTCTCTCTCTCTCTCTCTCTCGACTGCTCTGCTTGATAATCACAGGCACGATAATTAACATGGCTTTGTTTACTGAGCCTTTAAACGCAGCACTCCCAAGACTTTAATCCATCTGCCTAATAATGGCACACACACACAGAACCCTGGTTCCTTTAAAAATAGAGGAATTACACACACAATTATATATATATGTGTATATTAGGGCTGTCAAAATTAACGCATTAACTCAGGATGATTAATTTGTGGAATTAAAGGGGAAGTAAGTAGTTTATAGTGCCATCTAGAGGAGAGGCTGAAATTTACAACAAAGACCTGCTCCTCTGCTCACCCCCTCCCTTCCCTGAGCGCTACGGTATCCTCAGAGGGTCAAATGTCGTCCTCGTCGTCTTTCTCCGTGTCAGCAGATGAGGTTCGTGAGGCGAGGGAGAGGGCGGAGCTACCGCAGCCGTAGCAGACGAAGCGGAGAGAGAGGAGGCGGGACTTCAGCTACAAGTAAAGAGACGCTTGATTTGTTCTCTCGCGTTTGTCCTTACAGGCTCCGGTAGAAACATGGCGCCTCGCTGCTAACAGTGGCTATGCAACCGCGGCCCGCGACCATGTTATTTTACATGACTTTTTGAAACACTACGAAAATGAAACAAAAACTATTATACAGTGACTAGACAATGCAGGAGCACATAATATGTATAAAAAAGTGGATTTTGGGTTATATAAACCCATAAATACTACACAGTGTCCCTTTAACGCACTTTCTCACTTTCATCGCGCTACGGGTAGACGTGCAGTTTATGAACAGGCAAGGCGGCGGGGGAACCGTTAGGGGCCCCGAGCCGATAGGGGGGCTCCCGACACTCGGAGCCTAAATGCATCAGTGAGCAGCTGCATCCCCGTCTCCCTTAAACAACAAGGGTTGATTTGCAATGACATCTCAGTAGTAAACCTCCCTAAAGAGGCCCCACGTCTCCTCACGTTAACCTGTGTGAAGCTGAAGGAAAATGAAGAGGAGTTATCAATCAGGAAGTTAGAAGAGGAAGAAAAAAGAAATAAAGACACACAGTTGTAAGTGGAGCTACTGGTGCAGATAATGATATAATCATAACATTAACAGTCACTGTCTAACTAACGGGGACACAGACAGCAGCTAACGTTAGCGTCAGAATGCTAGCTGACGCTAACGCTAACTAGTAGAAGCAGTGCTTCAAAGTGCTGATGAGGAATTTCCTGCTGTGGGTTTAGTAAGAAAACTATTTAACTTCTATACTTTATATTTTGTTTATAATGTGAGTTATTTACAGTGCAATGTATAGTTTTTTTTAAAGTTATTTACAGTATTTTATTTTTTCTATTTATTTCTATTGTCTTATAATGTGTTTTTTTTTTTTACAATGTAATGTTTATTTTTACCACGTTTGTATAGGTTTTTACAAGTTATTTACAGTATTTTATTGTTCTTTACATTTATATTTTCACATACTTTATTTATCTCTCGTACAACAATATAAAGAGAAAATTAGACATTTTTTGGCATATTTACGAATGGTAATTAATCGTGATTAATCGTGATTAATCCACAGCTACCCTGTGATTAATCTGATTAAAAATGTTAATCTTTTGACAGCCCTAATATATATATATATGTA
Organism: Microchirus variegatus; assembly: GCF_963457635.1. Lineage (NCBI taxonomy): Eukaryota > Metazoa > Chordata > Actinopteri > Pleuronectiformes > Soleidae > Microchirus > Microchirus variegatus. The sequence continues at coordinate 36,042,648 of NC_139804.1, forward strand.
TGTATGTGTTACTGTTGTAATACTAAGAGGTTATCAGCTGGTTGCCATGGTCTTTCGCAACAGTTACCCAGCAGCTAATGAGAAACTCCCAGCAGCTCCTACAGGAGCTCACAGCGTGAATCTCTCACACACACACACACACACACTCACACTGACTCACCTCTCTATTCTAAAGCCTTAAAGCTAAAATAAAACACATGGCACTGTATCCTGAAATAAATTTTAAAAAAAACAGTGTGACATTGAACCTCACATGGAGGTCACTGATCGTCTGCTGATGATTCTCCCAAAAGTCGCCGTTGCTGTGGACTAAAAGTAATCATCTGTTTTCAGGGGGTGAAAACCTCTCTCGTCTCAGGGCTCCACACACATATTGTCGTCTGTTTGTAAAAAGCCTCTGAATGAAGCTGCCAGCACACGGAGCAGAGAAACCACTATGCGGAGGCCAGATTAGGAGGCGGCGACGCAGACAGCACTGAATGTTCCCAAGAGCCACAGTGGCCTTCATCACTCTTACGTGGACAAAACAAGGTTTGGAACCAGCACGAGCGTTTCTGGAAGGAGGTGAAATGAGCCTTAGTAACAGAGAGGTTCACGGTCACTCACACTCAGAGTTTTTTCTTTTCTCTTTCACAGTCACAGTTTGTTCTTCTTTGCTCTTCATTTCGTGTTCAGGCTGTTTTTGTTCTTTTACTGAACAATCACACATGATTCCTGATGCTAACGTGTTTTCTCGTATTTGTTACCTCTTTATGACCTCTTTATTTTCTGGCATAATCATTGATCTGATCAGAGCCTGTAATCCTCATGGAGACTCTACGGGTGAATTCCAATTCCTTGCTTAACCCTCAATCTCAAAAATGTGCGCTCCCTCTAGTGCAAGTGCTGTCCCGATTCTCAGAAAAATTAAGTTGAGGGGCCAGTTTAGGGGCTGTATCGCCCTCAATATTGAGATTTTTTCCGACACCACCCAAGGGCTACCCAGGATGCATTGCGTGTTTTGACAGAACAATGATGGCGCCGAAAGCAGCGAAACGAGTACGCTACAAATTAATGAATTTAAGAAATGATGAAAACCATTGTATTATCTTAGTTTAGGCCCATATTATGGATTACTGACGTCATTGTTGCGTAACAATTATTTTTATTTTACGATCTTTTGTCAATAGTCGGCCGGTGTGGTTTACTTTTCAATAAGTCGTGGTGTGTGGTAACTGTCAGCTGAATATTTGTATGAGTATCATCTTATAACTAACTGACAACCTAATAACTTGACTGACAAACGGATCAGAATAAATAATCCTGACGTAAATGTGTTCTTCTTCTTCTTCTTCTTTTTTGGGGTTGACAGACTGGGCGCAGCTTTCGCGTTATTCTGCCCCCTACAGTCTGAAGACGTATCTGCATTTAAGGGGGTGTCCCATTTCTAAGTGACAAAATAACCCTCAACACTTGGTTTTTGAGGGCCAGTTAAGATTAAGGGTTGAGCTTGAGGGTTAAGATTAGGAATTGGAATTGACCCCAAAACCTGGCCCGAATGAGGCTGAATCTGGTTATTTCAGGGCTAAGGTAAATTCATCTTTGGAGAGTCCTTAGAGGAATAACTGTGTGTTTGTGTGTGTTGATAAACAGCTATTAATTAAGTCACGTCCTGAAAACCCAGGAACACACGCCTCAAACGACCAATCCATACGACTGATGGGATTCAGTTACCATGGGCGACACAAAGAGATTACACCGATGTATTTCAGTGAACCTACATGACTGAAAAACACAGTTTTCTATGAAGAGTCTATGAAATAAAAAAGCTATGACATCAGTGTCTCTTCACATCCCAGACCAGTACAAACAGCAAAGTGTGTGAAAGAGGATTATTTATGCGACAAAATGAGCTACGAATCGTCTACTTGAAGTGAAAATTGTGTGGGATGAAAGAAGTCAGAGAAACGTAGCACTTGTGTGTGTGTGTGTGTGTGTGTGTGTGTGTGTAGTGTGTGTGTGTGTTCCTGCTACCATGACTGCCTTTGACCTGCCCTACCAATTAACTCTGCCCTCTCCATAATTGAAAGAGCCAAAGGTTTTATTGCATGAATTGTTCAAATCAGCTGTAAAATGTAGGAGATAGTGACCAAATGTGTAATAAATGTGTAATAAATAGTCTAAATGTTGTGTTCATGTGCACAAAACAGAGCAAAAAAAATATTATACAGCTACTAGACAATGCAGGATCACATAATATGTATAAAAAAGTGGATTTTGGGTTATATAAACCCATAAATACTACACAGTGTCCCTTTAAAGGATGACAGTGCACCAATCCCAGCCAATGTGACTGAACACCAAACACACTGTGAAATGATCCAGCTCAGGTCAGTGACACACTTTCCTCTCTTCTCCAACCCATTTAGCAGCAGAAAGAATAAATGACGTGCTAAAAAAATTCACCACACAAACACAATCGCTCCAAAGGGAATGAAGGAAATGGACGCATCAGCGGTCGGGCGGCCTCTGCAGAAATGAGGTGACGAGAGAAGAAAAGAAGGAGCACGAGATAAATTCGGTGAAAATGTCCCTTTGTGTCTCGTCTCACTTCGGCAAACCATCTGACTCCAGCCGGGGTAAAGACGTCGGCCTGCGCCGTCGTCGTCTGCTGACAGCTGAAACAGCGGCAGCTCGGCTCATTTTCACTTCGCTAAATAAAAATGAAGCCACTACTACGTGTGTGTCCTCCTCACGCTCAGACAATCATGGAGGGAGAGGACAACAACGTGATGAATGAGTGACGACAGAGAGTGGATGAATGTGGACGATGACGTTTACTTGGACTTTACTTGGAAAACTTTGGCAGTAAGTGGATGAAGATGAAGAAAGAGTTTGTACAAAGACTCTAATCTACATCATCAAAAATCTGATGATTCTTTTTACTTTAAATCAGCCAACACTTTAGTGCTATTTTATATTGCATTTTTAGTCGTGATATAAAGTAGCAATAACTCTGCAGAAGTCACAAAGCAGACTGTAAATAAAAACGAGCCAAGTGAACTTTGAACTGGGACATATTTCCAAATTTAAAGGTCCCATATTATGCAAAATCAACTTTTTAATAATTTAAATCCTTATATTTGGGACTCTGGAGGTCCCTGCCATTCACCAAAGTGTGAAAAAAGATGACTCACTCATGTTTTTGTGGTCCTCCTCAGTCTAAGTACAGGAGATAAAACACGCGACGTTGACTTTCGCGTTCACTGGGACGTCACAATGCGCTTAATTCCTGGAATTGTTGTCTCGCCGAGCTCCGCTTTGTCCGTAAAAACACGCGAGAGTGCAGGCGAGGGCAACGGTATCCGAAAAAATCGGAAGTCCTGCGAAGTGCGGGAAAAGTTCTATTCTTGGCTCCACGGTGCAGCACAGAGTTCTACACAAACTTCCACTTCCAGCCTCAGAGGATTTACCTGTCCAGTGGATACATGTTATATATGACGGCAATGTGCCTGCTAGAGCCTGCAAATGATCACTTTTCCAAATGCTAACTGCTGTTAGCTCCCAGTAGCCTCTGTGGCTGATGTCATTTCCTGTCTTTTAAGTTTTGTTTTACTTTTTCTTAAGGTGGACCTAAAGAGATACTACTAAACAGAGTGTTCTGAACAGGGCTGTTTTGTCAGGGTGATTGAACACAGCAGTTCAATGCTGTGCTTCATCCTTATGGTGTTTTGACCAAAGCATGTCACAGACATGTTCATTAGGACACCAGGGAACTAACTTAACTTGGAGAAATAGGGTATAATATGAGTCCTTTAAAGGTACAATGTGTAGTATGTATGGGTTTATATAACCCAAAATCCACTTTTTTATACATATTATGTGCTCCTGCATTGTCTAGTCGCTGTATAATAGTTTTTGTTTCATTTTCGTAGTGTTTCAAAAAGTCATGTAAAATAACATGGTCGCGGGCCGCGGTTGCATAGCCACTGTTAGCAGAGAGACGCCATGTTTCTACCGGAGCCTGTAAGGACAAACGCGAGAGAACAAATCAAGCGTCTCTTTACTTGTAGCTGAAGTCCCGCCTCCTCTCTCTCCGCTTCGTCTGCTACGGCCGCAGTAGCTCCGCCCTCTCCCTCGCCTCATGAACCTCATCTGCTGACACGGAGAAAGACGACGAGGACGACATTTGACCGGCTGCGGACACCGTAGCGCTCAGGGAAGGGAGGGGGTGAGCAGAGGAGCAGTTCTTTGTAAATTTCAGCCTCTCCTCTAGATGGCACTATAAACTACTTATTTCCCCTTTAACACATTCAATCCGACATCTTGAGTACTTTTTGCTCAGATGTGTTTATATATACGTAATTGGTGAAAATTATTATTTTTTCATCAGATTGCCTTTAGGTTGTGCTGGAAAAAAAGGGTATAAGACACTTATTGTACATAACCTCTGTATATACTGTATATTTAAACACAGTAATGGAAAAAAGCAGCGTTCTAAGGCTTAAATATGTTATGTAGAAGCACTCTGGGTTCATACCTGTGTGTTATGGCCCAACAAAAGTAAGAAATATAAAGTTAAATAATGACCACAGCAGCGACTGATGTCATAAACCTCACGTTATGAGAAGTTTAAAAATGCCCGGTCACATCCGAGACCATCGGCCTCCACACAAACAAATCCTTAGCTTTACAATCTGTCATCAAACACACGGCCTTCATCACCATGAGATAAAAAAAATCTATATTTGATGAAGGCAGCAGATGTGCAGTGTGCTGGAGTTTCTCTCAAATGTCAAGCCGATGTGACGCCACCTGCTGCTTTAAACCCAGAAAAGACTTTGTTCAGGTGAGAAGACGGAGCTGAAGGAGACGACATCACAGCAGCACCGATGAAAAATATATTGGATTTATTATCCAGCTCAGAGTCAGACAACAGCTCAGATTAAGTGTTTATTATTTCTCCATCAGTCTTTCTGAAATCGAATCAATCATTTCGTTCAACCTTTATTCTGAAACCTATTTCGCGACATCTATACACAAACGTCTGAGAGGTAGAAAGCGCCGATGTCTGCAGATACCTATCACTTTTTTTGTGTGTTTTCCATTAAAAGTCACACTTTTATTCATCGAAAGAGTTGCGAAATGAATAGAAAATGTAGTCGAGACATCGACAAGATTAGAAATAATGATTTTTATGCAAAATAATCATTTTGACCTTTCGTCAAAGAACCAGCAAAACTGTTTTCAGCATCATTGCACAAGGGTTTTCTAATCATCCAATAGACTTCTAACGCGATTAGCAAACACAATGTACCATTAGAACACTGGAAATAGGCCTCTATACACCTATGTACATATTCCATTAAAAACCAGACGTTTACAGCTAGAATAGTCGTTTACCACATTAACAATGTATAGAGTGTATTTATGATTCATTTAATGTTATATTCATTGGAAAAAAGGTGCTTTTCCTTAAAAAATAAGGACATTTCTAAGTGAGCCCAAACTTTTGAACGGTATGGTTCTAAGTAGAACCATATAAGGTTCTTCGGCTTGTCTTCACAGGAGAACCCTTTTGGAGGGTTCCATCAAGAACCCTTTAAAACCCCTTTCCTGAATAAAGGGTTTTTAAAGGGTTCTCTGGATCAAAATGGTTCTTACTGGAACCATTAGTGTTACCAAGAACCCTTCTTTGGGAAAGGGTTTTTCAGAAGCAACGATTATTTTCGTAATTGATTCATCTATCGATAATTTTCTCGATTAATCTTTTGGTTCATAAAGTGTCAGAAAATGTTAAAAACCGTTGATCAGTGTTTGTCAAAGCTGGAAAAGATGATGTTCTTGAATGTCTTGTTTTGTTCACAAACCAAAATGATTCAGTTTTAATGATTTCTTTGTTATGTGGAGCAAAGAAACCAAGAAAATATTCACATTTAAGAAGCTAAAACGATCAGAAATCTTGTTTTAATCATGAAAAAAGCTTCAAATCGGTGATCGATTATCAAAAAAGTTGGCGATTAATTTAGTAATCGATTAATAATCGATTCATCGATTAATCGTTTCAGCCCTTGTAGAAGGAACCTTTTGGAACCCTTATTTCTAAGAGTGTAGTGTAATTACAGAAAACTAAAGATACAGTACGTGACTTAAAGGTATTTATATAAATACAGAGCTAACACCAGAGCAGTTATTGAGGACAGAATGAGTCCACGGGGGCCATTAACACACACTTCAGCACACAGTAACACACACGTGTACGCGTGTGATTACAACATAAACACAACCGTGTTCTGAAAAACACTCACAATCCTTTCATTTCTCTGCGACAGTGACACTGGTGATATCACCGCGGGCTCACACCAGCGCACAGAACAGAAGCGTCTCACAGGAAACAGTCCAGCTCATCATTGATTTAATGAGACCCTACGACCCTGAACCACAGGTTGTCGTCACTGCGCGAGCGGACGACCGAGACAAAGCATCGCTACAGTAAAGCAGGCTAATGAGAGCATTAACAGCAGCTCTGAGAAATAACGTTAGAATAATGTTAGAGAGAGAAATGGAAAAACTGCACTCAATCTTTTTCTGTTTGTTTGTTTGTTTGAACACTGCAGTTCAAACAAAGACACATCTGATCTGCTCTCGAGAAGAGAATAGACTTTATCGTCATTGCAAAACACACACTTGCAACAACATGCATTTAACTCGATGGGGACAAGGAGTAAATCTAAAGGCCACATTATACTTCTCCGACTGCGTATGCGTTATCCGTCTGCGTCGCCACGGAGACGCCTCGAGCCTTTATACTTCTGCGTCGTGGTGACGGACTCGCGCTGCAATTTCCCGCCCGATCAGTAGGGGTCGCTGCGCAAGGTTGTTGTGCTTCTGGCTACAGTGAGCAATGGTGTCGAGAGAGAAAGACTGTTGTTGTTGAAACAGTGGCCGTTTCTCACTTTTCTGTGTGACGGAACGCAGTTTTAAGATAATTTGAGGCGAGAAATTGGCCATTTAGAGTCTAAACATGTGCTGTGTGTGTTAAGATATGACGTATTTATAGTTTGGCAGCGACATTATCGGCGGGGATCAGCTCCGCCCTCTGTGGACGCTCGCTGCTCACTGTGAGCCGGCACAGAGCAGCTTAGCTCGGCCTGTCCTGAGGACCAATCGCAGCTCTTGCCGTCTTCGTTGTCCCTTGACGGAGTGACGGACACTTAAAAAATATTTCGTGCAGACGGAGACGACGCAGAGGCTCTTCGACAGACTCTGCGTCGACGCAGAGTCTCTGCGTAATCTACGCAGAGCACTTTACGCAGGAGTATAAATTGGGCTTAATTGTCTATGGGCCATGTTCATTTTACAATACAATAATGTCAAAAAAAGAGCCATAGAACAGTCTAAATAAAAGACACTGATGTTCAGGAAAACACTGATCAATGTTAATCTTGTATCTTCACCTTTGATGCAGCCTTGGAAACAAAAGGAAGCCTTGAGGGGAAAGTGAAAGCACTTAATTACACTCAGTCAAACTAATCCTTGGCCTGACTGTGATAAAACAGAAGCACATTTAATCCCAATTTATACTCCTGCGTAAAGTGCTCTGCGTAGGTTACGCAGAGTCCTCTGCGTCGACGCAGAACCTGTTGTAGAGCCTCTGCGTCGTCTCCGGCTGCACGGAATATTTTTTAAGTGTCCGTCACTCCGTCAAGGGACAACGGAGACGGCAAGAGCTGCGATTGGTCCTCAGGACAGGCCGAGCGAAGCTGCTCTGTGCCGGCTCACAGTGAGCACCGAGCGTCCACAGAGGGCGGAGCTGATCCCCGCCGACTTCGTCGCTGCCGAACTATAAATACGTCATATCTTAACACACACAGCACATGTTTAGACTCTAAATGGCCAATTTCTCGCCTCAAATTATCTTAAAACTGCGTTCAGGGACACAGAAAAGTGACAAACGGCCACTGTTTCAACAACAACAGTCTTTCTCCCTCGGACGCCATTGCTCACTGTAGCCAAAAGCACAACAACCTTGCGAGTTCAGCGACCCCTACTGATCGGGCGGGAAATTTCGGCGCCTATCCGTCACCACGACGCAGAAGTATAAAGGCTCGAGTCGTCTGTGCTTGTTAACTCGATGATATCAGGCGTGTGTAGACAACCTGCTGAAGTTCAAACCGAGACTCAGAATGAGGAAGAAAGTTCATTTAAGTGAATTCAAATGTGTGCACGGTTGTTGGAGCCAGACGGGAAAACTGCTAATCTAGTGGGATTTTTTAACGCCCAACCATCTGCGGTGTTCACAAAAAAGATCAACTATCCAGTGAGCAGCATTTCTGTGGGTGAAAACGCTTCACTGATGCCAGGAGTCAGAGGAGAACGAGCAGGTTTATGGCGACGGAGAGGCAACAACAATTTGTATGGATTATGAGTCCATCCATCATTTAATGTGCATTTTTATTCTGCAACATTCAAACTATTAAACGTTTTTACATGTATGTATTCATTTAACATTGTACCATTTAATTTTCAGGGTGAATCCACTTTAACTGAACCCTTTTTTACCTGCAATGAATAAATGATAAATAATAAATCAATTCAAATTACTGTATGAAAGAAGCAATTTACCTGTTTCCAGGAGTTCAATTCACACTTTATTAATGTGTGTATTTTTTTTTTTTTTTTTTTTTTTAAAAAGACTAATAAGACCTTTGGTGAAAAGGTTAATAACATGAGGTAAAAAAAACCATTTTAGCACAATCTCCTCTCTCTGGTGAGCTCCTGCTAATCAAAAGTTTTCTCAGGTGCAACATGAAACCAAAGCTGCACACACACACACACACACACACACACACACACACACACACACACACACACACACACACACACACACACATTCTTGTACTTGCTGCATACTGAGGACTGGGTTGCTGACAAAGTGAGGACCAGCATTTCCACTTTATAAATCAATACAATTACAAATATCTACTTCATGAATGACATCTCCAAAGAACTACTGGCTGCAGTACCATTAAATGTCTGCAGGTGGAGCCCTAGAGCAAAAGGGCTGAATTTTTTTTTCAATTTTTTTTTTGTATTAAAATTTTTGGTCCAAAATTTTACAAAAACGTCATACTATACTATGTCGTCCAAAATTTGAAAAAAAAATCGAAAAAAAACATTTTGAAAAAACATTTTGTTCCAAAATTTGACAAAAAAGTCATACTATACTATGTCGTCCCAAATTTTTTTTTTTTTTTTTTTACAAATAGAGTATAGCATGTTATAGCAACCTAAGGAAGTTATTTCAATGAAAACAAAGTGAGGACCGGCCAAAATGTCCTCACTCCGTAAAAATGACCTCATTTTGTTGGTTAAAAACCCTCACTGGTCCTCAGTATGCCGCAAGTACAAGAACACACACACACACACACACACACACATTCTTGTACTTGTTGCATACTGAGGACCGGGTAAAAGTGCTGACAAAATGAGGACCAGCATTTCCATTTTATAAATCAACACAATTACAAATATCTTATACTAATATATATATAATGAATACTTCATTAATCACAGCTATAAAGAACTACTGGGTGCAGTACCATAAACTGTCTGCAGGTGGAGCCCCGGAGCAAAAAACTGAAAAAAAAAAAAAACAGTATAGCATGTTTACAACCTTAGGAAGTGATTTCAATTAAAACAAAGTGAGGACCGGCCAAAATGTCCCCACTTCGTAAAAATGACCTCACTTTGTTGGTTAAAAACCCTCACTGGTCCTCAGTATGCCACAAGTACAAGAACACACACACACACACACACACACGTGCGCACACACACACACATACACACAAAACAAGCTAAAGCAGGAGGTGGTGGTATGAAGTAAAACCAGGATCAGGATCAGGATCATGAATGTATGAAAACACAGCAACAAACTGGATTGATAGAAACAAAATGAACTGAATCCACGAGGGAGGGTAATCTAGAGGTAGATAATCTAAAGTGAAGGCAGGACAGGAAGTAAAACAAGGAAAAACTTCAAAATAAAACAAAGAAAAGCACAGACAAAAGACCAAAATCACGGCGTAAAGAATAAACTAAGAACAAGGCGAACATAAAGTGCCCGAGGAAATCAGGAGTTATGACACTCTCATCAAAGCTCCGCCGCCAAAACACTGTTATCTGTTATCTGAAGAAGAAAAACTGTGAATTTCAGTGCTCACCTCTGTGTCTCACTATGAATGTGAAAGTAAAGCAATGAAAAACTATCTCTGTCCCACAGGACAATGTTTTTTACTGACCACCATGTTAAATATCAAAGATTTAAAAACTCTGAGAGGCCGGAGCTCAGTCCTCTGCTGTTCGTCCGTGTTTGGTCTGTATAACAAACTCATGCTCGGGTTTTCAAACTACTTGTTTTTAACGAGCCTCCGTCCTTTTATCTCTCTCCGCTCACGCTTTTATAAAAAGCGGAGCGGCTTCATTAAGTGAAGCACTCGCACTCGGAGTGAGCGGAGCTGTTTTGCTGCGTTGACCTCGTGATGAAGGTCACGGTTATTGAACAGTGCAGCTTTTCTGAAAACAGTCAAAGGATTTCTCTCTCTTTGCTGTGATTGTTTCATGAGGTCAGCGATAATGTGTTTAGATCATGTTCATTCTGAGCAGAAGTTAATGAAGTGGAAAATTGTCTGCTGTGATGAAGTTCCTGACGTGTGTGAGTGTTACTGTGTGTTTGTTTCCTCTTTAGGACTTTTTTCTGGAATAAACACTGACCTTGTCAGGACCTGTGGTTAAAAGGCGCCATATGTAAGAATGTGGCCAAAAACAGTTACTACATTCAAATTCAAAACACAGAGGTCTTTTAGGTTTCGTTTTCTGACGTAACTGGCAACCCGTGGTTGCTCGGAAGCTGAGACTCTACTGACTGCAATGATTGGTAGACAGCGGTAGGTGGCGCCACATGACGCCAAAACATGATTTCAAAACATAAACATGATTTGCAGTCTGCAAAATATTTTTTTAATGCAAATATTTTGTCTGTACTGTTGTTGTTGGTGAGTTCAGTTTGTTATATGAACATTATTCCTGAGTCTCTGTGACATATTAGGAGGATTTTATGGCCAGTTGCTTTAAGATTTATTACATAATGCACCTTTAAGGTCAATGCTATATGGTTCGGCATTAACCTGTTCTTCCCTGACACACTGGGGACACCAAGTCTAACTTTTATAAACACAGACATGCTGCAGACCCACAGAAAGGTCAGAAAATCGGCTAAAAGATCAAACATTCTTATACAAAACACATTTACAACACCAATCAAGTCCAACAGTACCATTTTTATCACTTTATGATCAAGATTCACCGGTGATTATGGTTAAGGTTAGGAATCAGTCTTTGTTCAGGTTGTCCAGATGAATGGGAGTCAAAACCTAAAAACCTCCAGGTTACTCTTTACTCATGTTGTGAGGACCTACATCCGTTTACACAGTCACATTAGTGGGACTCGTCTTCTTAATAGGGACAAAAAACAAATCTCCATCATGGTGAAGACATGTTGTATGATTAGGGACAAGGTTAGTGTTCGTTTAAGATTAGAGGATTAAGCCACTAGTAATTACTAATTATGGATAAGGAGAGAATAAGTCTCCAGGAAATGATGGTGCTTTTTCCACTCTAAAGCTCCGGCACGGCTCGATTCTACCGAGTTTGGTATTGTTTTCCATGACTATAGTACCTCGCCATAGCACAACTGCATTAAACCTAGTAACTAGTGACTTGGAAAGAGATTGTAAGAGATTTTAGACATTTCTGTGCAAGATTCTGGAGATTAAGGCATGTTTTAAGGATTTGTAAGTCTTTTTTAACTGATCTACAGTTCAGCATTGTTTGCTTTGATTCTTGTGTCGGACGTCGCGCATATGATTCTTCCAGTGTCAACACTCTCTCTGACCAATCAGTGGCCGATAGTCTGTCGACGTCACATATTAGGCTAGCTTTACAGGACAACGATCTGAACACAAATCGCAAAAGTGGCGTTCCAACTTTTTATTTTGCGTTCAGACGAGCGTCTTTGGGTGGAAATCTGCATCATGCACACGGTGACGCTAAAGTGTGTGAAATTTGATGTAGTATGCATGCCAGGTGGCTAGGTGGCACTGTGAAGCACTGCTATACAACAACACCATGTGTTGAAACTTCCTTTTACTTCTCTCTAGTAGCGCGAAGTAGCAAAACATTAGCTCGGCTTAATTGCTGAAATGACTCCTGGATAGGTATCAGAGCAGCTAAGGCAACTTGGATGTCCGACTGATGGATGTAATCGGACATGTTTGTGGTTGTTTGGCTGTACTGCACATGGATCCGGCGTCTACGCGTACAGGAGGATAGCCAGCGTGAGCAGCTCAGAGCACACTTTTGCATTTTCAACCCTTCAGATGGGAACGCGACGGTGGAGCGTTATTAAGATTTCCACTCTGGAGGGTGGGTTCATATTTTTGCGTTTTTAAGCCCCAAAAACCGAAAGGCAGATCTGCTAAAATATATTGGTGGTTTCACCCGGGAGCGTTGCCGTGTAAAGCCAGCCTTAATATCGGCTCAGCTCGCTTTGAACCTCGCCAGAGCAGGCACTAAAGAAGTACCAGGTATTATCAGTGATGGAAATGCAAAAAAACGACCTCAAAAAAGTCGATTCGTGCTGGAACCGTGTGGTGGAAAAACACAATTAGTGTCAGCAACAGTTTCTAAAAAACAAAAAAACAAAAAAACTAAATGAAAAATAAAAATAAAGGTTAGCAATAAATGTCTGTTAAATGTCTGTTACAGTCTCAACAAGATGTTTCTCCCCACACACACACACACACAGACACACGCGCACACACACACACACAACAACAGCTCTTTAAGCTCTGACTGAGTCCCTGCTCCCTTGGCTGTCAATCATGGAGGTGAAGCTTAAGCTGTGGTGCAAGGAGGCGAGAATCTCTGGTGACGTCCTCCATCACACTTCATCTCACACACACACACACACACACTTTATTTTCATTTTCTGTCGTTTTACTTTGGCGTCGCCTGAAAAGTTAGTTGTATAACACGTTGTATAATTTCAGAATAAATTATGAATAATATAACAGCCTTAAAGGGGAAATAAGTAGTTTATAGTGCCATCTAAAGGAGAGGCTGAAATTTACAACAAAGAACTGCTCCTCTGCTCACCCCCTCCCTTCCCTGAGCGCTACGGTGTCCTCAGCTGGTCAAATGTCGTCCTCGTCGTCTTTCTCCGTGTCAGCAGATGAGGTTCGTGAGGCGAGGGAGAGGGCGGAGCTACCGCGGCCGTAGCAGACGAAGCGGAGAGAGAGGAGGCGGGACTTCCGCTACAAGTAAAGAGACGTTTGATTTGTTCTCTCGCGTTTGTCCTTACAGGCTCCGGTAGAAACATGGCGTCTCTCTGCTAACAGTGGCTATGCAACCGCGACCCGCGACCGTGTTATTTAACATGACTTTTTGAAACACTACGAAAATTAAAAAAAAACTATTATACAGCGACTAGACAATGCAGGAGCACATAATATGTATAAAAAAGTGGATTTTGGGTTATATAAACCCATAAATACTACATATTGTCCCTTTAAGTTCTGTGAGTTGTATATATGAAATCATTCATCTCCCATATACGTAGACTGTTGTTTTACATTTGGACATTAGGTCGGCCTGCTGGACACTGGACATTATCTGTACAATTACAGAAAATTTTGAATTCAATGTGGGATGATTAATGCATCCAAACACGATGATTAACCACAGTGTCAACAGCTTCAGCTGGGAATCTATTTATCTGATTTTCACTCATTTCAACAAGTGGAGTGACCAAATGTAACCCGTGTGTGTGTGCGTGTGTGTGTGTGTGTGTGTGTGTGTGTGTGTGTGTGTGTGTGTGTGTGTGTGTGTGTGTGTGTGTGTGTGTGTGTGCTTGCGTGCGTGCGTGTGTGTGTGTATGTGTGAGAGAGAGAGAGAGAGAGAGAGAGAGAGAGAGAGAGAGAGAGAGAGAGAGAGGGCATGAACGTGGGTGCAGAGAGAGAGAGAGTGAGACGAGTTCCATTCAGTGTCAGGCAGCAACTCTCCAAAACAAAGGCTTCAGAGTTGTGTGAGACCAGCTGAAAAGAAGTGAGGGATGACAGGATGAATGAAATACAAAGAAAACAAGTGAGAGACTGAGAGGAGCAGGGGGAACAGAGAGAGGGAGAGAGAGAGAGAGAGAGAGAGAGAGAGACTGCATAACAAGAGAGGAACACACACTTTAGACACAGAAACACTGTAAACTACTAAACACATACTGACGTGAGGAAGATGCAGATCTATATACACTCACACAACAGCCCTCTGTTTATAAATGTGTGTGTGTGAAAAGTACTCACAAAAACGAAGTTATCTCCATAAAAAAAGTGCTTGTTTTTGCTAAATAAATGGCTCAGATTGTTATTGTAAGAGTCTGGCAACATTAGCAAGGACGTAGGTTTGGTTACAGGACTGTTGAGGGACACTGTGCCGCTGTGTTGTGTCATCACATCACATCACATCACATCACATCTCTTCTCTCTCTCGTCTCCTCTGTGACTCACAGCTCTGTTTCTGCTCGATGCACCGATGCTCGTAAAAAATCCGCTCGCTTTCTTTCACTCTCGCTCTCCTCTCACAGCGTTCAGCTCACGCCATTTGTATCCCCATCCAAAATTTGGAGAAAGCCAGATTGTTGCTCCCAAATATCTAATCTAGCTCTAATAATTTAGAGGTCGAGTTTGGGCGCAATTAAATCTCACTGAAACTGAAACAGTCAGTAGCTGGAATCCATTTACCATTTTGGATAAATACTAAAAATATGTTGTGTCTCAATGTGTTGATTAGAAAAAATACCAGAATCCCCCTTTAATGCTGACCTCTCACACACACGAAGAAGGACAATGAAATAAAAGCAGGAAATCAGAACCAGTGTCAGTTTCCTCTGGAGTGAACGTAACAATATAATAATAATATTCATGTTTATTCATGTTCTGGTCATGTTAATCTATGAAGGTTTATCATAAAATGTAGAATAATTTTTTCCGATTCATATCCAGAGATGGATTTAGTGCCAGGAAAGAAGTTGCAAGCTTGATTTTTCACTAGAATCTGGAGATGGAGAATTCTAATCCCTGCGTATTAATCCTGGCCTGTTTGTCATCTTTAGGCTAATTTGGCGTCTTACAAATGTGTTTTTACTCACAGATGTTTCATCATCATAATCTCATCCCCTGAATCAAGTTACTCTTTCTCTTTCTCTTTCTCCCATGTGTGAGAGTGGATGGTTGTTTGTCTCTCTGTGTGTCTCTGTGATGGACTAATGACCTGTCCAGAATGTCCAGAATGTCCAGAATGTCCCCTGCCTTTCGCCTTATGTCAGCAGGGATTGACACGGCGCCCCTCGTGAACCTCATGTGGAAGATGAATGGAACTTGTCCATATTTGCTCTCTCTCTCCCTCTCTCAGTGTCAGTGTATATCTCTTGCCCTCAGACTGACACCAGCCCCTAAACCACTGGTTCTCAAAATGCGGCCCGCGGGCCAATGGCGGCCCGCAGAAACATTTCTGGTGGCCCCCGCAATGAATTACAGTTGATAGTTTTAATCCAGGAGCTACTAGGCTTGTTAAATGTTTATTGGACATTACTGGATACAGACCAATAAGTGTAAACAAAAATACTGGGTATTTACCTGGTTTCTATATGGTGAATTTTAGTGTATTATTGTGTTATAAGCTGGTAATAAGCAGGTAGCTACAGCCCCCAATTACTAGCTATTTACCCAGTAAATATATGGTAACAGAAATGTGTTACTTGGTATTAACCTGTAATTAGAAGGTAAGAACAATGGCCAAAATACTGGGTAATTACCCAGTAAATTATAAAGCGTTATTATATTAATGCTTAAAGGTACAATATGTAGTATTTATGGGTTTATATAACCCAAAATCCACTTTTTTATACATATTATGTGCTCCTGCATTGTCTAGTCGCTGTATAATAGTTTTTGTTTCATTTTCGTAGTGTTTCAAAAAGTCATGTAAAATAACATGGTCGCGGGCCGCGGTTGCATAGCCACTGTTAGCAGAGAGACGCCATGTTTCTACCGGAGCCTGTAAGGACAAACGCGAGAGAACAAATCAAGCGTCTCTTCACTTGTAGCTGAAGTCCCGCCTCCTCTCTCTCCGCTTCGTCTGCTACGGCCGCGGTAGCTCCGCCCTCTCCCTCGCCTCACGAACCTCATCTGCTGACACGGAGAAAGACGACGAGGACGACATTTGACCAGCTGCTGATACCGTAGCGCTCAGGGAAGGGAGGGGGTGAGCAGAGCAGCAGGTCTTTGTTGTAAATTTCAGCCTCTCCTCTAGATGGCACTATAAACTACTTACCTCACTTTTAAATTACATTATATTAACGCTTATATTACTTAACGCTAAACTGTAGAACTGCAATCTGGTCATTAAAATGATTACAAATGGGATTTCTTTCTGTTTTTTTTTTCCTTTGGCTGCCCTCAGTCCAATGTTGGGTTCCTAAATTGGCCCTCAGGTATCAACACTTTGAGAACCCCTGCCCTAAACCATATTGTGTCTGTCAGGCTCTTCATGTCCGTCTGTCACTTCAGTCAATCACAAAATGGAAAACTTCAGAGACGGTCAGATCTTCACAGATGCAGCAGAGTTTGAAACACAGAGTGAAAGTTTTTAAAACTACTGAAGAAATGACAGGATATTCTTCTCATGTTCAGTCAGTGTAATAGTAACCTTAAGGTCGCGTTCATTTACTGCTCCTGCTGCTGGTTTGAACTTCAGGTCCTTTAAAGCTGCCATAGAGTGGTCCTATCACCAGAGGTGGAAAAAGTACTCAAATAAAAGTACCAATACGTTGATGAAATATTACTCAAGTAGAAGTAAAAAGTAGTTCATTTGAAATGTACTTTAAGTAAAAGTTACTTAGTTACTTTGCGTGGGGTGTGAGGGTAGTAGAAATATGACAAAGGGTCAGAAATCCAAAACTATTTTGGAGCTCACACACCTGGCGCGACACAGGATATTACATCACTTTAGGCCACGCCCTCTATGTTCACGCGTCAGTGCTGTTGATAATCACGTCATCATTCGTCTGGTTCTGGTGTATATTTTCCCCCTGTAGGTCTTCATTGTGCTGAATTTTTTATTTTTACTCAGTTACGGATAGGATTTAAAAAGTAACTAAGTACAATACTTGAGTCAATACGTACTCAAGTAAAATACAAAATCCTGATTTTAAATTGTACTTAAAAAATACAAAATACACAAAAAAAAGTATTCAATGCAGTAACTTGAGTAAGTGAGTTGTGAGTTATGGAGGTTTACTTACATACATTCACTTGTTTTTATGGTCAAAAACCTCCTAGTTGCCGCAAACACGCCGATAGAAATCTCTCCTGACTGAAGCTCTCGTCAGTCGCGCTGTTTCAGACTGAAATCTCACCCCCAGAAGACAGAACTGTGTTGTGATTGGCCCATACCTGGAAGTGATGTAATTAGCATGTCAGCTCTGAGAAGAACAGCTCCCCCCTCTGGAACAGTGGATGCTACTGCTACTCATGATCCAAACACTGTTTTAACAGGGTTTAAAAATGGCGACATCGTCACGACTCTCCGCCGCAGTCCCTTTTACGCCTTTGAGTCAGAAGACACTGTCGCAAGTGAAACAACGGACGTTCTTCTTCTTCTTCTGCGCTTCAATGTACGCAACCGGATGTGCCCGGACTAGTGCCCGGAGCAGGAGGCTCTGCTGTTCAGGAGAAGTGATCCTTACGTAACGATTCCAGGCTTTTTCAGAGCACTCGCAGAGCCCGAGAACACAATAAAACCCAGCGTTCTCAGCAGTGGCTGAACTGTTTGTTTCCAAACTTTAGGGCTTCATAAACGAGGTGATGGCGCAGATACACACACCAAAAAAAAAACAGCTTTAATTAGAACTTCCGGTCTACGGGAGCTTTGATGTGTCTCTGGTTCTTCATACTAACTTCTCAACTGTAGTTTGCTGATTCTTTGCTCCGTTATTAATCTTAGCAGCAAAGATGAGCGTTTTAATAAATAAAGCACAGCAGGACAAATTAATACAGTTTTAATGCTGTGAAAACCACACTCATTCAATTTGAATTCAACCACATGGAAATTAAAACAAACCTGATCTACCTCTCTGTCTGTGTGTGTGTGTGTGTGTGTGTGTGTGTGTGTGTGTGTGTGTGTGTGTGTTCTTGTACTTGCGCCATACTGAGGACCAGTGAGGGTTTTTAACCAACAAAGTGAGGACATTTTTACGGATTGAGGACATTTTGGTCGGTCCTCACTTTTTTTCATTGAAACTACTTCCTTAGGTTGCTATAACATGGTATACTGTTTGTCAAAAAAAAAAATCTAATTTTGGACGACATAGTATATAGTATGACTTTTTTTGTCAAATTTTGGACCAAACATTTTGCGTCAATTTTTTTTTCAAATTTTGGACCAAACATTTTGGGTCAAATTTTTTTTTTCAAATTTTGGACCAAACATTTTGCATCAATTTTTTTGTCACATTTTTTTTCAAATTTTGGACCAAATATTTTGGGTCCAATTTTTTTTTTTTCAAATTTTGGACCAAAAATTTTGCATCAATTTTTTTTTCAAATTTTGGACCAAACATTTTGGGTCCGAATTTTTTTTTCAAATTTTGCACCAAAAAATTAGCATCAATTTTTTTTCAAATTTTGGACCAAAAATGTTGGGTCAATTTTATTTTTCAAATTTTGGACCAAACATTTTGGGTCAAATTTTAGTAGATGTCATTTATGAAGTAGATATTTGTAATTGTGTTGATTTATAAAGTGGAAATGCTGGTCTTCACTTTGTCAGCTCTTTTACCCGGTCCTCAGTATGCAGCAAGTACAAGAATGTGTGTGTGTGTGTGTGTGTGTGTGTGTGTGTGTGTGTGTGTGTGTGTGTGTGTGTGTGTGTGTGTGTGTGTGTGTGTGTGTGTGTCTGTGTCTGTGTCTGTGTGTGTGTGTCTTAACCGTTGGATTCACTCCACGCATGTTTATTCCACATTTCACACTTAAAGGCGACTTAACTGCGTGCGACACTGAAGCAAACTTCAGACTCGAACTAACAGCAGCGGGAGAGGAAACAATTACACCAGTGAGCTCCGTCGCCCCCACCTCCTCCTACACCGTCATTGTTTCACTGGGTATGAAATGATCACAGGATACCAGCGACTAAGACCTCCCACTGATGCCGACCTTTTTCCTCTAAGCTCTGCCAAGCAGGGCTGGATAATGTCACAATGTGAAACGCCGCAATCAATGGTGATGGTGATGATGCTAATTTAAAGTTGGCAGTTTTTGCATCTCTGCAATTCCAAAACAAAGCGTCACAATCAAAGCAGTGACATTGAAGTAGAAGTCACGTTACATTTCGACACTGCATTCATCTCCTCCGTGACTCCGTGAATGTGCCTGATGTAACGTCATTTAAAGCGAACCGGAAGTTCCAATTAACGCTGTTTTTTTGGTGTGTATCTGTGTCATTACCTTGTTTATGAAGCCCTGAAGGTTCTAAACAAACAGTTCAGCCACTGCTGAGAACGCTGTGTTTTATTGTAATCTCGGGGCTCAACGAGATCACTGAAAAAACCCGGTCCGGTTACGTAAACAGCGTTTCTCCTGAACAGCAGATCCTCCTGCTCCGGGCACTAGTCCGGGCACATCCGGTTGCGTACATTGAACCGCAGAAGAAGAATAACGTCCGTTGTGGAGGTGTTTCACGAGCAACAGTGTCTTCTGACTCTGGGTCTGACTCCGGGTCAAAGTCATAAAAGGGACTGAGGCGGGGAGTCGTGAAGAAGCTATTTTTAAACACTGTTAAAACAATGTTTTGATAATGAGTAGCAGTGCATCCACCGTTCCAGAGGGGGGAGCTGCGCTTCTGAGAGCTGGTGTGCTGAATATGTCACTTCCGGGTATTGGCCAATCACAAGACAGTTGGGAAGGCTCTACGCTGGCTGGCCAATCACAACACAGTCTGTCTTCTGGGGGTGAGATTACAGTCTGAAACACCGCGGCTGAGGAGAGCGTCAGTGAGGAGAGATTTCTATCGGCTCGTTTACAGCAACTAGGAGGTTTTTGAGCATAAAAACAAGTTAATGTATGTAAGTAGACCTCCATAACTAACATATATGTGCTGAAAAAGGTGAGATGGTGGTGTGAGAGGAGGAAAATGGCCGTTATATAGCGAGATAAGCGCGAGTGACATTGTTTTCAAATGGGACATGCAAATTCCACAGAGTACTTTTTCAGATTAAAGGCTCTTTAAGGATTTTTAAGATCATCTGCCAGGCCATAATATGTTACTGCTGCTGAGTTGCCCTCCACTGCTCTATGGTTGTGATGCTTTACTGGTTAGATGATAAACATGGGGGAGATTGTGTTAACACTGTTGCCGTGCCGTGGGTTTACTGAAGTTTAACTGAGGAAAAGCAGCGTTGAACATCGTAGAAAGTAATAACGAGCGTCAGGATGTGCTGCAGAGACACTTCTGGTCTTTTGGTGGCTTTAAATTCAGGAACCAGACTGAGTGAAAACACTCAGAAAATGTCACTTGCCTCCATTTCATTTCACCGCAGCAGTGCTAGTGAAGTGCTGCGGCTGACGGCGCCGAGTCACTGTCACATAAAAAGCAGCACGAGTTACCAGCAGTGCAAGAACCGACAGTCTTAACTATCCTCTTAGATACAAGAACATCAGATGGGAAGTCATGTTCGCGTAAGAAGCGTGTTTGTGCTCTTAATTACACACTCGTGCTACATTCACGCATGCGTTGTTTTAATGGGACTGAGACAACATATTATGATATGATAACAGTGAAAGCTAAGTTTGGCCGACGAGAGACACGATGATCCATCTACTGCACTGCAGACTCTCTTAGGTGCAAGTTTGTCAAACTATGCATTAAATCTCTCTATCTGGATCTGTAAATCTGCACTTGTTTTGTCTGTTAATTATAACTTTTTTATTTAAAGGTCCCCTATTGTGCAAAATCAACTTTTTAATCTTTTAGTACTTATATTTGGGACTCAGTGGGACATACCAGTCCCCAAAATGTGAAAATACAAGACTCAGTCATGTTTTAGTGGTTCCACTTTGTGTAAGTATAAGCGATAAAACACGCGATGTTTACACCTCCCGACCAAGTGACGACAGTGCGGACATTTCACCGTGAATGTTGGCACCCCGCCAGGCAGAGTACTTCACAGCTCCACCGTAGCTCCTTTGTTGTTGATCGTGTGTGTAAATTCCTATGCTGGAGGGACACCTTGAACGCACCAGTTACGTGCCTGCGGTTAGCGAGTGGCGTGTGTGGATCGGTGATATGAGGAGCACGCGTTTGAAAGCACTGCAGAAAGATGTAGATGTTGTCCTACATTTCTTCTCAACCAAAGGCTGCCTTTCTGTCGTGTTTCCACGTTCTCTCCTCGTGTTGTTGATCCACACACCAGTTGGAGCCGCAGTTACACTGGTGCGTTCAGGGTCTTTTTCTAGCATGGGAATTTACATACACGCCGCGCGGCGCATTAATCGTTTTTCTTCGATTTTTTTATGATCGCGAGAAGTCAAAATTGTGGTCACTCACTATGCATTACGGTGAAACTCAGTAACAAGCGGTAAACGGACATTACTATGGGGTATATGGAGCGGGGGTTGTGACGACGCTGCATGACAATAGGTGATAAGTGGCGACAGTTAGATCAACACTCCCCTGGAAGCAGTGGATGTGTGTTTACCTGGGTCTCATTCACATGTAAATGATCAGGCACAAAACCGAGCATTGTGAAAAAGGCTGTTTTGGCAGAGTTATTGAACTGCTATTGTGCTTCATCCTTATGATATTTTGACTAAAGCATGACACAGACATGTTCATTAGGGCACCAGGACCTAGTTTAACTTGGGTTAATAGGGTATAATATGGGACCTTTAAACTTTTCTCTTTGCTGCACCAATTACTAAGACTAATTAACACCGATCTCATCTCATTTTACAGGCCTAACATTTAACAAATATTCAAGCAGTAAATTGATAGTGATACCCCAGGTACACCAGTATCAACTGTTAAATTAACCAGCGACTATTTTGATTATCATTTAATTAGTTTGCAGTGTTTATTGCAGATAGTTGTTGGGGTTTCGTTGCTCCTCTGTGACACTACACTTAAGATCATTTCAGTGTGTTTGAGGAACACTGATCAACGGTTTATGGACCAAACAACGATGAATTAATCAAGAAACTTATCGACAGATTAATCAGTGATGAAAATAATCTTTCGGAGTTGCAGCCAAGATCTAAAAAAAAAAGGTTGTGCTGGTGTATTCATTTATCCACTATTGCTCGTGAATTAAGGCCATTGTTTCCATTTGTGCAGACTTGTGATGTTTTTATATCTTTGCGGGGACATTTTGTCTGGTCCTCATGACGTTAAAGGGCTTTTTCAAGGTTAAAATAGGAGTAGGTTTATGTCAGACACTTAGTTATGACGGTCAGCCCATGGCCAAGTGGAAAGGAATTGGGCTCAACAGGGTCAAGGTCCAGGGTGCCCCTGAGCAAGGCACTTAATAATGCTTCATTGCTCCCCGGGTGCAGATGTGTGTTCACTACTGGTGAGTAATAAGGATGGGTTAAATGCAGAGGACAAATTCTGGTGTGTGTGTGCAAAAACAGGTCATTGTGCTTAAATAGTCCTCACGAAGATATGAAGAAAAAAAATTTGTGCGTGTGTGTGAGACGCACACCCCTGTCGCTTGGTCCTCGGTGCTGTTTTAAAGCTGCCATTACGATGACCAGGCTCTTTTCCATCTCTTCACACTGTGTCCACGCTGCACTGTTCCTCTCTATAAACCTCTGGTCTTCTATTCTTCTTCTTCTTCTTTTCATACCCACAGACCGACGCAGATTCGTTTTTACCTCCTCGCTCTTTTCACTTCTTTCTTTTTGCCTGAACAGTTCATTTTCTCTGTTCTGATCTTGACGACCACGAAGGCCGTTCACACTTTGCAGAAACGTCCCCCAGTCGTCAGCTAAAAAAAAATATATATATGTATTCTGCTACTAATCCACAAAACGCTGACTTTTTTTTTGGTAATAAATGTTTGTGGCTTGAGGGAGCAGATCTAACCTGCCGTGATATTAACTTTAAATCACAGGGAAGAAAAAGACACTTTTCTCACAAGGCAGCAGAAACATAGTGTTTTAGCTCTGACGTCTGATCTTTGATATAAAAACCTTTAATTGTCGTTTTCTTTAAATGTCAGGTTGACTTTGTTGGTGGTGATAACTAGCTGGTGTAATTATAAATGAATTTACTTAAAATAGAGGTAACACTTTAGATTAGGGAACACAGTCACCATTAACTAGATGCTTACTAACATGCATATAAGTAGCATACTAGCCCTTTATTTGGAAATTCTCTGCTGCTGATGAAGAATGAAATAAAGACTTTCGCCGGCCGACAAGAAACGGTCAATCTGGAAACGAGTGTTCGTAGCTGGAGAAAGACCCAGAACATAGTGAGCCCTCAACATCTTTACCTGGGGAACATCCCTTTCAGATCTCTTTGTCTGGGAAGGGGTCTGCCTCTCCAGGTCGTGCTTTCACACCCCTTTGTCTACGGGGGTGACTCCCACAGAGGTATCCTGCAGATGTTGTGGTTAGGTGCGAGTTGGGTCTCGACATCCTAATTTGAATACACAAAAGGACTTGATATATTGTGTTAGGAAAAGGGTGTTACCCTTTGTTTACCAGGAAAACTTTAATTCATGTCGTAATAGAGGTAGAATAAGGTTATGTAGAGTAAGAGTAAGTAGTGTTAATACATGCTTAATGATTACTAATAAAGGGCTAGTATGCTACTTATATATGTTAGTAAGCACCTAGTTAAAGGTGCCATATGGAAGAATGTGGCCAAAAAAACAGTTACTACATTCAAATTCAAAATACCGAGGTCTTTTAGATTTTCGTTTTCTGACGTAACTGGCAACCCGTGGTTTCTCGGCAGCTGAGACTCTGCTGACTGCAATGATTGGTAGACGGCGGTAGGTGGCGCCACATGCCAAAAACATGATCTCAAAACATAAACATGATTTGCAGTCTGCAAAATATTTTTTTTTAATTCAAATATTTTGTCTGTACTGTTGTTGTTGGTGAGTTCAGTTTGTTATATGAACATTATTCCTGAGTCTCTGTGACATATAAGGAGGATTTTATGGCCAGTTGATTTAGATTTATTACATAATGCACCTTTAATGATGAATATGTGTTCTCTAATCTTAAGTGTTACCATAATAAATAAAGTGAATGCTGCCTGTCTGCTTTTGTATTTTGCTTTTCTGGAGTTTAAAATGATGATGAATATTAAGAAGATTTACTTAGTTGTTTATGTGAACAAAATCTTCATATTTGAGTAGTAGTATTTATTTATTTTTATCAATTATAAATCAATAAATCAAATATTTTAAAAAAAAAAAACATTTCTGCTCCTTCTCCAGTGCTGAGCCGCATTCAAACGTGACCACAGAGCTCTCGGTGAACGTGGTCTCTGCTGCAGATACAGTACTGGAGCGTGAATGTGCTTCTACAGTAAAAGAGGTCACGACGACATGCTGCGGCTGCACTACAAAGTGTTATCAGGAAGCGCAGCCAGACGCTGGTGCAGGCAGGAGGCCAGATAAGAGAGGCAAATCCCAACACAATACTAGCAGCAAAACAAAACAATCTCTCACGCCGACACACACAGGGAGCGCCCTGCAGCGCCGGTGTGCGTCAGCGGAGGAGCAGCATTTGATGCCCTTTAAAAAATATTCTACACCAGCCATTCTCAACCTTGGGGTCCCGACTCCAATTGGGGTCGCGAGATGATATCTGGGGGTCACCAAGTCATTTTGGAAAAATATAAAAAATATATATATATATATATATTTTTTTTTTAATCAAAATTAATGTAGCGTCCGATCAGACGTAAGAATGACGACGAGCGGTTGGGCCGAAAAAGTACACTGGATACTCCAGAGAGTTTTTCCCTTTTTTTTGCCCCTCATTTTTATTAGCGCTGCTTTGATGGTCAATATTGGACAGTACAGCCATGTTTTTGAGCTTAAAATTAATTAGTTACAGTGAAGAATAGTTTCCACCCCCGCAAAAAAAAAAAAACTAGACAAAATTTGACACTAAACCTCGACAGTCAACTCTCAAAATGCCGTGTAATTCCCGTCCCTAGTTATCGTTTCGTTTCATTAAAAAGGAAAAGAAAGTTTGCGTTATTTGTTTACATTTTAACCGGCTCAACTACCAGCAATACGATGGGGTGTAGCGACAATTGTCGGTCTATTACTCGCGTGAAAAGTTACCCTCTTGATGCTGCTGTATGTTTTTCAAAAAAATCCAAAAGTGTTTCTAAATAAAAACGAATAGCTGAAGTGTGTAAGTGCTTGTCTGATATGTAAATGCGACGTAGCCAACGGTGTATTGATCGGGTGTTGTTTCAGCACCGCGGACAGTGCTTTATCCATCATACCCATCATGCGTTCACACCGATGTGTGTGTGTGTGTGTGTGTGGATAGCGGGGTCGCGGACAGCCGTGCATGTTAAATTTGGGGTCGCGACTCAAAAAGGTTGAGAACCACTGTTCTACACAATCAGATTAACCACAGTTTTTTGTTTTTTGTGTCCAGAGGATTAAAACAAATCCATCAAGAAAACATATATGTTATAATTCTGTGTGTTTGCGTGTGAACCATTACGCTAAATAAGAGCAGTGTTAGCCAGAGCAGTGTGACCATTATCCTGTGCCCGACAATGACTCTGGACCCAGGGGTCACAGCAAAATGACCAAAAAATAAAAAATAAATAACAACACAATCTGAGGCAAAGGGGGAAACAACGACAAATAGAAGAATTCAAGAGTCAGTGAGTGAGCAGCAGGTCTTTAGGGTCTCGGGGATAATTGTCCTTTTAATTAATTTCAGCACAGAGAGAAAATGCTCTCTCTCTCTTTGTTACGTACAAATGTCTCTCTGTCCCCGAGGTGTCACTCTGGTCTCAAGATACATTTTTCAGAAAAGATTATTAGAAAAAAAATTAAATGGCAGACGTTCTGTTTGAATTAAATGTGGCTTCTGGATACATTTATCACAAACCAACAGCGTTGTTTACATTCACATTTTACATACGTTTCAACATTTGTCTTTTTTTTTTTTTCAAATGATTAAATGTTTCAACTTTTGTCATTTTTTTATTTAATGTTTCAACTTTTGTCTTTTTTTTAATTTAATGTTTCAACTTTTGTCAATTTTTTTCACAAAATCGTAATGTTTCAACTTTTGTAATTTTTTTTTATTTATTTAATGTTTCAACTATTGTCAATTTTTTCCCAAAAATGTAATATTCCAACTTTTGTTTCAATTTTTTTCAATTTTTTTTTTTTACAAAATTTCTCTTTAAAAAAATTTGTAATTAACGTTTCAAAATGTGTCAATTTTTTCCCAAAAATTTAATATTCAACTTTTTTTTTTTTTTTTTTAATTTCTCTTTAAAAAAAATTTAAATTAACGTTTCAAAATGTGTAAAAAAAAATTCCAAAAAAATTTGTTTCAACGTTTGTCAATTTTCGACATTTTATGGCAGAAAACAATTTAATGTGCAACATAAACGTTGTACGTCTTTAAATGAAAACACATAACAGAGACGGTTACAGAAGACAAGCTAACGAGCTAAAGAGCCTGAAGGCGTCATGTGTGTGTTCTGATAAACACATGCAGAAGTCGGAGGTCACACAAGCTTAGTGCTGCGAGACAAATGTTAACATCTTATATAACATTACTTATCCTTGATGAGAAAGCGATGCACTGGTGACCACATGGCCACTCACTCACACACACACACACACACACACACACACACACACACACACACACACACACACACACAGGAAGCTTACACTACACTCATTTAATGAATCCAGCAGCAGTTTAACCTTCACATCAACACAGACCCAAAGATTTGACACTGTTTCTGTGCGATGTTCATAAGCTGCTTTAGAAACACATGGCAGAGCTTACAGCAGGGACACCAGATGCTAAAAGCATTCAAGACCAAACAGACGAGCCCAACAGCGACAGAAAATGAGACATTTCTTTAAAATACAGTGAGCAGATTACTGCACAATTACACGCAGACGATCACAGGCCAAACAACCCACAAACATCTGGATTTTGTCTGGGAATGAATACAAGAGCATTCAAATGATGCTCAAATAATTCTGCACTGGGCAACAACACCCGCGTAAACTCACCAGTTACTTCTTCTTCTATGACTTTACTTTATCACCGACTCTGCAGTTGTTCAGTGAGACGCTTTAATGAGCGCTGTTTAGCAGGCAATCTGAAATGATTCAGTCAGGGACTGAAATAAAAGAATCACACATGAGGTTCTTTCCTCTTTCCCTCTAACCCACACACACACACATTATTATAAATACAGTAGGTGTGTGTTTTGGTCTGAAATGACAGGTGTGATATTCAGCGTTTATTCCGTGTGTTGTGTTTGCTTTGTTCCTTGTTGTTGTCTCTGTTGTGTTGAGTATAGTTCTGCTGCTGGTGTTGCATTTATGTCTCCAGAGAAGATTTGACAAAGGTTTCCTACAATGTGTGTGTATGTGGGTTAAAATAGAACAAAAGAAAAGGTATGAAAAGATTGAGAATATATACATATAGGTATATATATATATATATATATATATATACATAGGTATATATATATACCTATATATATTTATACATATATATACACACATAAGTTGTGGCATGCCGTTCAGGAAATTAATCTTTAAATATATGGAATGAAACTCTGAATATATTGAATGAAACCTTGAATATATGGAATGAAACTTGAATATATTTCATATATTGAATGAAACTTGAATATATTGAATGAAACTTGAATATATGGAATGAAACTTGAATATATTTCATATATTGAATGAAACTTGAATATATTGAATGAAACTTGAATATATTTCATATATTGAATGAAACTTGAATATATTTCATTCAATATATTCAAAGTTTCATTCCATATATTCAGCATTCATTCCATATATTCAAGTTTCATTCAATATATTCAAGTTTCATTCCATATATTCAAGTTTCATTCAATATATTCAAGTTTCACTCCATATATTCAAGTTTCATTCAATATATTCAAAGTTTCATTCCATATATTCAAAGATTAATGGTATATGTATATGTATGTATGTATATATATATACATATATATATATATACATATATATATACATGTATATATATATATATACATGTATATATATACATAAAAAATGTTAGGATACAGTAGTGTCTAGATACAGAAATGAGATAACCAAGCTTATAAATTGATAAAGCACTATATTTACTATTAAAACTTTTAACAGTATTTTAGTTTAGTTTAGTTTTTTTGTTGTTGTTGCTATGGAAACGTGATGAGGCTTCTGCTGTGAGGCTGCAGTAGAAACAGATAACAGTGAGATAAGAGTGAATTGAATCATGTTAACACTGCAGGCCTGATGGGGGGGAAATAAGCATTTTATTACCCGGTGTTTCAGAATAGATTTTTTCTCATGGGTTCTGGACTTTTTCCCAGCATCAAACATCTTTGTCGAAGAGTGTGAGACGGCAATTTAACAGCTTCCTACAGGAGCCAATATTTGGATTGTTCAATTAATTGAAGGTAAATGCTGCTGCAGCTGCTCAGGCTGAGTGAGTGAGTTCATGTCTAACCCGTGGTTGTGAGGACATTTGGCAGATCCTCACACATTAAAAGGGTTTTTCAGGATTAAGACTTCGTTTTAGGCGTATAAGTCTGTTAGTAGTCCTTTAGTAGTTGTTTTTTAGGCAGAAACCTGTCCACTCTGAGACATTATAGGGACTGTAGGGACAAATTAAAACTGTAAATCTTATACTGGATACGACTGCCACGTTTTTATCAGCTCCTCCCACAGGTAATAATAATAATGTGTTCATGGCAGTTTCTCCACAACTAAAATGGTAAAAATACATACCGAGCGTTTTTTTTTCTGCTTAAAAATAAAGAGGGAAATAAATCACCACACACGGACTATACCTCGAATATATGGACTTTTCAATGTAATGAAAACTAAACCTTATAAAAATCTAATAAATCTAAAAACTAATCTTCGTTTACGCAGCTCGCTCGTACTGTATATGGCAGCCCTGAGGTGGAGTAAAATAAAGGCTTTAACTCCTTTGCTTAGCATAAAAGAACATTTCAAAAAGAAAGAAATACTTTCCATTGACAAAGTCACATTCCCCTGTACACACACACACACACACACACACACACACACACACACACACGGAGCCAAAACAAGGAAGAAGACAAAGAGATCGACGATATTTTCATCTACTACACATTAGCAGTTTGTTGCCTCTTGT
This sequence comes from Microchirus variegatus, assembly GCF_963457635.1. Lineage (NCBI taxonomy): Eukaryota > Metazoa > Chordata > Actinopteri > Pleuronectiformes > Soleidae > Microchirus > Microchirus variegatus. Next base: position 36,072,203 of record NC_139804.1, read on the forward strand.
TCTCCTTAATGCGTTTTGTGTAATAGCGATGACGCACAATGTTCAATCCGCTGCTGCTGCCATCATTCAGCTGAGCTAAAGAGGGAGAGCATCACACACACACACACACACACACACACACACACACACAGGTTTGTACAGCTATTCTTCTGAGGACAAATGAATTCAATTCAGTTCATTTGAAAGTTAAAAAAGCGTCATCCATAACCTTAACCCAACCACAATTCAAAACTTGGCCCTCAACTATTTCGTCTGAAATGGGGTTCTGCCTCATTAGGACCAGGATCTGGTCTCCATGCGGACTAACGGTCCTGACAAAGTGTCAGTGTTTATGCCAGATAACGAGGCAACAAATACAAGAACACACACACGCACACATCAGGACAACAGCCAACAGGAGGACAGCTGGTGTCACAGTTCCTGGACTCAGACCCAGTGACAGTGGGTGGACATCATGGTATCATGGTGGTGGTGTGTGTGTGTGTGTGTGTGTGTGTTCTTGTACTCGCGGCATACTGAGGACCAGTGAGGGTTTTTAACCAAAAAAGTGAGGTCATTTTTACGGAGTGAGGACATTTTGGGCAGTCCTCACTTTGTTTTCATTGAAATCACTTCCTTAGGTTGCTATAACATGCTATACTCAATTTGTCAAAAAAAAAAAGAATCCAATTTTGGACGACATAGTATAGTATGACGTTTTTGTCAAATTTTGGACCAAACATTTTTGGTCACATTTTTTTTTTAATTTTGGTCGACATAGTATAAGTATGACGTTTTTGTAAATTTTGGATTAAAAAATTTTGGTCAATTTTTTTTTTAAATTTTGGTCGACATAGTATAAGTATTACGTTTTTGTAAATTTTGGATAAAAAAATTTTGGTCAATTTTTTTTTAAAATGTTGGTCGACAGTATAAGTATGACGTTTTTGTAAAATTTTGGACTAAAATTTTTTTGTCAAAGATTTTTTCAAATTTTGGACGACAGTATAGTATGATGTTTTTGTAAAATTTTGGACTAAAAATTAAAAAAAAATCCTAAAAGCTTTCCAGCCCTTTTTGCTCTGGGGCTCCACCTGCAGACATTTTATGGTACTGCAACCAATAGTCCTATATAGATGATAGATTCTATATATAGATTCATGAAGTAGATATTTGTAATTGTGTTGATTTATAAAGTGGAAATGCTGGTCCTCACTTTGTCAGCAACCCAGTCCTCAGTATGCAGCAAGTGCAAGAATGTGTGTTTGTGTGTGTGGGGGGTGTGTGTGTGTGTGTGTGTGTTTAATGTAATGGTAAAAGGAAACATAATAACATCAATGTGAGTCATCTTTAGGACAGATGAAGACATTTCCTTCTCTTACATTAGATCTTAATGTGTCCTGCGTCTGACTCACTATGAGAACTCAGTGAATCCATGAGCGACTCCTGTATCCGTGTGTGTTTGCTGAGCGCTGCATGTTTCAGTCTCTGTCCTAACGTGACCTTCAGGCTTGTGAACATGTCCATGTCTCTGATGTGTGCTGCTCAGTGAAAACACTGACGCGCTTCACTCCCTAAAACCAAACCAAACAACATTCATTTTATATCTTTGTGTCATTTGTTGTTGCTCAGTGAGAAATAAGTTTACTGCCATATCTCCACTGAACAGTGGAACGCACACCTCCCTCTTTGCTTTGGCAGAGGGACAGTCCTTCCTTATGGCATTGGCAAAAAAAAATGATGTCCAATTTGGATGATTCCAGAATCACTACGTTACGGCCAATGATGTCCAGAACCAGTACAGCTAAAGACTATAATCTTCATGTGGCTGCCAGACTTTTGCAAATGTGGCAAAAAGGAGCCGTGCATTTGTAAGCCTCAGTTTCTCAAGGCTGAGATGGTGCAAATCCAGTCCAGCTTGGGGGTGAGGTGGAGGAGAATCAACCTTCTGGCCAAGAGAGTGACAAATGAAGTTTTGTGCCGACTAAATTCTTACCCTGGATTTCCACTGCACGCGGAACGGCCGCGGCGCGGTCGCCATTGCAAATCGCTTCCATTCTAATCAATGAGAGCATTTCCAGCAGACGCGCTGCGGCACGTCTCAGCAGCGTCCCAGAAGCGGCTTTGCCGCGCCGCAGCGCTATCGATAGGAATCAGTTCTATTTTTTCCGTTGCCGCTGCTGAACCTCATAAATTTCAACGAAGCAGTTCGCACCAGACAGGAAGTCCGACACAGAATCAAAGTGAAACATTTCCGCCCCCCTTTCAAAATAAAACACAATACGCAGGTCATACAGCCTGTCACAACTTCACATCAACATTATGTCGTCACCGCTGCTGCTGTCAGGTAAACAGTCAATTAATCAGAGCGTCTCTGAGAGTCATAATGTACGACGAGAGACTGATTGTTGAAGTGGAGAAACATAAAATCATTTACGACACCAGATCAACAGTTCTTCCACGTCAGAGAATGAAAAGAAGCTGTGTTGTTGTTGTTGTTTACTTTATACACACAGTCTATCGCTGGATCTCGCGAACTCGCGTCCGTTCGAGATTATCGCGCGATCTTCCGTGAATACCGCCGGCTCCCAAGGCTCCGCGCCGCTGCCGCAACGCGCCCGGTGGGGATTGCCTGCCGGGCAGAGGACGAAGCGGAACCGCCCCGCTGCCGTTCCGCGTCCAGTGGCAATCCAGGGTTATTGTTAACCCCTGCTGCCCAAAGATAGTGAAGTGTCTTCATTGCATTAAGGAGCACAAGGATCCTCATGATGTAGAGGATATGTTTACAATGGAAGCCTGCAGGCCAGACCTGAACAATGCCTTGTTTAGGCTTCGCTTGGCCAGAGAGTGGATGTATAGGTTGAGCAGCTGCTCTTGTTTATTCAGTGATTTGGCCCCTATGGGAGACTGAAAATAGAAGACCGCAAATGGGCAGGATGTGATGTATAGGAGGATGAGCAGATATCCTTTAAGAAGTGTGGTCTTGCTCACAAGGGGTTAGAGCTTCTGGGGAATTCGGCTGAAGCTCTTACGACCGAACTGCAGCGCTCGTGAAAAGTCTTGTGTCTCGTTCTGCATCATCATCTCATCGCCTGTTGTTCTTAAGAAGAAGGAAGCCTGACTCAACAACAATAGCAATGAAAGGATCAGGCTTGGTTGTCAATTTGGAAGACGTCTGCTGGAGTTTTGAAGATGGAATTCCAGTAAGTGGACAATTCCACAATGAGTGTGCAAGGGGGGGCAGGCGAGCACTTACAGCTGTTATAGGTAGGCTCTACATCTGGAAAGTGAAGGCCATGTAACACCCGACACTGAATTATTCCATATTCTGTACTTCTTATCTTAGCAATGGAGTCCACGGTGGAGCTTGTTTGTTTAAAGCGGAACTAGACCGGAAGTTCCTATTAACGCTGTTTTTTTAGTGTGTATCTGCGTCATTACCTTGTTTATGAAGCCCTGACGGTTCTAAACAAACAGTTCAGCCACTGCTTAGAACGTTGTGTTTTATTGTAATCTCGGGGCTCAACGAGATCACTGAAAATCCCGTAATAGTTACGTAAGCAGCGGTTCTCCTGAACAACCGATCGTCCTGCTCCGGGCACTAGTCCAGGCACTAGTCCGGGCACATCCGGTTACGTACATTGAACCACAGAAGAAGAATAACGTCCGTTGTGGAGGTGTTTCACGAGCGACAGTGTCTTCTGACTCTGGGTCTGACTCCGGTTTAAAGTCATAAAGGGACTGCGGCGGGGAGTCGTGACGAAGCTATTTTTAAACACTGTTAAAACAATGTTTTGATAATAAGGAGCAGTGCATCCGCCGTTCCAGAGGGGGGCGCTGCGCTTCTGAGAACGGATGTGCTGGATAGTACTGGCCAATCACAAGACTCTGTCTTCTGGGGGTGAAAGTTCACTCTGAAATCTCGCAGCAGAAAAACACCGTCAGAAAAGAGGATTTCTATCGGCTCGTTTACAGCAACTAGGAGGTTTTTGACCATAAAAACAAGTTAATATATGTAAGTAGACCTCCATAACTAACATTTATGTGCAACAGGACCACTCTATGTCACCTTTAAACCAATGGCGTGTTTCCATCATGGTACGGTTCAGTTTGGTACAGTACAGTACGGTTTTGGAATGGTGAAGCCTTGGGTTCAGGCTTGTGTTCCAACTGGGAGCAGTACCTTTACTCGGTAGGCGGGGGTGTGCGCTGCGCTCGATGGCCGCGTCAGCGAGATACGTAGCATGTTGTCATCGTGGTTTTGAATGTGTGTGTTGTTTACTCGGGTTTTATTTGGTGTGCTCTTCCCCGGTGTATTTGCCAAATTTGCCACAAAACACAATAGAGCAGCTCGTGTTTTTCTGCTTTGTATGAGAAAGACCGCAGGCGCTGAAGAAACACCGGTCACAGGCTGCACCCACGATTGTCTGAAGAACAAGATTGGGACTGAAATCTGGTCAATTATCCTCTAGTTTGGGGCAGACTTTAGAAAGGATGAGCACATTTCACCTCATCCAACAGACTGAAATGTTGTTCTCTAGCCATCATTTTCTCCTTAACTGGATCTCAGATACAGAAACAGAAACAAGCATCACTGTGCTCTTAAATGATTTTTTACATGTGTGTATGAGTAGGTTTACAAATGCAGGCTGAGGTTCACTCTGTCACATTAGAGCGAGAACTGAGGATATTTGATGCCTTATGACATCACTGACCACTAATAACTCTCTTTCTCCTAATCCCTGTGGAATAAGAGTAAATGCATGAGAGGACACATTCACCATCTATCAATCACACACTGATATAGAGTGGAGAGCAGAGGGCGGGAGTCAGGGAAACGCAGCTCAGGGGTGGATGATGCATGGAGGCGGAGGATTGAAAAGGACAGGAGTAAAGAATGACGAGGCAGACACTGAACCAGGTGAAAGATGAGGATGAAATATCAAGAAATGATAAAGAAAATCATCTAATATGATATATTTCTGTTACATTTTGAGGGGATGGGGCTCTTTATATCCGTATTATCTTAATGAATGCCAAGGACCAAGCATGAAGACATGAGGCCTCGGTGGCTGCTTCAAGGACACATGCCATCTGTGGAGGTTCACCCCACGGTGACTCACATGAGCAGGAACAAGGCTTAACAAGATCTGATCTCACACTGTGAGCTTGGCACTGACGCTCTTTAATGAAATCATGCTATGCTTTTTATTATGTTATGCTCTCTTATGCACCAGATCAAGTCAACCCCCCTTTTTGATTCAAAAAGGAGTTAACAAAGGGATAATGGCAGACAGTGAAGTTTTTTTTTTAAGGTTTTTTTTTGTATTCTTCAGTCACTATGTGATTATCTTCTGTCATTGTTGAACACACTGCAATCAAAATGTCAAGTAGGAAGAATAAGAGTGTTTTCTTGTTCTATGCAGTTTTTAAAGAGACTAGACAAAGAAAGTTTCTCAGGAGTTAAGATAATGAGCCGGAGAGTCTTTGTGGAAACTTCACTGCTCCCCAATCCCCATAATCCCTGCTCTCTCCAAACCTACAGCCTACACTCAATCTGACCTACGACTGCCTGCACAACAAGAGCTCGACAAGAGCTCGACACTGTCCACTAACACCTCTGTGTGGAGTGTGTGTCGTCAACGCTGCACCAACAACCTCGGATGACAGACGCTGACAGACGGAGGACGGGACTGACGTCGCTGAGGGCAACGGACATAAAATGACAGGCCTAAAAAAAAAGTAGTTAACAGAATAAGAGGAAGGAAGGAACGGAAAAATGGACGTAGAGCAGGTGTGTGAAACTCATTTACACTGAGGGTCACATCAGCATAATGGTTGCACTCAAAGGGCCAAATGTAACCGTAAAGGCCACATTATACTTCTCCGACTGCGTAATGCGTTATCCGTCTGCGTCACCACGGAGACGCCTCGAGCCTTTATACTTCTGCGTCGTGGTGACGGACACGCGCTGCAATTTCCCGCCCGATCAGTAGGGGTCGCTGCGCAAGGTTGTTGTGCTTCAGGCTACAGTGAGCAATGGCGTCCGAGAAAGAAACAGAGCGAAAGACTGTTGTTGTTGACATTGGCCGTTTCTCACTTTTCTGTGTGACGGAACGCAGTTTTAAAGGTGAAGTAAGTAGTTTATAGTGCCATCTAGAGGAGAGGCTGAAATTTACAACAAAGAACTGCTCCTCTGCTCACCCCCTCCCTTCCCTGAGCGCTACGGTGTCCTCAGCCGGTCAAATGTCGTCCTCGTCGTCTTTCTCCGTGTCAGCAGATGAGGTTCGTGAGGCGAGGGAGAGGGCGGAGCTACCGCGGCCGTAGCAGACGAAGCGGAGAGAGAGGAGGCGGGACTTCAGCTACAAGTAAAGAGACGCTTGATTTGTTCTCTCGCGTTTGTCCTTACAGGCTCCGGTAGAAACATGGCGTCTCGATGCTAACAGTGGCTATGCAACCGCGGCCCGCGACCATGTTATTTTACATGACTTTTTGAAACACTACGAAAATGAAACAAAAACTATTATACAGCGACTATATGCAGGAGCACATAATATGTATACAAAAGTGGATTTTGGGTTATATAAACCCATAAATACTACACAGTGTCCCTTTAAAGTAGCATAGACCTCGCGGGCCACATCTGGCCTCCAGGCCTTGAGTTTGACACATGTGACGTAGAGTGTGTGGAGAGAAGGATTAGGATGTGGAGAGCTGAGGATGAGATTAGAAAGAACAAACTAAAGGACGACAAAAACACCAACAGAAGATATTTGAAGACAGTAATGAAAAGAGACAAAGGGAAGATGGTGGAAGACAAGAGGAAGGACTGACAAATGGCAAGTGAGCAGTGAGCTGATAGAAGAGAAGTGTGAAGTACGATGGGACGAAGGATGAAAGGAGTGAAATAGTGAGGAGGGAAGAGATGATAGAGTGAAGAATGGACTGAGGAGAGAGGATGATGACAAATCTTTCAGTAAAAGTGAAGGAAGGGAAAAAGTGGTTTGGTGGGTGAGACTTAAGTGAGCGTGAGAGAGAGAACGATTTAAGGACAGGACTGAGAGAGGATGTAAATGATGCTGTGGATGGAGGGATGAAGAGAAGAAGAGGAGGTTAAAGAGGAGTCATCAGATGTCCTGCAGTAGATTGTGGCGTTTCCCTGCATCAGTGCGACTCCCAATGGAGTCCTGACGCCAGGCTGCTGAGCTTTCAATGGGAGAGCAGAAACAGAACACCCTGTACACACTTAGGCAAACTCAGGCTATTAATACACCATCATTCGAGCAGCGAGAAACAGACGAGAGCAGAGGAAACCAGCAGAAACTCCTGATACCGTCCTGAACCAACAAACCATTGACGTCGTTTTCTGGTTTGCCGGTTGAGGCCAACCAGGAAGAAAGAACATATTAAATAGTAGCGCTGGGCACGTTAACACGATAACGGCGGTTAACGGCGTCAACGTTAACGCACATTAACGCACGATGCGTTTCCATAATGACCGACTGGAAAAAGACGCGCGTGACGTCATGTTTACGTGACTCTGGATTGTTAAAGTGAGTCTCGCTTAAAGTAACGCTTAATTTTAAAAAACACAGGTACGCTGGTTATTTGTAGCGCTGCTCTTTTCGTTTAAAGCGGAACTAGACCGGAAGTTCCTATTAACGCTGTTTTTTTGGTGTGTATCTGCGTCATTACCTTGTTTATGAAGCCCTGACGGTTCTAAACAAACAGTTCAGCCACTGCTGAGAACGTTGTGTTTTATTGTAATCTCTGGGCTCAACGAGATCACTGAACATCCCGTAATAGTTACGTAAGCAGCGGTTCTCCTGAACAACCAATTGTCCTGCTCCGGGCACTAGTCCGGGCACATCCGGTTACGTACATTGAACCGCAGAAGAAGAATAACGTCCGTTGTGGAGGTGTTTCACGAGCAACAGTGTCTTCTGACTCTGGGTCTGACTCCGGGTCAAAGTCATAAAGGGACTGCGGCGGGGAGTCGTGAAGAAGCTATTTTTAAACACTGTTAAAACAATGTTTTGATAATGAGGAGCAGTGCATCCACCGTTCCAGAGGGGGGCGCTGCGCTTCTGAGAACGGATGTGCTGGATAGTACTGGCCAATCACTAGACTCTGTCTTCTGGGGGTGAAAGTTCACTCTGAAATCTCGCAGCAGGAAAACAGCGTCAGAAAAGAGGATTTCTATCGGCTCGTTTACAGCAACTAGGAGGTTTTGACCATAAAAACAAGTTAATATATGTAAGTAGACCTCCATAACTAACATTTATGTGCAACAGGACCACTCTATGTCACCTTTAATAAACAGACCGCTCCAGTTCCACTGTAGGCGCGCTAACAGCGCTAAAGGAGCTAATGCAGCTAACGGAGCTAACTGGTAAACGGTGCCTGGACTCCGGTGTCGGGGGCGTGCAAACATGACGTCACACGCGTCTTTTTCCGGTCAGTTGTCATGGAAACGCCATTGTGGGTTAACCTAGTGCCCAGCACTATTAACTAGCCACCAGGGGGCAAACTCAATTGCTAGAAAAACTATGTTTGAATGGAAGTTTATGGAACATTTTCACTGATCCATAACATCAGTAATGTTCTAATGGGGAAAATGTCTACTAATGCTACCTACAGATGTCAACATTTTACAACTTAGTAAAAAGTCTATATATCAACTCAGAGGGAAATAAGCAGCATTTAGGACAAACATTAAGTTAAGGGTGTGGATCTGTGGAACAGCTGCACCGAGGAATTCAAATTATGCACTTTTAAAACTTAAAAAACACTTAAAAGTCTGACTATATGTACAGAGTCATATTTTTTATGGAGATAAATGTGTTTTTCTTCTTTTAATTACAAGAGTTTTTGGCTTTTTTTCTGTTTTATAAATCACACGCTGACAGGTAACAGAAGTACCTCGGTAGGCAACATAAGCTTTAGACTCCTTTATGTGCAGAATGCTGCTATTTCATTGATAAGAATGTGTGTTTTCTTCAAAGCACATGATGTCAGTTATGCATATTATGTTCCTTATTAGGGGAAAACTATGCAATAAAGTAGAGATTTATGAGGGACACCAGTGTGATTGACAGCTGGTAGCGTCCAACAGGAGCCTTTTGGTTGCAAAACCTCAATATGACACAAAGTGTTCATATTCTTACATGGGTGACGGTGAGAACTAAAATCACAGCACGTTGACCGAAACTGAAAAGAGCAAATGAGCGATTAATACATTAATCTTCTTCATTTTCACACCTACACCCACACAATCACAGACTCATCTGTGTGCGTTTGGCTCGGATGAAAGTGTTTTTCTAACAGATTTACGACGACGCACTGAACGATGTGAACATTTCCTGTCGCAGTAATCCTCACCAATAAGATCTCTTACATTTCTCTAGATTTGTGCACATTTTCTGAAAAGCTTCTATGTTTATAAATCACGAGGTTCTGACATTCCTGGGAAGATGCATGCTCTCCGTGTGGCAGGTCAGAATAAATCACTAGGACTGTGTGTGTTGGCTACACAGCATTTTTCAACTCGGTCCTGGTAACAGAAATTCACAACCGTCTACTTACTGTAGCGCTTTGAAATCACAATAATATGGGATATAATGGGGTAGTATCATACGCCGTGCCGTCATTTATACTAATGAGGCTACATGAAGCTAACGAGAGAGAGGGGGGGCTTACAGATATATATATTATATACGTATATGAACAGTAGAGTAAAGGTTGAGTGAGTTGGTAATAAATGAATTTGTGCTAATTAATAGAAACACAAAAGCAGCCAGAGTGAGGTCAGGAGAGGAAGGAGAGGAGCTCCAGGGAAGAGAAGATGTTAATGTCAACTGAATATTATATTATGTAATAAAATAATATTCATCATGAGACCCATAATGCACTGCTGCCAAGTTTATAAGATCACGGTCTTTGTGTGTGTGTGTGTGTGTGTATTTGTTACGTCTTTAGGACGTTTTCTGGCATTTACCCACAGACCGTGAAGAAGACCAAACCCTGGTCTTCATGAGGAGGAACCTCACTTCTGAGGGAACTGGTAAAGTAAAGGTAACTTTAGGGTCCAAATGAATGGAAGTCAATTCTGGCTTCTTTCAGGGACAAAATCAAATTCTCCGTTTCAAACTTTCATCCTTTTCTGACAATAAGGCGAGTGGAAAACTCATATTCTTTTTTCATTTTTGTTGAGGAAATGTCTTCATCCACACAAAAGACGCCCAAAACCACTCTTAAGGCCACATTATACTTCTCCGACTGCGTAATGCGTTATCCGTCTGCGTCACCACGGAGACGCCTCGAGCCTTTATACTTAGGCACTGCAATTTCCCGCCCGATCAGTAGGGGTCGCTGCGCAAGGTTGTTGTGCTTTTGGCTACAGTGAGCAATGGCGTCCGAGGGAGAAAGACTGTTGTTGTTGAAACAGTGGCCGTTTGTCACTTTTCTGTGTGACGGAACGCAGTTTTAAGATAATTTGAGGCGAGAAATTGGCCATTTAGAGTCTAAACATGTGCTGTGTGTGTTAAGATATGACGTATTTATAGTTCGGCAGCGACGTTGTCGGCGGGGATCAGCTCTGTGGACGCTCGGTGCTCACTGTGAGCCGACACAAAGCAGCTTCGCTCGGCCTGTCCTGAGGACCAATCGCAGCTCTTGTCGTCTCCGTTGTCCCTTGACGGAGTGACGGACACTTAAAAAATATTCCGTGCAGCCGGAGACGACGCAGAGACTCTACAACAGGTTCTGCGTCGACGCAGAGGACTCTGCGTAACCTACACTAAATTGGGCTTAAACGATGTAGCACATAGGCCAGGCCTGTACGTGGTACATCGAGTAGATGATGTTGAGCATGTGCATAGAGCATGTGTGCAAGTGTGTGCTAAAATAAAACTTGTGTGTGTCGATGTTTACAAGCAGAGCGAAAAAAAAAAAAAGACAGAATGGACCAAACTAAGGAAAGGAAATAAATGTTTTCATGAAGCGAACAGACCAAACATTCTCCAAACACAAGAGGAGGATTATGACAACCAGCATTTCCTTACTCCCCAAAAAAAAAAGCCAGTTTCAGGTCTCCCATGCAGCAGTTACCGTGTGAATAAAAACACAGATAAGATAGATTTAAAAAATAAAGAAAGAAACTTTGTCAGATTCACTCGTTCAGCCTGTGAGAGAGTGACTTCATAGCAGAAGAACTGAGGAGTTGCCTCTCAGCAGGAGGCCACTGCAGCACACACACACACACACACACACACACACACACACACACACACACACACACACACACACACACACACACACACACACACACACACACACGCACACACACACACACACACACACACACACAGAGCCCGTCCTCGCCTGTCTGCCTGAAGAATCTGTTGTGCTCTCAGACGCCGTCTGTGAGACGCTTGTGTGATCAGTCTCTTTAACCGTCTTTTGTCTCCTTTATCAGTCGACAGCAGCACAGAAGTGCAGCAGCTCATCTCATCACTTTTACTTTCATCCCGTCACTTGTTTTCTTTCCCTGGTTTCTGATCCATCTCTGTGTGCTTTGTTCTTTATCACGCGACGTCTGCTTCAAGTCAAAACCAAACCTTTCTCGCTGCAGCTGCTTCACATTCTAAAGCCCAAGTATCTTCCGTGTCAACACTAAAGCCCAATTTATACTCCTGCGTAAAGTGCTCTGCGTAGGTTACGCAGAGACTCTGCGTAGGTTACGCAGAGTCTCTGCGTCGACGCAGAACCTGTCGAAGAGCCTCTGCGTCGTCTCCGGCTGCACGAAATATTTTTTAAGTGTCCGTCACTCCGTCAAGGGACAACGGAGACGGCGAGAGCTGCGATTGGTCCTCAGGACAGGCCGAGCGAAGCTGCTCTGGGCCGGCTCACAGTGAGCACCGAGCGTCCACAGAGGGCGGAGCTGATCACCGCCGACTTCGTCGCTGCCAAACTATAAATACGTCATATCTTAAACACACACAGCACATGTTTAGACTCTAAATGGCCAATTTCTCGCCTCAAATTATCTTAAAACTGCGTTCCGGGACACAGAAAAGTGAGAAACGGCCACTGTTTCAACAACAACAGTCTTTCTCCCTCGGACGCCATTGCTCACTGTAGCCAAAAGCACAACAACCTTGCGCAGCGACCCCTACTGATCGGGCGGGAAATTGCAGCACGTATCCGTCACCACGACACAGAAGTGTAAAGGCTCGAGTGGTCTACGTGGTGACGCAGACGGATAACGCATTACGCAGTCGGAGAAGTATAATGTGGCCTTAAACTGGACATAGAACTTCAACTATGAACATTAAAGGTGCATTATGAAATAAATGTAAAGAAACTGGCCATAAAATCCTCCTAATATGTCACAGAGACTCAGGAATAATGTTCATATAACAAACTGAACTCACCAACAACAACAGTAAAGACAAAATATTTGCATTAAAAAATTACAGACTGCAAATCAAAAGTTTATGTTTTGAAATTATGTTTTGAAATGGGGCGCCACCTACAGCCGTATACCAATCATTGCAGTGAGTAGAGTCTCAGCTGCTGAGCAACCAGCTGAGACTCAGTATTTTGAATTTGAATGTCGGAAACCATTTTTGGCCACATTCTTACCTATGGCGCCTTTAAAGTGAAATATGTAAATTACAGCATCAGTTGATGAAGCGCAGAAGACAGAACCTTCTCTGCTCCATTCACGTCTTTCTTCATCATTGTACGATCCCACTTAGAAGGATCCACTTGTATGAGGAAGGATCCTTAACTTTAAGATAAAATAACATTTGGTATTTGGCTTAGATCTGCTATAATAAATGATAACGCGCTTAGTTTACGGAAAGATATTACTGAAGCGCAGAAGATAACGTGACACTTTACATTATATATTTATTGCTCATTACAGAGATGCTGAGCCGCAGTAACCACATCTGACTCTGCAGCTGAGGCTGAAGCTGTGGCTGCGAATGCAGAAGGGGAAAGTAAATCTCCATCTGAGTTTAACGCAGTGAGGTAATAATGCAAAGCGCAGTCACACATGGTGTCGTTCACTTAAATTGATTAAAACATGTACAGAATATTCACACCAACATTGTTGGGATGGAGGCTGTATGTCCTGAGACACACACAGATCTCTCCATCATTGACAAGCTCCGCCCATATGGACGTATTTCATTGTGTTTAATAGCCTGACTTTCAGTTTTTTTCAGGTTATTCTGTTAGCAATGCTGGAATAGCGACTTTTCCACTGAAGGGACATGTATGTGCAGATATAGACATGTATGTGCATATATAGACATGTATGTGCAGATATAGACATGTATGTGCAGATATAGACATATATGTGCAATTTATAGACATGTATGTGCAGATATAGACATGTATGTGCAATTTATAGACATGTATGTGCAGATATAGACATGTATGTGCAATTTATAGACATGTATGTGCAGATATAGACATGTATGTGCAGATATAGACATATATGTGCAATTTATAGACATGTATGTGCAGATATAGACATGTATGTGCAGATATAGACATATATGTGCAATTTATAGACATGTATGTGCAGATATAGACATGTATGTGCAGATATAGACATATATGTGCAATTTATAGACATGTATGTGCAGATATAGACATGAATGTGCAGATATCGGCATGTATGTGCAATTTATAGACACTGTATGTGCAGATATAGACATATATGTGCAATTTATAGACATGTATGTGCAGATATAGACATGTGCAATTTATAGACATATATGTGCAGATATAGATATGTATGTGCAGATATAGACATGTATGTGCAGAAATAGACATGTATGTGCAATTTATAGACATATATGTGCAATTTATAGACATGTATGTGCAGATATCGACATGTATGTGCAGATATAGACATGCATGTGCAGATATAGACATGTATGTGCAATTTATAGACATGTGCAGATATAGATATATATGTGCAATTTATAGACATGCATGTGCAGATATAGACATGTATGTACAATTTATAGACATGTATGTGCATATATAGACATGTATGTGCAGATATAGACATGCATGTGCAGATATAGACATGTATGTGCAATTTATAGACATGTATGTGCAGATATAGACATGCATGTGCAGATATAGACATGTATGTGCAATTTATAGACATGTATGTGCATATATAGACATGTATGTGCAGATATAGACATGCATGTGCAGATATAGACATGTATGTGCAATTTATAGACATGTATGTGCAGATATAGACATGTGCAATTTATAGACATGTATGTGCAGAGATAGACATGTATGTGCAGATATAGACATGTGCAATTTATAGACATGTATGTGCAGATATAGACATGTGCAATTTATAGACATGTATGTGCAGAGATAGACATGTATGTGCAGATATAGACATGTGCAATTTATAGACATGTATGTGCAGAGATAGACATGTATGTGCAATTTATAGACACTGTATGTGCAGATATAGACATGAATGTGCAATTTATAGACACTGTATGTGCAGATATAGACATGTATGTGCAATTTATAGACACTGTATGTGCAGATATAGACACGTATGTGCAGATATAGACATGTATGTGCAGATGCCTGAAGAATGCACCAATGTCGCCACCATCTTAGCAGCTGCATTAAGAGCAGGAATGATGTCTTACTCTTGTGTTGCTTGGGTTTGCACACGTCGCTGCACTTTTCAAACTAAATCCCAGGAAAATATAACAATAACAAATATAATGCTTGTCTTTCTTGGAGTATATGACATTCATATAAATTAATGAAATGTAATAATTTCTGCGTCACCATGTATTGGGTGGACTTGAGGACTGTGTGCGCGGCTGCTTAGCAAATGTCAATATGGTGCCCCAACTCATGAATCTCCAATTTCTAGTGTGTAAATAAGTATGAAAAAAGAAGTAATCACAGCTGACATTTAAGTGCAGCGTGTATCTGTCGTACATCTCTTCTCTCAGCCTGTGTTTACCTGAACTCTAACATTTGTTTTCTGTCCATATTCCTTCCGTTAAGCCTCTCTCCTGGAGCTTATAGCCGCCGGTGCTCTGCAGATCACGCCTGCCCTAAAAATGCAATTCCCCTGCTTTTCTAATGGTCTGTGAAGAAACTGGAAGTGCAGGGATTGGAAGAGATCAACCCGTTTGCTCATGTATGTATTTATTTATTTATTTATTTATTTTGTGCGCTCACCTTCTGTCCCACAACACCGATTCCAATTTGGTAAAAAGCGTGCGGGAGCGATGCATCACGCGTTAGTTCTTCTCCTACATTTTCAATTCACCGACGAGAGCGACCTCCAGACTTAAGCGTAATGTCAGGTGATCAGTCCCGCGCGAGAAAAAAATCGATTTTCCCGCCCCCCCCGTCCGTATCAGCCTCCACCCAGACATCTGCTATTCTGCTCAGCACCAAACAGACACATCATTTAAGCTGTGAGAAGAGGCTGCAGGTATGGAAACATTTCCCCTGAGAGCGAGCAGACGCGAGGAAGCACAGGAGAGTTCAGAGTCACCAGTGAAACAGATAATGAGATGTTGAGATGCAGGGTTTCTATGATGAAGGCTCTCGCCTTGCTTATCTGTGCCTTAATGTTGTCTGGAGTTTTGTAAACACATTCACACACTACTTTTTTTAAATTAGTGCCACATGTTTTATTTCATCTCTCCTAAACCTTTTACAACTAAAGACAAAACACTCTGTGCTGCGTTCCAAAAACTCATATCTTTTTTTGTTCAAACAACAGCCGACAAAATAGAAATGTATGATTTTCAGTTTTCAACAATGGATTCTTAAAGCGGAACTAGACCGGAAGTTCCTATTATCGCTGTTTCTTTGGTGTGTATCTGCGTCATTACCTTGTTTATGAAGCCCTGACGGTTCTAAACAAACAGTTCAGCCATTGCTGAGAACGTTGTGTTTTATTGTAATCTCGGGGCTCAACGAGATCACTGAAAATCCCGTAATAGTTACGTAAGCAGCGGTTCTCCTGAACAACCGATCGTCCTACTCCGGGCACTAGTCCGGGCACATCCGGTTACGTGTATTGAACCGCAGAAGAAGAATAACGCCCGTTGTGGAGGTGTTTCACGAGCAACAGTGTCTTCTGACTCTGGGTCTGACTCCGGTTTAAAGTCATAAAAGGGACTGCGGCGGGGAGTCGTGAAGAAGCTATTTTTAAACACTGTTAAAACAATGTTTTGATAATGAGGAGCAGTGCATCCGCCGTTCCAGAGGGGGGCGCTGCGCTTGTGAGAACGGATGTGCTGGATAGTACTGGCCAATCACAAGACTCTGTCTTCTGGGGGTGAAAGTTCACTCTGAAATCTCGCAGCAGAAAAACACCGTCAGAAAAGAGGATTTCTATCGGCTCGTTTACAGCAACTAGGAGGTTTTTGACCATAAAAACAAGTAAATATATGTAAGTAGACCTCCATAACTAACATTTATGTGCAACAGGACCACTCTATGTCACCTTTATAAAACAATAAGTCAATAAAATATCAACTTGTCTTTGCAGCTCAGGTAGAACCCGTATGAGACCAGTTCACTCCATCCATCTTGCAGCAGATGACACAAATATCCGTCTAACCTTTTATTGCTTGATGACCTTATTTATCTTTCGGTCTTTCACCGACCTGTTCGACGATCGGCGCCTCGACAGATCGATCGTTCGAATGCTTTGAAAAGCTTAAAATAACAGACAGGAATCATCGTTCAAAACAGCCACATTAGCTCCTCGTGGTGTAAAAACGCCACAGAGCGAGACAACTCCCACATCCAAGAGCTGTGACCAACGGACGGACAAAGCTAAAAACAACCAAATCAGACCAATGATCCAGGATCAGGACGTATGCAGAGCGACGGAAAACAAGTCAACAAAGAGACGGGCATCTATTCCGTGAAGCAAGTCACTTAAAAACGGTAGTAACTGTCGAATCGAATGTTGGATAAATACAAAATGATATGGCTTGGTTCCATTTTTTTGGGAGATTGTGTCGTTCAAAGGTCAAAGTCAAGAGTGAAATCAATATGATATATATATATATATATATATATATATATATATATATATATATATATATATATATATAGAATATTTATACTGCACTTACTGTATATTTAGTTTATTCTGAGAAATAACATGACCGTGAAACTGAGATGACACTGAGTCTGATGAAGCCATTTAATACAAATTCTTTCATTTTAGTATCCTGTTTGAATCCATATATAATTGATACATTCCGTTTATATCAAATACAGACACAGGCCGCCGATTGGGGAGACAGATAATTCTCCAATAAATTCATTTAATCAATGTTATTGTCTATTGGGTATCATTTGTTATTATTAAACCGATGCGTTCTATCTGTCGCTCTCTAGATTTTACAATATGAATGATAAAGCTTGCGTGTTGTTGTTGTTGTTGTTGTTTTTCCACTGGCTTCTTCACTGAATTCCTACAATGATGAGCGACTGCGCTTGATTGTGTTTACGTTCATCTTCACATTTGCGTTCCATCACCACATCAGGGCTTCAGAGCGATCACAAAGGAGGGGGAGGTTTCCTTTACGTGGCTTTCTGCTAAGTCGTTATAGCGTATAGGACCAAACATTATACATGATCAGCGCGTTAACGGTGGTAGCATGAGTGCAGCCGTATATAGTGCGTTATGTTACATAGCGGCCGTCGGCTCCATCAGAGGAAGCACGGGGGCTTCTCCCAAGTGTGTGTGGGCAAAGGCGGTGATGAAAGAGCAGCTGTTAACCCTCTGGTAAACAAAGGTTTAAGGAAAAATGCAGCAGGACAAACATGTATGCAACACTTTCTCTCCTTCTCTGTGTGTTAGGGACAGCAAATTCTGTAAATGCCTTATAGCGGTGAATTATTATTACAGCGAGGATGTGAGGGGAGGAGGAGAAGATGCTGGGGGAGCAAGAGGAGGGCAGAGAAGATGGGAGGAAGCAAGAGGAAGAGAGACGGGAGATAATGGAGAAGAGGAAGAGAGGAGGAAGGAGGGGCGTTAATGAATAATCCATCAACCACTAATAATAATTTTAAAAAAAATGTAAAGCGGCATTTTCTAGACTCTGCTCACGAGGAACCAAACGTGTCGAGTTGTGCAAAAAAGCAAATATCAAATTCTCCTCATTGCTGTGTTCAAACAAGGAGCCGCATGATAAAGGAACACAGTGTTCACCCCGAGCTCAGAGTGATGAAGTGATGAAACACGACTCTAATTGTTCCTCAAACACTTACGCCGAGAACAAACGCGGGGGGGATCTGCCGCCCGCCCTTATTCTGCTTTATTACATTTACTTCCAAATACATTTCTGCGACGCTTTCTAACCCGTGCAGCGCGGGATCTCGCTCTCGTTCTTGTTCTGCAGCTGCATCAATTTCCTGCAGCTCTTTTCCTCCAGAGATGGATGGATGGAGGTAAGAGGAGGCAGAGGCAGAGGCAGAGGGGGGCGTATGTAGCGTTACAGACACAGAGCTGCTGGGTGGTGGAGGAAGGGTTGGGCGAACAGTGGCTGGTGCAGGGAACACAAGGGAAGTCCCAGAAAAACTGCAGAGAAAGAGAGAGAGAGAGAGGGAGAGAGAGAGGAAAAGCCCAGGGAAGCCCTGCTGCAGCTTCAGTGAACAGGAAGAGGAGGAGGAGGAGGAGGAAGAGAAGCAGGAGGAGGAGGAGGAGGAGGAGGAGGAGAGGATCCCCTTTTCTTTCTTCTTCTTCTCTCTCCACAGCCTGCATGCTGCAGCCAAGACTCCCTCTTTTAATCCTACAGCTCTACTTCAGTCTCTGCACACAAACTGTTTCACATGTATGTGGAGATGCTGAGGCACAGAAGAAGATCTGCCTCCAGCTCAAAACTGACAAATCTTATGAATTAAAAATCACACACCGTCTGGTAAATGTTGTCTATGCTGCAACCTATTTCACAAGTCACTGCTTTGTGATTATGCTGCAGGAGATAATGTATGTTATACATGTCATGTTGTTGCCTTCATGTTTTTTTTTTGATTATTTCTAAATATAGTCAACACGTTTTTCTACCTGTAGTTGAACTCTATCTGATGGGTGGGAAACACGGTTACAAGTCATTTTAACAAGCAAGAGGAAGAAACATGCTGTAATTTAACATGGATTATGGTGAGGTGAAATAACACACACACACACACACACACACACACACACAACTGTGCTGCGTCAAGGCTGAGAGCTAAAGACACAGAAGGAACAAGCCTGTCACAAAATAAAAGGTATTGAAACAAGTTGTTGGGATGACATCAAACACACTGAGGGTAACATTTAAACCTTTAGGTTCCGGTTCCGTTTCATGCTCCTCAGAGCATTTTGAAGCCCGTGGTAGATGATTTTTCCTTCGTGACAGTGAACTGAATACATTTGTGTTTGAGGACAACTTCATTTAGACAGTGTTCACCGATTAACCGATACAGTAACTGATAACGGAAATCATTAGCTGTCAGACAATGATGCAAAGACGCGTCCCCAGAGTGGCTTTGATTTGAAAGATTGGCCGGAAGTATGTGATTTCTTTGCGCTGAATTGACGCTATTCTGCGCAGTATCTGGAAATTACTACAATGAAACAACAAGAGCACCGACAATTAGGTTTGATTTGATTTAGGTCTGTTTTTTTTATCATTATAATTATCATCATCATCATTATTAGCAGTAGTAGTATCGGATGAGTTTGATTATGTGTAACTTTGTCTCCGCTGCACAAAAGGTGGTTCCGGGTCAGTCTTCCCGGGACGCACGCGCGCGCGCTCGCTCGCTCGCTCGCTCCGGGACAGAATCGCTCTCGTGCAGACTCTGGTGGAGCGAGCTCAGTTTTGGATGAAAGCGCGCGGGGCACGAGGCTCAATGCGGTCCGCGTGCATCACTCACAAAAACACCCGCAGCATCCTTAGCATTTCACTCACGCGCCTACGAAAAAAAAATACAAACTTCAGTGCAATGTAGAAACACGGAGCTGCTCCAGGATGGAGGAGGAGGAGGAGGAAGAAAACTGGAGAACTGACCGAGTCTCGTCACCCAAATCATGATGGACCGAGCGCAGAAAAGCGCAGAAAAAAAAACTCTTTCCAGACAAATTACGCTCATTCAACACCGCGGAGTCACGTGATGCACAGGAGCAAGTGCGCACAAACAAACAAACAAACAGAGCGGAGAACAAGTGCACAAGAGGATTGTGTCCTACCTTGTGTTGAGAGGCTGGAGCCCGCACACGAAGCACAGCGCGTCTCATCAGCTGTGAAGGAAGAAAGAAAGTGTCCTCGGTGCCGCTGATGCTGCTGATGCTGATGCTGCTGCTGCTGCTGCGTCCGCGCTGCTCAGCTCTCACTCCCTCTCTCTCACTCTCTCTCTCGATCTCCATGACACACGCACACACACATGGCGACTCCCCCTCTCACCCTCCCCGCGGTCTCTCATCACACACACACACACACTGTGCGCAGCCGGGCGGGGTGAGAGAGGAGCGTGGTTCATCCCCATGGGCGCGGATGGATGAGGAAGAGGGAGAGACGTGGCGCGTGCGTCTGAAAGAGCAGGAGAAGATGAGGAGGTGAAGGAGGGAAGTCCAGGAGGCAAAATGAAAAATGAACTAAAGAGACTCACATAAAACACACATAAGTGAACATATTAGAGAGGAAAAGATGGAGGGAAAACTGATGGTTCTGGAAATGAGGAGGAAAGGATGTAAAGGGAAGAGGAAATAGGAGACAAAACGCAAAGGATGAAGAAGAGGAGGGATTAGGAATGAATAATTCTAGGAATTAGCGGAGATCAAAAGAAAGTAAAGTCATGATGGAATTAAAGAACAGAAGAATTATAAAAGGATGAGAAGATCCCACACAAGACAGTTCTCCATCCTCAACAATAGTTTCCACTTGGTCCAACATTAGACACCACATGATGTATTTTAAATCCTGCCACTCTGTCTAAATTTAGATATTAGCAGCATCTACAGTTTGACATTTCCCCAGTTAACCCAATAAAAGGAGCAAGGGAACAGGAGGCCAGAGAGAGAATGGCTGAGGAGGAGGAGGAGGTGGAGGTGGAGGAGGATGTGGAGGTTGAGGCATTAATCAGAATATTGAGCAGAGACAATTACTTAGGCCACTGTCGGGCATTTCAGGCTGCGCTGAACTGCTGAAATCTGCTGAGCGAGCAGCCGGGAAACACAGTCAGTCAGTGGATCAGTCTGTCTCTGCACTGACAGCACGAGCTCCATCCACCTCCCACAGTTCACCGTGGTGGAGTTCATAAAGCCCACATTCCGCTGGACACTGCAACCGCAGCTTCATCGTCTGCTTTAATCTCAAGTGAACGGCAGATTTCTGTTGCTCCAATTCATGATTCCTCACTCAAGATTACACCATAACGTTTTTTCATTGTCTGCCATTGCAGCAAATATTAAAAAAAAAAAAAAAAAAATCACGTACATTCATAAAAACCTCCTGAGAAAACAGACCTGAGACCTGTTTCTACTCAACATAAAATAACAGAAGTGATGTTTTTTTGACATCACTGTCCTGTGGGACTGAACCAAACATCAGGCTCCTCCGCTCACCTCTCTTACTCACATCAGAACAGATGTCAGTCTTCTCTGTTTTACGTAATAAGAATTTCAAAATGAAAGACAGGACGGCCTCAATAAAGCAAGACCCTCGAGATTTATCTTTATTTTTAAAGCAATTCTACATTTACAAACACACCTATATTACATATCTAACAATAAACCCTCTTCTATGCCACATAAAGTAAGGCTACGTTTAGATCACATGTGTCAAATTCAAGGCCCGGGGGCCAGATGTGGCCCGCCACGTCATTTTATGTGGCCCGCGAGTGGTTAATTGGTCTTAAAGGTGAAGTAAGTAGTTTATAGTGCCATCTAGAGGAGAGGCTGAAATTTACAACAAAGAACTGCTCCTCTGCTCACCCCCTCCCTTCCCTGAGCGTTACGGTATCCTCAGAGGGTCAAATGTCGTCCTGGTCGTCTTTCTCCGTGTCAGCAGATGAGGTTCGTGAGGCGAGGGAGAGGGCGGAGCTACCGCGGCCGTAGCAGACGAAGCGGAGAGAGAGGAGGCGGGACTTCAGCTACAAGTAAAGAGACGCTTGTTTTGTTCTCTCGCGTTTGTCCTTACAGGCTCCTGTAGAAACATGGCGTCTCTCTGCTAACAGTGGCTATGCAACCACGGCCCGCGACCATGTTATTTTACATGACTTTTTGAAACACTACGAAAATGAAACAAAAACTATTATACAGCGACTAGACAATGCAGGAGCACATAATATGTATAAAAAAGTGGATTTTGGGTTATATAAACCCATAAATACTACACAGTGTCCCTTTAAAAATCTGTGTTAAAATAGGTCTATGCTGCTTTAAGGCGTGCGTTGACCATAAACTACATTTCCCACAATGCACGGCGATTGCGTTACCCGCAAAGTGGCGGCATCACCATTGCGGACCAGGTTACTATCTATAATGCATCATATTTGTAACTTGAATAAGTCATAAATACAGAAAGTTATTTAGTAATATGTTACGGAGTAGTTACTTTTATTTTACATTATATTTGGTTACATTTAGTTCCATTTATTCCGTATGACAGTTACATCTGGACCTTTGAGGGTCACCATGATGCTGATGTGGCCCTCAGAGAAAATGAGTTTGACACCCCTGGTTTAGATTATCATACAGGCTGAAGAGATCAGATATAATATCCAATCAGAATCCACGCGGCTTCTCGCTTACGCGTGCACTTTCATTGTCAACACTCGGAGCACACACACACACACACACACACACACACACAGTGATGGTTGAAGCAGAGCAACAGCAGCGAAGATTGAAGATTTAGAGAAACAGTCACGTTCAGATTAAAGACACACGTGGTTAAAAATGCAAACTATGAAATCTGATGTGTAATGAATCAGTGTGGATGATAATCTGAACGTAGACTTCAGGTCCTTTATGGAAACATGATCTGCCTGCATCTGTATTTTGTTTACTGTACCGTTTATTTTTTAGTTCAACGATACATTTTTTGTTGTATATGTTGTGCGTTATGAGTGTTGTGTGTGACTTAATCTTGTTTTTTTTTTTTTTAAATTAAACCCCATTAAAAGGTAACGTAGTGTAAATTAGCTTTGATTAGAGATGCCAGATGTGTGTTGTACAGACCATAATATATACACACAACTCTCTCTCTCTCTCTATCCATCTGTCCTGGTTTAAATAAACATCATTATATGATGCCTGGAATAAGACGAAACACCAGTGAGAAAGAAGACCTGGCTGTTTGACCTCTGAACGACCTCACTATGAATCACACACACACACACACACACACACACACACACACACACACACACACACACACACACACAGAGAGAGAGAGAGAGAGAGAGAGAGAGAGAGAGAGAGAGAGAGAGAGAGAGAGAGAGAGAGAGAGAGAGAGGACATTGCATTGACTTAACCATAAATAACACTGGCCTAATCCTAACCCTGACCTTAATCTAACCTCAGCTTAATGGTAAAACATGACTTCGCCTTAAAATGTAGTCATTTAAGCTATGGAGACTTGGTTTTTGTCCCATAATGTGGGGTAAATGTAGGTTAATGTCAGATACACAATGCTCCTTCTGGTTAAAGCTCACATAGAGTGGTCCTGTTGCACATAAATGTTAGTTATGGAGGTCTACTTACATACATTAACTTGTTCTTATGGTCAAAAACCTCCTAGTTGCTGTAAACGAGCCGATAGAAATCCTCTTTTCTGACGGTGTTTTTCTGCTGCGAGATTTCAGAGTGAACTTTCACCCCCAGAAGACAGAGTCTTGTGATTGGCCAGTACTATCCAGCACATCCGTTCTCAGAAGCGCAGCGCCCCCCTCTGGAACGGTGGATGCACTGCTCCTCATTATCAAAACATTGTTTTAACAGTGTTTAAAAATAGCTTCTTCACGACTCCCCGCCGCAGTCCCTTTATGACTTTAAACCGGAGTCAGACCCAGAGTCAGAAGACACTGTCGCTCGTGAAACACCTCCACAACGGACGTTATTCTTCTTCTGCGGTTCAATGTACGCAACCGGATGTGCCCGGACTAGTGCCCGGAGCAGGACGATCGGTTGTTCAGGAGAACCGATGTTTACGTAACTATTACGGGATTTTCAGTGATCTCGTTGAGCCCCGAGATTACAATAAAACACAACGTTCTCAGCAGTGGCTGAACTGTTTGTTTAGAACCGTCAGGGCTTCATAAACAAGGTAATGACGCAGATACACACCAAAAAAACAGCGTTAATAGGAACTTCCGGTCTAGTTCCGCTTTAAAATAAAGTGGTTTATTTTAAAGTCTCTGTTTGTGTCGCTGCTCAGCTCGTTGGCTGCTGTTTGTCAGAGCTGCCCGAGAAAAGTGTTCAACAACATGTTCACTGACAGATTCAAGAGCCTTTCTCTGCGACACACGGTGGCAGAGAACTTTGAACAAACAGGGCCATGATCCAGCTCTTACCACCACTTACCCCCTACCAAACTACCAACTACACACACACTTAAAGATTCTTAAAGCGGACCAGGACCGGAAGTTCCAATTAACGCTGTTTTTGTTGGTGTTTATCTGCGACATTACCTTGTTTATGAAGCCCTGAAGGTTCTAAACAAACAGTTCAGCCACTGCTGAGAACGCTGTGTTTTATTGTAATCTCGGGCTCAGCGAGATCTCTGAAAAAACCCGGTCTGGTTACATAAACAGCGGTTGTCCAGAACAGCAGATCCTCCTGCTCTGGGCACTAGTCCGGGGACATCCGGTTGCGTACATTGAACCGCAGAAGAAGAATAACGTCCGTTGCGGAGGTGTTTCACGAGCGATAGTGTCTTCTGACTCTGGGTCAAAGGTCGTCAAAGTGACTGCGGCGGGGAGTCGTGAAGAAGCTATTTTTAAACACTGTTAAAACAATGTTTTGATAATGAGTAGCAGTGCATCCAACGTTCCAAAGGGGGGCGCTGCGCTTCTGAGAGCCGGTGTGCTGATTATGTCACTTTCAGGTATTGGCCAATCACAGCACAGTCCGTCTTCTGGGGGTGAGATTTCAGTCTGAAACACCGTGGCCGAGGAGAGCTTCAGTGAGGAGAGATTTATATCGGCTCGTTTGCGGCAACTAGGAGGTTTTTGACCATAAAAACAAGTTAATGTATGTAAGTAGACCTCCATAACTAACATAATATAATATAGGACCACTCTAGGTCCGCTTTAAAGATATAAGAAGCACCTTTATTCAATAAGACGCAGTGAGGAGCGTCAACGTCAATCTTACAAATGTCTGACAATGACACAAACACCACTGACCAATGCAGAATCCTGTGTTTTCCTTAGAGAAATTACTTTCTCCAGATAGCAGCACAAATATGTTTTTGCTGGTATCTGTATGTCTGTATGTCTGTGAGCAGCATAACCACAAAAGTAAGGAACATATTTTGATTACGGTTTCCGAGGATGTAGGTTATGGATGAAATAAAACAGATGAAGATGTTGGTGGAGATCCAGGTAGAGAAACTATTTGGCCTTGGAGGAGCGTTGCACTTTCATCAATAAATAAAGTTGTCTGGAAAGAAATAGAGACGGTGTTTGTAGTTCTCGGAAATGTTACTGTAATAACAACAACAACAACAACAACAACAACAACCAATTATTTCATTCAAATCACACTGAATATTTGTCTGGTTGTCAATCACTACACTGTTATATGTTTTCGAGAAGAAAGTCAGCTCACTGTCAAAGTGCATCAGGGCCTGAATTTCCAAAATTCATTAAAATTATTCCTTAAGAGGTTTGCAAATATTTTCAACAGATCCTTGTTCAGGGCGATGCCGACTATTATGATGGTAAATTTCAAGTCATTCCGAGATACTTTTTGTTTTTGAGAAGAAAGCTCACTGTCAAAGTGCATCAGGGCAAATGGATCATTTCCTGAATTTCAAAAAATTCATGAAAATTATTCCTTAAGAGATTTGCAAATATTTTCAAAGGATCCTTGTTCAGGGCGATGCCGACTATTATGATGGTAAATTTCAAGTAATTCCGAGATACTTTTTGTTTTTGAGAAGAAAGTCAGCTCACTGTCAAAGTGCATCAGGGCAAATGGATCATTTCCTGAATTTCAAAAATTCATTAAAATTATTCCTTAAGAGGTTTGCAAATATTTTCAAGGGATCCTTGTTCAGGGAGATGCCGACTATTATGATGGTAAATTTCAAGTCATTCCGAGATACTTTTTGTTTTTGAGAAGAAAGTCAGCTCACTGTCAAAGTGCATCAGGGCAAATGGATCATTTCCTGAATTTCAAAAATTCATTAAAATTATTCCTTAAGAAGTTTGCAAATATTTTCAACAGATCCTTGTTCAGGGCGATGCCGACTATTATGATGGTAAATTTCAAGTCATTCCGAGATACTTTTTGTTTTCAAGAAGAAAGTCAGCTCACTGTCAAAGTGCGTCAGGTTTAAATGTATTTTAAGACCTAGGTTTTAAACACCAACTTTCTCAGTGTAACACGGCCTGAGCAGACATCCTCATCCTCATCCTCATCCTCATCATCCTCTCTCTGACCAACAGAAAGCACAGTGTGCCACTTACATCTAAATTAAATCAGACTTCAGATGCCAAGAGCCCATTTCCTATTAAATCTCAGTGAGTTTGCCTTTTTTCCTAATTTTCTCTGTCACACACATAAATACACAACTAGATGCACAAAGCTCTCGGGGGGGTAAAAAAAAACTCATTAAAATGTACTAAGTAGTCTTGTGAGGAGGTCATGACACCACTGGAGGTGACATGACTGAGTACAGAAGGTTCTCGAAGGACAGAGAAAAATGAGAATAAATCCTGACATACTGAGACGTCAACGTAGAGGAAGGAAGAGTGGAGGAGGACGAGGAACTGATCTTTGATGAACAGGAGGATAAAGTTCTCTCGTAAAACAAACGTCATCAGCAGGAAATATTAGAGTGCTTATTTTCAGAGGGAACCATGGATTCCACTTGTTTATGGTAATAATTCAAATGCACTAAAACATCGGGACAGTGTTTAAAGTGTGGTATGATGACTGTTGTGCTGAAATGACTTTCACTTTTATTTCCATAAATGAGTTTTTCATTATCGCAGTTTTTTTGGTGTGTATCTGCGTCATTATCTTGTTTATAAAGCCCTGACGGTTCTAAACAAACAGTTCAGCCACTGCTGAGAACGCTGTGTTTTATTGTAATCTCGGGGCTCAACGAGATCACTGAAAATCCCGTAATAGTTACGTAAACAGCGGTTCTCCTGAACAACCGATCCTCCTGCTCCGGGCACTAGTCCGGGCACATCCGGTTGCGTACATTGAACCGCAGAAGAAGAATAACGTCCGTTGTGGAGGTGTTTCACGAGCAACAGTGTCTTCTGACTCTGGGTCTGACTCCGGTTTAAAGTCATAAAGGGACTGTGGCGGGGAGTCGTGAAGAAGCTATTTTTAAACACTGTTAAAACAATGTTTTGATAATGAGGAGCAGTGCATCCACCGTTCCAGAGGGGGGCGCTGCGCTTCTGAGAACGGATGTGCTGGATAGTACTGGCCAATCACAAGACTCTGTCTTCTGGGGGTGAAAGTTCACTCTGAAATCTCGCAGCAGAAAAACACCGTCAGAAAAGAGGATTTCTATCGGCTCGTTTACAGCAACTAGGAGGTTTTTGACCATAAAAACAAGTTAATGTATGTAAGTAGACCTCTATAACTAACATTTATGTGCAACAGGACCACTCTATGTCACCTTTAAAAACATTATGTATACCTTAAGGCTGGCTTTACTCGACAACGGTCTGAACACAAACCGCAAAAGTGGCGTTGCGTTCCCACTTTTTATTTATTTCGCGTTTAGACAAGCGTCTTTGGGTGGAAATCTGCATCATGCACACGGTGAAGCAAAAGTCTGTGAAATTTGATGTAGTATGCATGGCATGTGGCTAGGTGGCACTGTGAAGCACTGCCATACAACAACACCAGGAGCGCACGCATGCGTTGACATTTCCTTCTACTTCTCTCTAGTAGCGCCGAGTCGCCCACAGTCGAAAACCAAAACATTAACTCGGCTTCATTGCTGAAATGACTCCTGGATCAGTATCAGAGCAGCTAAGGCAACTTGAATGTCCGACTGATGGATATAATCCGACATGTTTGTTGTTGTTTGTTGTCTGTACTGCACATGGATCCGACGTCAACGTACAGGAGGATAGCCAGCGTGAGCAGCTCCAGAGCACACTTTTGCGTTTTCAGCCCTTTAGACGGGAACGCGACAGTGGAGCGTTGTTAAAGGCGCCATATGTAAGAATGTGGCCAAAAACGGTTACTACACTCGAATTCAAAATACCGAGGTCTTTTAGGTTTCGTTTTCTCCGCCATTGTAGCTCAGACGTAACTGGCAACCCGTGGTTTGCTCGGCAGCTGAGACTGCAATGATCGGTAGACGGCTGTAGGTGGCGCCACATGCCGAAACATAATTTCAAAAACGTAAACATGATTTTTTTTTTTTTATGCTAACATTTTGGCTGTACTGTTGTTGATGGCGAGTTCATGTTATATGAATATTATTCCTGAGTCTCTGTGACATATTAGGAGGATTTTACGGCGAGTTGCTTGAGATTTATTACATAATGCACCTTCAATATTTCCACTCTGGAGGGTGGGTTCATTTTTCTGCGTTTTTAAGCCCCAAAAACACCTTCGCCATCTAAACGAAAGGCACATCTGATCAAATATTTTGTCGGTTTCACCCGGGAGCGTTATCGTGTAAAGCCAGGTCTTTGTTGTATAAATAACCTTAGTCTAACTCTGGCTAACACTATAATACCAGAAATTCAGTATGCGCTCGTTGATCCGCCCTTTCTGGCACTAACGGACACGTGAATTTCTGTTTTAATACCATCAGCAACACTATAGATTTAAAAATCTGACACATTCCTCATCACCCCTTTCTGCTGCGGGTGAAGAGTGGATGGATGAGTGAATCGTTGGTCAGGGTGACTGATCACAGAAACAATGGTGTATTGATTGTGGGAGTTGGTTGTGTTTGGGTTTTTTCAAATGAGCTGCAGTGACTCAGGCGGAGATGAGCGTTCAGACACACAGAGACAAACGAAGAGGACGAGATGCGGAGTCGAGAAGAGTCTGAAGAAAAGGATGAAGAGATGAGGTGTGAGCCGCAGACGATGATGAGAGCCAGAGAGAGCTTAGGAAAGAGGCAGAAGTTAGTGAGATGTCAAGGGAGGTGAAAATTGGAAGAAGCCCTCGGAAAAAGAAAATGGATTCAAAGAAACGTGAGAAGATTGTGACAACGAGGCTTAAAAAACGTGGAGACAAATGTGCAGGGAACGAGAGTGTGAGGAGGAAGAGTTTGGCAGCAAGAGGAGAGGAAAGTGGGTCGTGACAGAAGACGACAGAATGCGAGGGAGGAGGAGGAGAGCAGTGTGTCGGGATGTTGGAGTGTTTTTCTCTGCGGACGAAAACTGTGGATCTTGAAAAATCCATCAGCTATCGAGTAGTTCACACGTCTGACGAGCTACAAAAGTTCATATGAGAAGCTGGCGTCAAACAATAACCCTGTGAAAATTACTAAGCAGCGAGATGAATAAATTAGGGGCAGTGTTTAGCTCAGCATGTCATTCGCCACCTCTCTGCCTCCTGTTTCCTAAATAAAATATATATTTTTAAAAAAAAGCAAGATGAATAAATAATAACCCATCCACCCCATTTACCGCGGGGTTGCTGTGCCTATCTCAGCTGACATAGGGCGATAGACGGGGTCACACCCTGGACAGTTCGCCAGTCCATCGCAGGGACACATGTAGAGATAAACACACTCTCACACCTACGGGAGTGACCAATTCACCTAATCCCCATATCGCATGTTTTTGGACTGCGGGAGGAAGCCGGAGAAAACCCACACACACACACACGGGGAGAACAATGAGCGCCCTTGTTCTGAAGTTGTTCCAAACAGGGCTTGAACCCAGGAACCTGGGTCTTCATGCTGCAAAGACAAGAGTGCTAACTGTTGCGGAGATTTGATTATTAGGTGAGTCGACCAAGGATGGAGTATTCTGGAGTCAGAGATGAGTTAAGTTGAATAAGGCTTTATTGGAAGCAGCTCAGATCTGAGGAGAACTGAGACAATGCCGAACATAAACCAAATATGTTAACGGTTGGGCATCCGGGTCAGTGGAGAGATCCTGCCTCAGGTGGAGGAGTTTAAGTATCTTGGGGTCTTGTTCACGAGTGAGGGAAGGATGGAGCGTGAGATTGACAGGCGGATCGGTGCAGCGGCCGCAGTAATGCGGTCGTTGTATCGGTCCGTTGTGGTGAAGAAGGAGCTGAGCCGAAAGGCAAAGCTCTCGATTTACCGGTCAATCTACGTTCCTACCCTCACCTATGGTCATGAACTTTGGGTTATGACCGAAAGAACAAGATCCCGGATACAAGCGGCTGAAATGAGTTTTCTCCGCAGGGTGGCGGAGCGCTCCCTTAGAGATAGGGTGAGGAGCTCTGTCACCCGGGAGGAGCTCGGAGTAGAGCCGCTGCTCCTCCACATCGAGAGGAGCCAGCTGAGGTGGCTCGGGCATCTGAATCGGATGCCCCCTGGACGCCTCCCTCGGGAGGTGTTCCGGGCATGTCCCACCGGGAGGAGACCCAGAGGAAGACCCAGGACACGCTGGAGTGACTACGTCACCCGGCTGGCCTGGGAACGCCTTGGGGTCCCCCCGGAAGAGCTGGAGGAAGTGTCCTGCGAGAGGGAGGTCTGGGCGTCCCTTCTCAGACTGCTGCCCCCGCGACCCGGCCCCGGATAAGCGGTGGAAAATGGATGGATGGATGGATGGTTGGGCATCCTCTGTCAGTCTGCCTGTGAGTCCCAGAGTTAGGATACTTAAAGGTGCTTCTTCTACTGATACATGGAGCTGACCTTGGGGAGGATTGCGCAGTAGCGTCAGTCCTCTGCCCCATTCTGGTCAGGCTCAGCGAAAACATGAAGAGACGAATTCTGTAGACAACAGTGCTGTACCGAGGTCAATGTGACAACAACAGTTTCAGCAGGCACTGTCCTGAATTGTTTAGGCTTGTGCTTAGGAATGGGAGCTGATAACCTTAGAGAAGGCCGAATAATATTTTTCACTTACACTAACCACTACACCAACCGTGGGCCCCTAACTAATAAACCTGTATTATAATTGTAAAAAATCAGAATACCAGCTCAGGTTCATATTGTGCAGAAATCAGAAATGGCCGAGAGATAAAAAACATGTATTGTATCAATTCATGTCGTTACATGGACTTGTGAAGCTCGTCTGCCGCTGGTTAAAAATGGAAATTGGAAAACAGCAGCAGCAGCAGCAGCAGCCGGAGGAAGAGAGATGAGCTCAGGCGTTTGAGAAAATGGCAAGAGGTCGACTGCCTAAAGAACAGCCTCTAAACCTCAGGACTATTAAAGAAGACTGTATTTGCAGTCAGCTCATGCATCACAGGCCCCAGGATGAGGAGAAGAGGCACGGGAAAACAAAGTGCAGCACGATAATCTGGTATACTGCTCCTGAGGCCACGCATAATGTGCTGAGGGAAAGAAAAAAAGAGTTCCTGAGCAGTTACTTTAAATTATTAAAAACATTCTTATTTAAATCATCAATCTACAGATCTTCCCAAACCTGCAGTGGACAATTCTCATTAAAGGACTCATATTATACCCTAATTTCTTCAAGTTAACCTAGTTCCCTGGTGTCCTAATGAACATGTCTGTGACATGCTTTGGTCAAAATACCTTAAGGATGAAGCACCACAGCAGTTCAATCACCCTGAACAAAACAGCCCTGTTCAGAACGCTCTGTTTTCAGTGCACTGTCTCTTTAAATGCAAATGAGACACAGGAAACTACGTCGCTGAGGCTCCAGCAGCTAACAGCAGTTAGCATTTGGAAAAGCCATCATTCGCCGACTCTAGTAACACAGGACACGTAAATCCTCTGAGGCTGTGGCCTCTGAGTGTGTAGAACTCTGTGCTGCACTGTGCAGCTAAGAATAGAACACTTCCCAGACTTCCGCTCTACTGGATACTGTTGCCCTCGCCTGCATTCTCGCGTTTTTTTTCCTGTACGTAGACTGAGAAGGACCACAAAAACATGACTTTGGAGTCATATTTTTTACTCATAGGGACTCCAGAGTCGCAAATTTAAAGGTGAAATAAGTAGTTTATAGTGCCATCTAGAGGAGAGGCTGAAATTTACAACAAAGACCTGCTGCTCTGCTCACCCCCTCCCTTCCCTGAGCGCTACGGTGTCCTGAGCCGGTCAAATGTCGTCCTCGTCGTCTTTCTCCGTGTCAGCAGATGAGGTTCGTGAGGCGAGGGAGAGGGCGGAGCTACCGCGGCCGTAGCAGACGAAGCGGAGAGAGAGGAGGCGGGACTTCAGCTACAAGTAAAGAGACGCTTGATTTGTTCTCTCGCGTTTGTCCTTACAGGCTCCTGTAGAAACATGGCGTCTCTCTGCTAACAGTGGCTTTGCAACCGCGGCCCGCGACCATGTTATTTTACATGACTTTTTGAAACACTACGAAAATGAAACAAAAACTATTATACAGCGACTAGACAATGCAGGAGCACATAATATGTATAAAAAAGTGGATTCGGGGTCATATAAACCCATAAATACTACATAGTGTCCCTTTAATTGTTGTAAAGTTTATAAATAAAGTACATTTACATTTATAGCGAAAAACTGAGCCACTATATAAAAAGGTAAAGCTTCATTTATTTCTCTTTCTTTATCGACACAATCATTATTTATATTAACCCAAAGACGTTTATGTCAACTAATTGGAGTTAATGATTTAGAGCCAATAGTCAGACAGGAGCTGTGTGAGAAATAATCCTCCAAACACATTATTTTTCACATTAAAACCTGCTTTATAAATATCAACAGGGATCAATGCAACAACAACACCACTGCAATCTCTCTTTAATAGAAAAGCATCTTTCATGCGATAGGCTCCGCTCATATTGATCAGCACCAGAATGACATGCGAGGCACTAATAGCAGCATGGAAATCAAAGCACTGAATGAAAGCGTGTAAGAAAAAAGGCTTTTCTAAGCCTCGTTCTCTCCTCAGCAGATAATCAAGTTAAAAATAAACCAGTGCACAGATTTCACTGTGATATAATAAAAAAAATCTTATCTCTAATAAGATGATTGATTACAAACCAAGCAGCTTGAGTGTTCGTGTGACTGACTGAAGACTTTTGACAGGTTTGTTGATTCCTCTATTAGCCTCTCGCCTATGGCTCCCAGTGTTATCACCACATATGGACAGTGTGTGGGAGTTTGTTATCAAATAGGGAAATAAAGGAAATACCACTCACACTGTAACACCATCAGAGACACGAGAAAGAAAATGGTTTAGACAACTGCAATTAGAGACTTTGCAGCTGAATTTAAAATTATATAAACAATGCATTTTATTTAACTGGCTGCATTGGTTATTAACTGTCTGGGTCTGTGTTAGCAGCAAAAGTCAAAGTAGAAAAACGTTAACATTACTTAAAGTATTTGTTTCTTTATCGCAAAGTTGTCGTCGCAATATTCAACACGGTGACTGCACATCACACGCCTTTCTGTTATTGCACAGCTGGAGTTTTTACTCAAACAAACTAAACGAACCCTTTAAAGTGTTGCACATTGCAAGCAATCACATGACGTGTAAACGCCACATAAAAATGCAGGTTTTACAGAGACGATAAGGACAAAACAGTATATCTGCACTGAGACACAGCAGGACACAGTAGCAGTGATACAAGCCACAAGGACACTCACCTGAGACACTGCCATGAAGAGTCAGAACCTGGAGGATGGACACTGGTGGACGGAGCAGGAACAGTCTCCGAAATGGTGGACGGAGCAGGAACAGTCTCTGAACTGGTGGACGGAGCAGGAACAGTCTCTGAAATGGTGGACGGAGCAGGAACAGTCTCTGAACTGGTGGACGGAGCAGGAACAGTCTCTGAACTGGTGGACGAAGCAGGAACAGTCTCCGAAATGGTGGACGGAGCAGGAACAGTCTCTGAAATGGTGGACGGAGCAGGAACAGTCTCCGAAATGGTGGACGGAGCGGGAACAGTCTCCGAACTGGTGGACGGAGCGGGAACAGTCTCTGAACTGGTGGACGGAGCGGGAACAGTCTCTGAACTGGTGGACGGAGCAGGAACAGTCTCTGAAATGGTGGACGGAGCGGGAACAGTCTCTGAAATGGTGGACGGAGCGGGAACAGTCTCCGAACTGGTGGACGGAGCGGGAACAGTCTCTGAACTGGTGGACAGAGCAGGAACAGTCTCTGAAATGGTGGACGGAGCGGGAACAGTCTCCGAACTGGTGGACGGAGCGGGAACAGTCTCTGAACTGGTGGACGGAGCAGGAACAGTCTCTGAAATGGTGGACGGAGCAGGGACAGTCTCTGAAATGGTGGACGGAGCAGGAACAGTCTCCGAAATGGTGGACAGAGCAGGAAAAGTCTCTGAAATGGTGGACGGAGCAGGGACAGTCTCTGAAATGGTGGACGGAGCAGGAAAAGTCTCTGAAATGGTGGACGGAGCAGGAACAGTCTCCGAAATGGTGGACGGAGCAGGAACAGTCTCCGAAATGGTGGACGGAGCAGGAACAGTCTCCGAAATGGTGGACGGAGCAGGAACAGTCTCTGAACAGGTGGACGGAGCAGGAACAGTCTTTGAAATGGTGGACGGAGCAGGAACAGTCTCCGAAATGGTGGACGGAGCAGCAGGAACAGTCTCTGAACTGGTGGACGGAGCTGGAACAGTCTCTGAACAGGTGGACGGAACAGGAACAGTCTCTGAAATGGTGGACGGAGCAGGAACAGTCTCTGAACAGGTGGACGGAGCAGGAACAGTCTCTGAACAGGTGGACGGAGCAGGAACAGTCTCTGAAATGGTGGACGGAGCAGGAACAGTCTCCGAAATGGTGGACGGAGCGGGAACAGTCTCCGAACTGGTGGACGGAGCGGGAACAGTCTCTGAACTGGTGGACGGAGCGAGAACAGTCTCTGAACTGGTGGACGGAGCAGGAACAGTCTCTGAACTGGTGGACGGAGCGAGAACAGTCTCTGAACTGGTGGACGGAGCAGGAACAGTCTCCGAACTGGTGGACGGAGCGGGAACAGTCTCTGAACTGGTGGACGGAGCGAGAACAGTCTCTGAACTGGTGGACGGAGCAGGAACAGTCTCCGAAATGGTGGACGGAGCAGGAACAGTCTCCGAAACGGTGGACGGAGCAGGAACAGTCTCCGAAATGGTGGACGGAGCAGGAACAGTCTCTGAAATGGTGGACGGAGCAGGAACAGTCTCTGAACAGGTGGACGGAGCAGGAACAGTCTCTGAACAGGTGGAGGGAGCAGGAACAGTCTCCGAAATGGTGAACGGAGCAGCAGGAACAGTCTCTGAAATGGTGGACGGAGCAGCAGGAACAGTCTCTGAAATGGTGGACGGAGCAGGAACAGTCTCCGAACAGGTGGACGGAGCAGGAACAGTCTCCGAAATGGTGGACGGAGCAGGAACAGTCTCTGAAATGGTGGACGGAGCAGGAACAGTCTCTGAAATGGTGGACGGAGCAGGAACAGTCTCTGAACAGGTGGACGGATCGGGAACAGTCTCCGAAATGGTGGACGGAGCAGGAACAGTCTCTGAAATGGTGGGCGTAGCAGGAACAGTCTCTGAAATGGTGGACGGAGCAGGAACAGTCTCTGAACAGGTGGACGGAGCAGGAACAGTCTCCGAACTGGTGGACGGAGCAGGAACAGTCTCCGAAATGGTGGACGGAGCAGGAACAGTCTCTGAACAGGTGGACGGAGCAGGAACAGTCTCTGAACAGGTGGAGGGAGCAGGAACAGTCTCCGAAATGGTGAACGGAGCAGCAGGAACAGTCTCTGAAATGGTGGACGGAGCAGGAACAGTCTCCGAACAGGTGGACGGAGCAGGAACAGTCTCCGAAATGGTGGACGGAGCAGGAACAGTCTCTGAAATGGTGGACGGAGCAGGAACAGTCTCTGAAATGGTGGACGGAGCAGGAACAGTCTCTGAACAGGTGGACGGATCGGGAACAGTCTCCGAAATGGTGGACGGAGCAGGAACAGTCTCTGAAATGGTGGGCGTAGCAGGAACAGTCTCTGAAATGGTGGACGGAGCAGGAACAGTCTCCGAACAGGTGGACGGAGCGGGAACAGTCTCCGAACTGGTGGACGGAGCAGGAACAGTCTCCGAAATGGTGGACGGAGCAGGAACAGTCTCTGAAATGGTGGACGGAGCAGGAACAGTCTCTGAACAGGTGGACGGAGCAGGAACAGTCTCCGAACTGGTGGACGGAGCAGGAACAGTCTCCGAAATGGTGGACGGAGCAGGAACAGTCTCTGAAATGGTGGACGGAGCAGGAACAGTCTCTGAACAGGTGGACGGAGCAGGAACAGTCTCTGAACAGGTGGACGGAGCAGGAACAGTCTCTGAAATGGTGGACGGAGCAGGAACAGTCTCTGAAATGGTGGACGGAGCAGGAACAGTCTCCGAAATGGTGGACGGAGCAGGAACAGTCTCCGAAATGGTGGACGGAGCAGGAACAGTCTCTGAACTGGTGGACGGAGCAGGAACAGTCTCTGAACAGGTGGACGGAGCAGGAACAGTCTCTGAACAGGTGGACGGAGCAGGAACAGTCTCTGAAATGGTGGACGGAGCAGCAGGAACAGTCTCTGAAATGGTGGACGGAGCAGGAACAGTCTCCGAACAGGTGGACGGAGCAGGAACAGTCTCCGAAATGGTGGACGGAGCAGGAACAGTCTCTGAAATGGTGGACGGAGCAGGAACAGTCTCCGAACAGGTGGACGGAGTGGGAACAGTCTCCGAAATGGTGGACGGAGCAGGAACAGTCTCTGAACAGGTGGACGGAGCAGGAACAGTCTCCGAACTGGTGCACGGAGCAGGAACAGTCTCCGAAATGGTGGACGGAGCAGGAACAGTCTCTGAAATGGTGGACGGAGCAGGAACAGTCTCTGAACTGGTGGACGGAGCAGGAACAGTCTCTGAACTGGTGGACGGAGCAGGAACAGTCTCTGAAATGGTGGACGGAGCAGGAACAGTCTCTGAACTGGTGGACGGAGCAGGAACAGTCTCTGAACTGGTGGACGGAGCAGGAACAGTCTCTGAACTGGTGGACGGAGCAGGAACAGTCTCTGAACTGGTGGACGGAGCAGGAACAGTCTCCGAACTGGTGGACGGAGCAGGAACAGTCTCTGAAATGGTGGACGGAGCAGGAACAGTCTCTGAAATGGTGGACGGAGCAGGAACAGTCTCTGAAATGGTGGACGGAGCTGGAACAGTCTCCGAACTGGTGGACGGAGCGGGAACAGTCTCCGAACTGGTGGACGGAGCAGGAACAGTCTCCGAGCTGGTGGACGGAGCGGGAACAGTCTCCGAAATGGTGGACGGAGCAGGAACAGTCTCTGAACTGGTGGACGGAGCGGGAACAGTCTCCGAAATGGTGGACGGAGCAGGAACAGTCTCCGAACTGGTGGACGGAGCGGGAACAGTCTCCGAAATGGTGGACGGAGCGGGAACAGTCTCCGAAATGGTGGACGGAGCGGGAACAGTCTCCGAACAGGTGGACGGAGCGGGAACAGTCTCCGAAATGGTGGACGGAGCGGGAACAGTCTCTGAACTGGTGGACGGAGCGGGAACAGTCTCTGAACTGGTGGACGGAGCGGGAACAGTCTCCGAACTGGTGGACGTAGCAGGAACAGTCTCTGAACTGGCGGACGGAGCAGGAACAGTCTCCGAACTGGTGGACGGAGCAGGAACAGTCTCTGAAATGGTGGACGGAACAGGAACAGTCTCTCAACTGGTGGACGGAGCAGGAACAGTCTCTGAAATGGTGGACGGCGCAGGAACAGTCTCACGGAGCGGGAACAGTCTCTGAAATGGTGGACGGAGCGGGAACAGTCTCTGAACTGGTGGACGGAGCGGGAACAGTCTCTGAACTGGTGGACGGAGCAGGAACAGTCTCTGAAATGGTGGACGGAGCAGGAGCAGTCTCTGAACTGGTGGACGGAGCAGGAGCAGTCTCTGAAATGGTGGACGGAGCAGGAACAGTCTCCGAACTGGTGGACGGAGCAGGAACAGTCTCTGAAATGGTGGACGGAGCAGGAACAGTCTCCGAACTGGTGGACGGAGCAGGAACAGTCTCTGAAATGGTGGACGGAGCAGGAACAGTCTCCGAAATGGTGGACAGAGCTGGAACAGTCTCTGAAATGGTGGACGGAGCGGGAACAGTCTCTGAAATGGTGGACGGAGCGGGAACAGTCTCTGAACAGGTGGACGGAGCGGGAACAGTCTCTGAACTGGTGGACGGAGCGGGAACAGTCTCTGAAATGGTGGACGGAGCGGGAACAGTCTCTGAAATGGTGGACGGAGCGGGAACAGTCTCTGAACTGGTGGACGGAGCGGGAACAGTCTCTGAAATGGTGGACGGAACGGGAACAGTCTCTGAAATGGTGGACGGAGCGGGAACAGTCTCTGAACTGGTGGACGGAGCGGGAACAGTCTCTGAAATGGTGGACGGAGCAGGAACAGTCTCCGAACTGGTGGACGGAGCAGGAACAGTCTCTGAAATGGTGGACGGAGCAGGAACAGTCTCTGAACTGGTGGACGGAGCAGGAACAGTCTCTGAAATGGTGG
Organism: Microchirus variegatus; assembly: GCF_963457635.1. NCBI lineage: Eukaryota > Metazoa > Chordata > Actinopteri > Pleuronectiformes > Soleidae > Microchirus > Microchirus variegatus. Next base: position 36,111,075 of record NC_139804.1, read on the forward strand.
ACGGAGCAGGAACAGTCTCTGAACAGCAGCAGGAAACATGGCGTTAGACCTGAATCAGATCAGATCAGAGGAGAATATGTTAAAAATGTTTTCTTTGTACCTGAACATGATTTAAGCCACTTAAATCGGCTATCAGAGGTCTATAAGACAGGGTTTCTCAGTCCTGGTCCTGGTCCTGGTCCTGGTCCTGGTCCTGGTCCTGGTCCTGGTCCTGAGGACTCACTGTCCTGCATGTTTCAGAGGTTTCTCTGCTCTAACACACCTGACTCAAATCAGCTCATCAGCAAACACTGCAGACGCCTGATAATGAGCCCTTTATTTGAATCAGGTGTAATGAAGCAAGGGAAGTTCAGTGGGTCCTCAGGACCAGGACCAGGACCAGGACCAGGACCAGGACCAGGACCAGGACCAGGACCACATTGACTCTCCCTCCTGTCAGCACACTAACCTCTGTTTTCCAGAGTCTTTTCTCTGATGAGATTCAGCAGAAACCACGTGACCCAAAACTCTCAACCTCAGCTTCCTCGTTCCAATTAGCGCGTCATTATCTGGAATCAGAGAGAATTTAATTACACGGGCGGCTCATTAATCCCCTTTGAATCTGTTACCCTGCAACACTGATGTTCGCTCACTGCAACGCCGAGATGGTTTTCACTCTGTAATTCGGCACCTTTTCCATTTCACCTCCCACAACCTGAGCTTCATGCACAGATTAGACTCTGTCCACGGATATCCTTCTTTTTTTTAATATGTAATGTACGGCGTTCATGCCTTTATTTTTTATTTGATTGTATTATTAGAAGTAGAATAAGAAGAAGTATGTTTATATGAAGGTAAAGCCAGAAAACAACACAGATGTTTCAGTTCTATGACAGCAGTGCCTTGAGCCCCCGTTGGCTCTTTGTCAGGAAAATAGGTTTAAAGTTCTTTGTAAGTTCCTTAGAGGCTCAATTAATCCGGTCTTAAAGTCTATTAAGTCTGCTTAAACTTCAGACGTGAACACGACTCGAACAAAAGAAAAGATAAAGAGCCTCTCGCTCCAATAATCACTGCAGCGTCTGACGTCTCAGTGTCTTTAAAAAGGAACAATGATTAGTCCTGGGAAAGAAATACATGATATAAGCAATTAGGTTCATGTTGAAAATGTGATCACAATATCAAATACAGTATTTATTTATATTTATTTATTTAGTTATTGAAGGAAATTATGATATGGGATTATTATACAGGTGTGATGTCTGATGTAAAACAGGTGAGTGTACAAGGAACTGTTTCTTTTCTTAAAAATATCTAAAGTAAATTCTGATATCTGTGCTTAGGACGACGATCGACAATTGAAATTATGAAAATGTCACCTCTGTCACATCAGACCCATGTTTGTTTACTGACTGAATATTTTTTGATCCTAATCTGAGCCAAATGTGTCTGAAAACACAGCCAGTGCAGAGATTTAAAGGTGAAGTAAGTAGTTTGTAGTGCCATCTAGAGGAGAGGCTGAAATTTACAACAAAGAACTGCTCCTCTGCTCACCCCCTCCCTTCCCTGAGCGCTACGGTGTCCTCAGAGGGTCAAATGTCGTCCTCGTCGTCTTTCTCCGTGTCAGCAGATGAGGTTCGTGAGGCGAGGTAGAGGGCGGAGCTACCGCGGCCGTAGCAGACGAAGCGGAGAGAGAGGAGGCGGGACTTCAGCTACAAGTAAAGAGACGCTTGATTTGTTCTCTCGCGTTTGTCCTTACAGGCTCCGGTAGAAACATGGCGTCTCGATGCTAACAGTGGCTATGCAACCGCGACCATGTTATTTTACATGACTTTTTGAAACACTACGAAAATGAAACAAAAACTATTATACAGCGACTAGACAATGCAGGAGCACATAATATGTATAAAAAAGTGGATTTTGGGTCATATAAACCTATAAATACTACACAGTGTCCCTTTAAGAGGTTTAATTAAGAATGTTTCAATGGAGCAGGTCGAAAACGTTTGTTCTCGGATCAGCATTTCCCCTTCTGTCCAAAGCTCATTTTGTTAAATGGTGATTAAACGGCTGGTAACTAGAGAGTGAAGTTCATCAGCATCAATTTGAAAGATGGTGAGTAACTCCAGGACATGACTCGTTCTCAGATATTAAACAGTCGTCACTCTAAACTCTTTCAGAAGCAAATTCACTGAGACTCGAGGAAACAACCGAGGCTCCAAATATCCGTCTGATTTAGTCTGGTAGACGCATTAATGACCTCAAGGTTTAGTTACATCATTCCATTAGTGGATTAATTAAGCAAAGCTCCTGAAAGACAGACGGAGGCTTAAACGCTGCCTCTGGATCCAAACATCTGTCCTGCCGAGGTCCCGTGGAGTTTACATCCGTTCAGTTTGTGCATCGCTGCATCGTTCCAACGCCGGCGTTCTCCGTGGGTGGAATTCATTCATTTATTCATGAAAAGTACAACTAAAATAGAAGAAAGAAGAACGCTAAAGTGCACAATTCAAATATCTTACAATAAAGACAATAAGTAGCACTGCTAAATAATTGTTTAGGTTTGTAGCTACTGGCCCCAAGAGAGTAATGTACTCCAATATTTCAATTCCATCAATAAATGTAGTCAATATATTGGATCTGAATTGGTGGATACGTTTCATGGATGTGGCAGAAGGATCATAAAGGTTTTTTTTTTTGCAAGACATTAAATCTGTGTGAGCGTCTGTGTTTGTCCCACAGGGGGCGACGACGACGTGCCTGAACCTGCGGTGGAAGCAGACCATTAACAGTCACTGATGTGTATAACGACATATAACAAGGCTTTGTTATAGGTCCTGGTTCAGCGCCGTGATATTTCCCAGAGGAACCGTTTTCCTAAGTCAAAGAACACTGTAGCACGTTGAAGAAACAGGGGTCACCAATTATTCCATGAAATACTCTATGACAACACATGTCTCTCAGGATGTTTCCCTGCTCCTCCAGGCTTCACTGTCCTCATCGATTTCCTTATAATAGCTGAATACCTGCTCCTGCTGAATGTAAATCCCACCATTGCATTTTGTCACCATTGAGAGGTCGGCGATATATTTCTGCAGCTGTGTCACAGTTCAATACATCACAATAACACGCTTAGTTACAGCAACGCTGCAGAAAGCAGAATTAAGACTGCGTGAAATTCAAAATCCCAAGGGAATTTAAACAAAATTGTAAACAAAGGTACATATCTATCTATCTATCTATCTATCTATCTATCTATCTATCTATCTATCTATCTATCTATCTATCTATCTATCTATCTATCTATCTATCTATCTATCTAGCTATCTATCTACTGTATCCATCTATCTATCTCTAGCTGCTAGCTAACTCGCTAACTATCTATGGGACCGTATCTATGTTCCCCAGGTCCTATGTTCCCTGCTTTGTATGTGACCGGGGAACATAGGAACCTTTCTCTAACCCTAACCCTACCCTTTTTTGGGAAAAACGGGGAACATAGGACCTGGGGAACATAGGTAAGACCCCCTATCTATCTATCTATCTATCTATCTATCTATCTATCTATCTATCTATCTATCTATCTATCTATCTATCTATCTATCTATCTATCTATCTATCTGTCTATCTATCTCTAGCTGCTAGCTTACTCGCTATCTATCTATCTATCTATCTATCTATCTATCTATCTATCTATCTATCTATCTATCTATCTATCTATCTATCTATCTATCTATCTATCTATCTATCTATCTATCTATCTGTCTATCTATCTCTAGCTGCTAGCTTACTCGCTATCTATCTATCTATCTATCTATCTATCTATCTATCTATCTATCTATCTATCTATCTGTCTGTCTGTCTGTCTGTCTGTCTATCTATCTGCTAGCTAACTATCTATCTGCTAGCTAACTATCTATCTATCTCGCTGCTAGGTAGCTAACTATCTATCTCTCTAGCTGCTATCTATCTGTCTGCTATCTATCTATCTATCTATCTATCTATCTATCTATCTATCTATCTATCTATCTATCTATCTATCTATCTGTCTGTCTGTCTATCTATCTATCTGCTAGCTAACTATCTATCTGCTAGCTAACTATCTATCTATCTCGCTGCTAGGTAGCTAACTATCTATCTCTCTAGCTGCTATCTATCTGTCTGCTATCTATCTATCTATCTATCTATCTATCTATCTATCTATCTATCTATCTATCTATCTATCTATCTATCTATCTATCTATCTAGTTGCTAGCTAGCTAACTATCAATCTATCTAGCTCCAACTAGCTAACTATCTGTCTGTCTGTCTATCTATCTGCTAGCTAACTATCTATCTTTCTATCTGCTAGCTAACTATCTATCTTTCTAGCTGCTATCTATCTATCTATCTATCTATCTATCTATCTATCTATCTATCTATCTATCTATCTATCTATCTATCTATCTATCTATCTATCTATCTATCTATCTATCTATCTATCTATCTACCTATCCATCTATCTATCTATATCTAGCTGCTATCTATCTATCTATCTATCTATCTATCTATCTATCTATCTATCTATCTATCTATCTATCTATCTATCTATCTATCTATCTATCTAGCTGCTATCTATCTATCTATCTATCTATCTATCTATCTATCTATCTATCTATCTATCTATCTATCTATCTATCTATATCTAGCTGCTATCTATCTATCTATCTATCTATCTATCTATCTATCTATCTATCTATCTATCTATCTATCTATCTATCTATCTATCTATCTATCTATCTATCTATCTATCTATATCTAGCTGCTATCTATCTATCTATCTATCTATCTATCTATCTATCTATCTATCTATCTATCTATCTATCTATCTATCTATCTATCTATCTATCTATCTATCTATCTATCTATCAGGACAAACTTCTCTTCTGTTCCTAAAATACTTTTAGTTCACTTTGACTTCAAATCCTCTCTAAGTGTCTGCAGCAACATTAACATTTAGATCTATCTGTGTGTCTCAGTGTACGACCACATGAATCACAACACATTTATATTTTTATTCATGTGTGTGTGTGTGTGTGAAGGTGTGTAAATAAACATATGGTCCCTCGGCATGTTTCTCATTATAAAGATCGTTCTGCTTCTACTTTGTCAGCTTGGCCTTGTGAACATGTGATACATAGGAGAGGGAAAATCCTGCATTTGGATATGGATTTTACTTGATGAATTATAGATCAATCTGAGGGATACAAACATCCTAGGTAACATGTGCGTGTGCGTGTGCGTGTGCGTGTGCGTGTGCGTGTGTGTGTGCGTTCATTTAAAGACGTGAGGACCAGCCAAAATGTCCTCATAATATTTTTGGTCCTCACAAATGACAAATACAAACACACACACATTCACCTATTCTCCTTCATTGTCTTGCAGTCATTTTGAAAGCCTAGCATTATCCTTAACCTCAGGGGTCTCAAACTGGCGGCCCGGGGGCCACATACGGCCCCCCCAATTGATTACATGCAGCCCCCCCACTTAATATCATGTTATAATGAAAACATGGCCCACGACCTCACCATTTTTTAAACACAGTGTGTAGCGAGATGATAGAATATAATATATGTTTGCAAGCAATGTTTTTTATAACAGTAATAATAAGACATTTGGTCATAATTATCCCATTATTAAATGTATCATATTCAACATTCAGTTACATATATAAAAACACTATATATGTGTTTTATACATACAAAACACATATATAGTGATATATGTTAGGGCCCGAGCCACGAATGGAAGTGGCCGAAACGGCTCCTGGTACGAATTTTAATTACCGTTGTCCACACTATTATTTATGTAATTTAACTATGTCATTTTTTTTGTATCATAAATAGTATTATTAAGTATACATGTGATATCATGATGCAATATTGTGAACAGTTGTTCACAGTTTTTTGCCACTTTTTGTTCTGTAGTCCGGCGTATTGGCCCCTAGGTCATTTAAGTTTGAGACCCCTGCTAAAAGGTACAATATGTAGTATTTATGGGTTTATATGACCCAAAATACACTTTTTTATACATATTATGTGCTCCTGCATTGTCTAGTCGCTGTATAATAGTTTTTGTTTCATTTTCGTAGTGTTTCAAAAAGTCATGTAAAATAACATCGTCGCGGTTGCATAGCCACTGTTAGCAGAGAGACGCCATGTTTCTACCGGAGCCTGTAAGGACAAACGCGAGAGAACAAATCAAGCGTCTCTTTACTTGTAGCAGGAAGTCCCGCCTCCTCTCTCTCCGCTTCGTCTGCTACGGCCGCGGTAGCTCCGCCCTCTCCCTCGCCTCACGAACCTCATCTGCTGACACGGAGAAAGACGACGTGGACGACATTTGACCGGCTGAGGACACCGTAGCGCTCAGGGAAGGGAGGGGGTGAGCAGAGGAGCAGTTCTTTGTTGTGAATTTTGGCCTCTCCTCTAGATGGCACTATAAACTACTTATTTCCCCTTTAACGTAACCTGTGAATACCATAATCTTAACCAGTTCCTCAAAACTGAGGTTGCGCCTCATTAGGACCAGGTTTTGGTCTCCATGAAAACAACTGGTCCTGACAAGGTTTTTTAAACACACACACACACACACACACAGTATAACCATACATTTAAATGCTCCAGCTCATCTATTATTCATTTCAGCAGCAGGTCATATACACAGCTCCATGTTCACCCTCTGCTTGTTACACTCTGGCTCCGCCCACTTCCAGCTCTACGACTATAGAAATCTATGCTCGTGTGTTTATGTGAGATTCATCATCAAAGTCTCTTTGTCACATTTTATTAGCGAGGGTGTGTCAGGGGAGCAATACACCCAGTGTGTGTGTGTGTGTGTGTGTGTGTGTGTGTGTGGCTGCAGCACATACCTGCTGGCTGATTCAGAGCAAGTGCGCCATCTACTGGTCACCAGAAACACCAGGACGTCCTCCCCTCGTGCACTGGTCAGGGTGTGGTCAGCACGTGGTGGACCTGGTGTTCACTTACACATCTGAGATGAAAGAAATGAAGAAATATGAAATTATTTGCTGATGATTTCAATAAGAGTTGTGAAAATATGAATAATATTAAATAAAAAAATAACAATAATAATAATAATTGCTGTATATGTGGAATTCCATCATCTACTGAGCTTTCTTTCTTTATTGATGTTAAAGGTTAAATGGATGGTTAAATAAAGGTTAAAGGGACACTGTGTAGTATTTATGGGTTTATATGACCCAAAATCCACTTTTTTATACATATTATGTGCTCCTGCATTGTCTAGTCGCTGTATAATAGTTTTTGTTTCATTTTCGTAGTGTTTCAAAAAGTCATGTTAAATAACATGGTCGCGGGCCGCGGTTGCATAGCCACTGTTAGCAGAGAGACGCCATGTTTCTACCGGAGCCTGTAAGGACAAACGCGAGAGAACAAATCAAGCGTCTCTTTAATTGTAGCTGAAGTCCCGCCTCCTCTCTCTCCGTTAGCTCCGCCCTCTCCCTCGCCTCACGAACCTCATCTGCTGACACGGAGAAAGACGACGAGGACGACATTTGACCCGCCGAGGACACCGTAGCGCTCAGGGAAGGGAGGGGGTGAGCAGAGGAGCAGTTCTTTGTTGTAAATTTCAGCCTCTCCTCTAGATGGCACTATAAACTACTTACTTCACCTTTAAATTATACTGTGTATAGATTTCACATATGGTGTACATATGCTGGGTTTGTCCTGCATACATTGTATATACAATCCTATTTTCCATCATTATTAAATACTTTTTATATTTTTATACTTCCTCATGTTTATAATGAGTAGTATATATATATATATATATATATATATGTATATTTTTTTTATACATGTTTTGACATGAGATATTGAGATTGTGATTTCTGGTGAGATGCAGACGTTCCCTAATTCGTTACTATACCTCGTAATAAACATACAGCAGGGATTCTCCTCTCCCCCCCCCCCACCCATAATTGTTGAATTGAAAGTAGTGTTCACTGTGCTGTGAGAGTTATATCCGTTAGACGCATCATCTTAACATTATGCTGGTGTTTTCCTCTGCGGGGGAAACTGCTGACCCACATTTAAAGCAACAAATGTGGGTCGGCAACGTAACAAGGTCCAATAAAAACAAGCTAACATTTAAAAAAGGAAAAAAAAGAACAGTCAGAGAGACCTGACCTGTCGTCTCCATTCTCTTATATCTTTATTCTCTCATGTTCTGACCTGCACTCTTTACTGTTATTGACATGTTTATTTATCAGACAGCGGGGCCAGGCTGTGTGTGTGTGTGTGAGCGAGCCGCCTCGATTTACATTTCGCTGCAAACAAATCAGCAGATAAACAGGAAGCAAAGGAGCCACGGAAGCTCTCGTTACAGCCAAGGAAATATCATTTCCCAGGGTGCATCAGCTCCTGTGCAGACTGAGCCCGAGGTTGCAGAGGGCGTTTACGGCCGCCATCTCCTCTCCCACACAGATGCAAACATTAAATGCATAGAAACCTCGTGTGATTCGTTTTGTTTTGTTTGTGCAGATTTCAAGCTGAGAGAATATATATCTCACAATATATCACAGACAGTTGATGGATCGTTTATATCCGACCCCTGAGGAGCTTTTCATGCATATGGAAACAGACGTTATCCCAGACCTGCACCAATCTAACCTTGCCTCATCCTTCTCCAGGAAAACGATCATGTTAAAAACACGTAAAATAAAGAAGATATTAAAGGTGAAGTAAGTAGTTTATAGTGCCATCTAGAGGAGAGGCTGAAATTTGCAACAAAGAACTGCTCCTCTGCTCACCCCCTCCCTTCCCTGAGCACTACGGTATCCTCAGCTGGTCAAATGTCGTCCTTTGTTCTCTCTCGTTTGTCCTTACAGGCTCCTGTAGAAACATGGCGTCTCTCTGCTAACAGTGGCTATGCAACCGCGGCCCGCGACCATGTTATTTTACATGACTTTTTGAAACACTACGAAAATGAAACAAAAACTATTATACAGCGACGAGACAATGCAGGAGCACATAATATGTATAAAAAAGTGGATTTTGGGTTATATAAACCCATAAATACTACACAGTGTCCCTTAAAAGCTAGTAAGTGTTGGATTCCCTCTTCTGGATTGGACACCGTGGATTCTGGGGGATCTGGTAAAAACAATGCTCTGTTGTGACATCATCTTCACTTTTTACGACAACAGCCAGTGAGGAGCCATAATGTGACATAATATTATTATAATATTATTGCCCTGGTACGGCGAAGGATTCCAACAGCAGGGTAACGGTTTCCTGCCAAAATGGCGTTTTTGTTGTTGGTTTTTTTAGACTCTGTGAAACCAATACAGCAGATGATGTGGAAACTAACTGTGGTTTTCAGTATGAAGCCAATTAATGTTGGTGTTCACCTGATTTTTATTTGTAATGTATGTAACATTTTTAAGCCGCCACGACCTTGAAAAAGCCATCCGTGCGCTAATCAGTTCCAGGTTAGACTACTGCAACGCACTGTATGTTGGCATCTCCCAGACTTCTCTCAGTCGCCTTCAACTCGTGCAAAACGCTGCTGCCCGTCTTTTAACCAACACAAATAGAAGAGAGCACATCACCCCTGTTCTTCACTCTCTTCATTGGCTTCCAGTCTCTTTTAGAATCGATTTTAAACATTTCATGTTTGCTTTTAAAGCCCTTTATCTTATTTATCTGAGCTTTTAACTGTTCGTGATCCGGGTAGAGCTCTGAGGTCAAAAAAACAACTGTTGCTGGAAGTGCCCAGGTCAAAGGTCAAAGTATAAACACTGTTGCTGCTCCCAGGCTCTGGAATAAGCTCCCTGTGGAGATGCGTCTTATCTCTGACCTGGGCCTCTTCAAATCAAGGCTAAACACCTATTTATTCAGGATGGCTTTTAATACTGAGTAGTATGGTGACATACTTTTTTTTAATCTTTTATTTTATTCTATCTTATTTTATTTTGCGCTATTTTATTGTTTTACTGTTTATAATGATTCTTATTTGTTTCCTCTTTATTTGTTTAATTGTTGTAAAGCACTTTGGATCACCGAAAGGATTGTTGTAAAGGGCCGTATAAATAAAGTTTATTTACATTTACATTAACATGTACACGTCACGCTCCGTAAACAATGTAAACATGCACGAGGCTAACTCCCTGGGATCTTGTTTAAAAAGTGCAGTGATGTGTGAACAAACAAACAGCACGAGAGTAAACTATCCTTCTTTCTATCTATATATATATATATATATACATATATATGTATATCTGTGGAAACAACATCCTGAGGATGTCACAGTTATCAAAGTTTAATGGAAAAAAAAAAAAACCTCCCTAAACTTTGAAGTTGTTTACTAATGTTTGTATTCATGAGATTATTTCACTTGATGATGAAACACAGATGAACGTGTCGGTCTAAACCAGGTCAATCTTCGGAAGCAGGAACGCGTCTCTCTTCCGTTTTTTTTTCCCTCCAGGCTTCGTTGTTTTGTTTGTTTTTTCTGTGCATAAATAAAAACAAGCAAACAAAGTGGAAAGGTTGCTTCGATTCCAACAGACCCATCTGTCGTATACGACCAGAAACATTCGGTGTTTAAACGCATATAACAACACAAGAAGGAGACACGTTCATTTAACTGAAACCATTTTTTTAATGAAACCATTTTGAGTGTTTGTCAGAATAATAACAACGGAAACCCCTGAAGTGTCTGGATAAAAAAAAAAAAGCACCGTAGACTGAAAACTGTGTCAAAAATAAAGAACTAAAGAAAACGATCAAATGTGAATGAAACAGAGAAGAAAGAAGGGATGACAAGGAGGAGGAGGAAGGGATTAAAGGAAGGAGGTGGGACAAAACCAGAGGAAATGGATAAAGAAAGAAAGAAAGACCAACAATCATCCTTGTGTTGAAAATGAGAAATAAATACTAAAAGCTTGTGTTTCTCACGTGGACAGGAAATGAACATTTTACATTTTTACTTCAGAATAAAAGGTGGATGAGTAAAAGTGTCCTGAGAGTCTGTCAGTGATGAGAAGAGGATCAGGTTTGGTCTCTGAATGAGACACTGACAGATAAACAGTGAAGGTGGTCGATGGAGACACGAGCTGGCGTCTGGTGGGTCTCGTCTCTGTGACCTTTGACCTTACAGAAAAACAGAAGAGAAGAGAAAAGCATTTAAAGGTCCAGTGTGTGTGTGTGTGTGTGTGTGTGTGAGAGAGAATGAGTGACATCTAATGGTGAGACTGCAGATTACTCCTCTCTTACCTAAGCATGCCAGGAAACTACGCTTTGAAATCCTTAGCATAGAAGAAAGAAAGGACGTTGTTGTTGTTCTTCTTCTCTGTGGCTGTTTTGTCCGTTTGAGCTGCTGCAGAAACACAACAGCGACACACGGTGTCTGCCCTAAAGCGAGAGTCGTTCTAAGTCCAAGAAACCGTTTTTATTTCACAGTGATCACAGACTGCTGTGGAGCATGTTCAGTTTCTGACAATAAACCTCTGAGATAAACAGCAGCTTCAGGTCCAGTGCGTTTTCTCTTGTGTTTTCATTTCATTTGTGTGTATTTGTCACAATTCTAATCATCCACAATTCTGAATCAATGCATTAACATTTTTTTATTTTCTATTTTGAAAAACCACACAAAACACCAGTTTGTGTTATTTGTGTACAGTTAAGCCTAAGCTTTTATTTATGCAAGTTATTTTTTACAGTAAGTAAGTTTTTATTTGTTTTGAACGAATAAATGTTAACTTTTGTCTTAAGTTTGCCTTTGTGTGATCACATTATCACATTATCTTATACAAACTGCATTGTTTTGATGCCATTATTTGCCTTAACACACTATGCATTGTATATCAATTTTTGAATTGAGAATCGTTTGAATCAAGAATCGTATGAATTGAATCTGTTGAATCGAGAATCGTGACCCTAAGAATCGGAATCGAATCCAATCGTGAGCCACCCAAACATTCACAAAATGAAAATTTTAGCGTAGTAACATTCTTACATGTGGTGCCTTTAAGTGACAAAAAGTCTGGAACTGTTGAGTCAAAGCAGACTTCTCTGATGTTTATTGTTGTTATTGTGCCACTGAAGAGCTGCGACATGAAATACGGACGTTTCAGTTTGCATCACGGCCAACATTATTAGTGTTCTCCGTCTCCTGCTCCACACTGCGACACTGTACAGTGTCTGAGTGCACGTCAGGACCCGAGCGGTGAAAACACTGCATTCTTTGTACGACCCAGATATTTTGTTTAGTGCAGGTCAACAGAAATATTATAAATACACAGAGAAAAAGCCTCTCTGTCGGGTCGGCGTGATTAGCGCGACGACGTCACGGCCGACCTGTGACCGATGGCTCGCTGACAAGGAGGCCGTTTTCACCGCTGAGCCCGCGTTTGTTTTGATTTCACGGAGGTAAACCAACGCTCAGACAGCTGTGGCTGTAATTTGTCTGGCAGCCGGCCTGAAACACAGCGCTCTCCTGGGATAGACGCGAGAGAAAAGAGGCTGTGAGAGCAGGCAGTGGACCAATGAGGACGCAGCGTGACACTGTGATGAGGAGAGGGTACTGTAGTACACACTGTGTGTGTGTGTGTGTGTGTGTGTGTGTGTGTTTACTTTGGTCATTACACAGACTTGTATTAATTTCCTGGAGACTAAACATGAACTCACCAACAACCACTGACCCAATAATCATGTTTTCCTTTCCCCCTAAAACGAGACTATTTTTCTCTTCATGTTGACAAAATGTTCCAAATTAACATACACACACACACACCGTACACACACACACATTCTTGTACTTGTTGCATACTGAGGACTGGGTTGCTGGCAAAGTAGGGACCATCATTTCCACTTTATAAATCAACATAATTACAATTATCTACAAAGAACTACTGGTTGCAGTACCATAAAATGTCTGCAGGTGGAGCCCCAGAGCAAAAAGGGCTGGACATTTTTTTTCGATTTTTAATTTTTGGTCCAAAATTTTGAACAAAAATGTTTAGTTCAAAATTTGACAAAAACGTCATACTATACTATGTTGTCCAAAAATTTTTTTTTTTAATACCATTTGAAAAAAATATTTGACCCAAAATTTGAAAAAAATATTTGACCCAAAATTTGAAAAAAATATTTGACCCAAAATTAGAAAAAAATATTTGACCCAAAATTTGAAAAAAAAAAATTGACCCAAAATTGTTGGCCAAAAATTTGACAAAAACGTCCTGTCGTCCAAAATTAGATTTTTTATTTTTTTTTTGACAAATTGAGTATAGCATGTTATAGCAACCTAAGGAAGTGATTTCAATGAAAACAAAGTGAGGACCGGACAAAATGTCCTCACTCTGTAAAAATGACCTCACTTTGTTGGTTAAAATCCCTCACTGGTCCTCAGGTCCTCCTTAGGTTTCGTTTTCAGACGTAACTGGCAACCCGTGGTTGATCCGCAGCTGAGATTCTACTGACTGCAATGATTGGTAGACAGTGGTAGGTGGCGCAACATGCCAAAACATGATTTCAAATCATAAACATGATTTCAAATCATAAACATGATTTGCAGTCTGCAAAATATTTTTTTTAATGCAAATATTTTGTCTGTACTGTTGTTGTTGGTGAGTTCAGTTTGTTATATGAACATTATTCCTGAGTCTCTGTGACATATTAGGAGGGTTTTATGGCCAGTCGCTTTAGATTTATTACATAATGCACCTATTATGTCAACTTATTGCCAAGACCCAATGCTAAACCTAAGCTAAATCTAACTCTTAAACTCTGAGCTTAAGCAGGAAACCTGAATTGTAAATGTTGACGTCAAATGTCTTTCTTTTACTTTTAATCACAAAACTTGACCACAAACTAACTCTGGCTGATTTGCTGATTCAAACATAACACGTCATTTATTTTATATTCAGTGTGAGACCACTGAAGCTCTGAGCACCAGCTGGAGGCAGAGCAGGGACTCGTGGGTTCTGCTGTTCATCCACCTGTAAGGGACCGGTGTACCAGTCTGTGGTTGTTGGCCAGCTTTATGTGGTGAAATGGCTCAGAACAGATGATACAGATGCAAACAGAGCGAGTAAGATCGTGTGCATGAGAGCAACACAATGAAAACATGCCAACTTTTATTATTTTTGTCTTGGCTTAGGTTTAAATTAGATTAGGGTTGTGAGCAGGTGTGAAGGCAGCACTGCCTGAGTTAGTGTAACATCATTCAATTTGGATTCAATTTATGTAGCTGGGACAAAATCAACTTTCTCTATGATGCACTAATGCATTAATGTTCCTTATTTTGTCAGAGAACAACTTTGAATCTATTTTAAAGCTGTAGAGCGTAACTTATAAACGTGAAAAACGAGCATCTCACACAGCGACATTCACAGGAACAAACTTAGGGGGTGTTTGGTTTCATGTCGAGACAGAGGCAACAGCAAGGTTGCACTAGCACAACGAGACAGATGACTGAAAACACAAGGAAGTGACGACTAAAAGTGTCAGAAGTTAGTTCTGCTGCTGAAAATACATGGTTGTTCAGCATTTTGACGAGATAAATGCTTCTCGTCTCCACCCGCCCCTGTGGTGCTGCTGTATACACACACAAACGCTCACTCTGTCAGGTCTGATAGTATTGCTTGACAGAGCCTGTTTTCAGATGAAGGACACAGCATGTAAAGAACAATATATCGTTTCATGAAAACAAAGCAAAGAAAAATAAGATAATCAAAAAAAAAAAATACACAAAACAAAAGTTGCGCACTAGAGCTTTAATTTACAATACTGTTCAAAAGTTTGGGCTCTCTTAGAAATGTCGTTATTTTTAAGGAAAAGCACTTTTTTTCCAATGAATATAACATTAAAATGAATCAGAAATACACTCTATAAATTGTTAATGTGGTATTTTGTAACTCTTTTGATGAATAAAAGTGTGACTTTTAACGGAAAGCACAATAAATTGTACAGTGAACCCAAACTTTTGAACGGTAATGTATGTGTTCAGGCCTCTTAATGAGACAGTTGATTTTAAATAAGGGATAAATAAAGGTGGAGTTTTCCCTCACTCGATGTGAGGATTCTAAGGATAGAGGGTGTCACTTGCTGTACGACTGTAAAGCCCTTTAAAGGTGAAGTAAGTAGTTTATAGTGCCATCTAGAGGAGAGGCTGCAATTTACAACAAAGAACTGCTCCTCTGCTCACCCCCTCCCTTCCCTGAGCGCTACGGTGTCCTCAGCAGGTCAAATGCCGTCCTTC
Organism: Microchirus variegatus; assembly: GCF_963457635.1. NCBI lineage: Eukaryota > Metazoa > Chordata > Actinopteri > Pleuronectiformes > Soleidae > Microchirus > Microchirus variegatus. The sequence continues at coordinate 36,126,336 of NC_139804.1, forward strand.
TCCGTGTCAGCAGATGAGGTTCGTGAGGCGAGGGAGAGAGGGCGAGGGAGAGAGGGCGAGGGAGAGAGGGCGAGGGGGAGAGGGCGAGGGGGAGAGGGCGAGGGGGCAAGGGAGAGGGCGAGAGGGAGAGGGAGAGAGGGCGAGAGGAAAGGGAGAGGGAGAGAGGGCGAGGGAGAGAGGGCGAGGGGGCAAGGGACAGGGCGAGGGGGCAAGGGAGAGGGAGAGGGAGAGAGGGGGCGAGGGGGCAAGGGAGAGGGAGAGAGGGCGAGGGCGAGGGAGAGGGGGAGAGGGCGAGGGAGAGGGAGAGGGAGAGGGAGAGGGAGAGGGAGAGGGAGAGGGAGAGGGAGAGAGGGGGCGAGGGGGCAAGGGAGAGGGAGAGAGGGCGAGGGAGAGGGGGAGAGGGCGAGGGAGAGGGAGAGGGAGAGGGCGAGGGAGAGGGAGAGGGAGAGGGAGAGGGAGAGGGAGAGGGAGAGGGAGAGGGGGAGAGTGCGAGGGAGAGGGAGGGAGATAGGGAGAGGGAGAGAGGGCGAGGGCGAGGGAGAGAGGGAGAGGGAGAGGGAGAGAGGGCGAGGGGGCAACGGACAGGGCGAGGGGGCAAGGGACAGGGCGAGGGGGCAAGGGACAGGGCGAGGGGGCAAGGGACAGGGCGAGGGAGAGAGGGGGCGAGGGGGCAAGGGAGAGGGAGAGAGGGCGAAGGAGAGGGAGAGGGCGAGGGCGAGGGAGAGGGAGAGGGAGAGGGAGAGGGAGAGGGAGAGGGAGAGGGAGAGGGGGAGAGTGCGAGGGAGAGGGAGGGAGATAGGGCGAGGGAGAGAGGGAGAGGGAGAGAGGGCGAGGGCGAGGGAGAGAGGGAGAGGGAGAGGGAGAGGGAGAGAGGGCGAGTGAGAGGGAGAGAGGGCGAGGGGGAGAGGGCGAGGGAGAGAGCGAGGGAGAGGGTGAGGGCGAGGGAGAGAGGGCGAGGTAGAGAGGGAGAGGGAGGGGGCGAGGGAGAGGGAGGGGGCGAGGGAGAGGGAGGGGGCGAGGGAGAGGGAGAGGGCGAGCTACCACGCCCGTAGCAGATGAAGCGGAGAGAGTGGAGGCGGGGCTTCTGCTACAAGTAAAGAGACGCTTGATTAGTTCTCTCGCGTTTGTCCTTACAGGCTCCGGTAGAAACATGGCGTCTCTCTGCTAACAGTGGCTATGCAACCGCGGCCCGCGACCATGTTATTTTACATGACTTTTTGAAACACTACAAAAATGAAACAAAAACTATTATACAGCGACTAGACAATGCAGGAGCACATAATATGTATAAAAAAGTGGATTTTGGGTTATATAAACCCATAAATACTACATATTGTCCCTTTAAGGTAAATTGTGTGTGTGATGTTATGCTGTAAAAACTACATAAATTGACTTGAGTGTCTCTGCTTGACTCACCTCAGAGACCCAGACAGACCCTGAGCTCGTCCAGCGTCAGGCCTCGGTCTCCGTCCCTGTCGCAGTACTGAGCAAACTTTTTGGCGCAGCGTCGCGGCTTCAGCTTCCGCCGCAGGAACTGACGGAGCGGCCGAGCCTCGCGCTCGCTCAGCACGCCGCTGACGTCCACGTCCAGCTGACCGAAGTGCCACTGCAGCGCCTTCTCTGGGCTCGAGGAGTCTACGGCGCCGCCCTGAGCAGCAGAGGGAGCAGCATTCAGAGGTGAAGAAGAGGAGGAGGAGGAGGAGGATAAGGAAGGCGTCGTGGAGGAGGAGGAAGCGTTTGATGGTGTGTTTGAAGCCCTGGAGGAAAAAGATCAGACAATACATTTAGCTTCTTCTTTCAAATCACTTTCCATATTTTAAAAACTCAACGTTCTTTTCTGTTAGTTTCCGCCACATTGAGGATTTTTAGGTCAGCACTTTTGCCTGGTTTATTATTTACACCTCAGCATATATGTATATATATAACACCTGTATTCAGATTTCTGCTGACAACGTGTTCCTGAGTGTTGACAGTTTTAACGCTAAATTTAACGTCCTGAAGAACCCAATAAATATCCCATTTCACACGGACGTGGCGGCGGCACGCTGAAAAACCACATCACCATGGTGGATCCTGGGTTTCTTATCAATTATACAAAATGAAAAAAAAATAACATGGGTTAAATTTTTCTACACAAACTCAATTCCAAAGATATCAGGGAGGAAAACATGATGGAAACATTCCAGACCTTATGAGGACATTTTAAGGGCTTTTTAAGTGTTAAAACAGGTTCGAATAAGGCATTTAGTTGTGGTGTTTATTGTCAGGATAGTGAATTCATTATGTCCATGAGTGTCCTCACAAAAAATCCTGTGCAAGAATGTGTGTGTGTGTGTGTGTGTGTGTGTGTGTTTCTTGGATGTAACGGCACATTTTGGCTCAAAATTCTTGCTGTGAGTGGATTTTGGATGGTCCTCAAAGAGGCTTCTTTGAGGTTTAAGACATTAAGGTTTTAACACTGAAAAGGTTCAAGGGTTTAAATCCTGGTTCAACCCCCAGCACCATATTATGTGTGGAGTAGGCTTTCGTTTTCTCTGATATCAGTGTGTGTGTGTGTGTGTGTGGGGGGGGGGGTTTTCTCCACGTCCTGCTGCTTCCTCCCACCGTCCAAAAACATGCAAATTGGGGCTTAGGTAAAATTTGAGACTCTAAACTCACTATAGGTGTAAATGAGAGGCTGAACAGTTGTCAGTCTCTGACTGTTACATCCATACTGTTAAAGACGAACTGCATCCAGATGAGCTTTTAATGCGCCACGCGGCGTGTATGTAAATTCCCATGCTAGAAAAAGGCCCTGAACGCACCAGTGTAACTGCGGCTCCAACTGGTGTGTGGATCAACAACACGAGGAGAGAACGTGGAAACACGACAGAAAGGCAGCCTTTGGTTGAGAAGAAATGTAGGACAACATCTACATCTTTCTGCAGTGCTTTCAAACGCGTGCTCCTCATATCACCGATCCACACACACGCCACTCGCTAACCGCCGGCACATAACTGGTGCGTTCAAGGTGTCCCTCCAGCATAGGAATTTACATACACGATCAACAACAAAGGGCTTGTGAAGCTTGTGAACATTTTTTTCATAAATAAAATATATCCACTGGACACTAAAATCTTCTGAGGCTGGAAGTTTGTGTAAAACACTGTGCTCCGCTGTGCAGCCACTCTTCCTCCCTCGCCTGCAGTCTCGATTTCACAGGGACAAGGGGGAGCTACGGTGGAGCTGTGAAGTACTCTGTGAAGTACTCTGTGAAGTACTCTGTGAAGTACTCTGTGAAGAACTCTGTGAAGTACTCTGCCTGGCGGGGTGCCAACATTCACGGTGAAATATCCACACTGTCGTCATTTGGTCAGGAGGTGTAAACATCGCATGTTTTATCACCTATACTTACACAAAGTGGAACCACTAAAACATGACTTAGTCTTGTTTTTTCACATTTTGGGGACTGGTATGGCCCACTGAGTCCCAAATATAAGTACTAAAAGATTAAAAAGTTGTTTTTTCACAATAGGGGACCTTTAAACTCTGTGTGTGAAGGTGGGATTACATCAGGGATCAGCACTGAGCCCCTTTTTGTTTGCAGTGGTGATAAAGCGGTTGATGGATGAGGTCAGACAGGAGTCTCTGTGGACTATGATGTTTGCAGATGATCTGTGTAATCTGTAATCTATAGTGAGAGTAGAGAAGACTGTGAGAGGTGGAGGTCTGCACTGGAGACGAGAGGAATGAAGGAGATGAGGTCGAGAAAGTCTGAGAGTTTCACAGGTGTCTCTTAATCACTGCATTCCACAGAACCTGCTGTGATGTACAATAGATAGACTCACTGATAGAGACTCAGACTCCCAGCATGCTTTGCTTCCAGCTGCAGAGCTCTGACCAGAGTCTGTAGAAACTGCTCCTTACGAGCTCCAGGACATCCTGTGGACAGAGTAGAGAAGAATATGGAGACTGTTTGCTTCTATTCTCTTTTGAGACATTAAACTGGAGGTTTTTTTTTGTTTTGTTTTTTAAAGGATTTTTTTTCAAAATGACACATAAAACTTTAACTTTTCTATTTCGTCATTACATTTGCAAAGGTTTTTCTGATCATATTCACCAGGAAGAGGTTTTTCCATGAACTTCCTGTCTGGTCTGTCTGGATCGTCTTCTGCACCAGCGCAGTCTGGGATCCGATTCCTGCAAAGAGACACAAAAAAACAGCTAAAATGTCAAGAAATTTAACACAAAACACAACACACAGAGACAGAAAACACAGGAAATGTCAAAAATAAATAAATAAATAAAGATTAATTTTATATCCTATGAGACAATCACATGGCTTTACTACCAATGTCCTGCACAAAGTAAATTAAATCCAATGTGTAGCATTTAGGGAGAGTTTATTGGCATAAATTGAATATAGTGCTGGTATATAATCGCCTTAAAACACCATTCGTTTTGATTAGCCTTAGAACGACCCCTTAGAATTAAGTAACTAAGGCAGAGGCCTCGCTTCACATAGTCCGCGCTATCTCACACCGACATGTTTGTACAGCCAGAGCAGACGTGTGTTCTGAAGCAGAAACAGAACCAGCGAATAAACAAGATATGGCAGAGAAAGTGGAAGGAGTTGTTGGTACAGTGTGTGAGCAGAGGAGCGCTCCATTCTCAGACCATTAGATGTCACTAATTCTTACACAGTGGACCATTGAATAGTTCAGGGGTCTGCAACCTTTAGGATGAAAAGAGCCATTTTGTCGTCTCTCCACCCAAATAAAATTAATTTGGAGCCGCAAAAAAACCCCACAAGATGAAGATAATAACACATATAAAGGTTTTTATACAGACAAACTATATACAATAGTAATAGTCTCTTTCATTTATGACATTTAAGAACTACAACATGTTCAGTTTATACCCAACCTCTAGACCCTGTAGACCTGGTTCTTCCATTGGGACCGTATCTATGTTCCCCGGGTCCTATGTTCCCCGCTTTGTATGTGACTGGGGAACATAGGACCTTTTCTCTAACCCTAACCCTAACCCTACCCTTTTTCAAAAAAAGGGTCCCATGTTCCCCTGTCACATACAAAGTGGGGAACATAGGACCTTTTTTTGGGAAAACGGGGAACATAGGACCAGGGGAACATAGGTACGACCCCCTTCCATTGTTTCATTGTTTGTGGCAAATTAAAGAAATTAAAATGAACCCACTTTGAAATAAATGAAGCAAATATTTGGATTGTATGTTGTTCGTGCTCAAGAAAAACGGTATGTGGATCCAAAGATGGACAGGACGCATCCAAACATGTACTGAATATTGCATTTTACGTCGACATTGGATGTTGCACAAGATATTAAAAGACTTTTATTTGTCGCCTTGATCTCTAAAGCTACAAGGAGCCACTGCAGAGTGGCTGAAGAGCCACATGTGTCTCTAGAGCCGCAGGTTGCAGACCCCTGGAATAGTGGAAATAATCATCTAATAAACAAATAGATCTGGTCATAAAAAACTGTACTATCCACTAAGGAAGAAATACAGGAAATGTTTTATCTTATTTTAAAAATACAACTAGTGGGAGAGAGAGAAGGAGCATTATTATCATTATTATTATTATTATTATTATTATAATAAAGCTGCCCATCAGAAGGAAAAACTCAGATTTACAGCTTGAGGCCGCAGGGAGTTTTCCTCACACCACTGATCCGTAGAAAATCATCACATGAAAACATCCCAGACTTTCCTCTGAGGAGTGTGTGAGCAGCTGAGCGTCAACAACATTATTGAAACCTCCGGAGAACAAAAGAGTCTGAGAGTCCTCGCTTTGACGGGGAAACTCACTCAGGGAGCAGAAACAATAAGTGGTGCAAAACTATATAATTACCATTAAATGCCTTAGTGTGATTTACACCTGAGGTTATAGAAAACAGTCAGGTTTAAAGAGAGGGGGGGGGGGGGAAATAAAAGCAAAAGAAATTCAATTAAAGTAAAAGGTGGGAAAAGACTTACATAAAGCATTAGTATGTAACTTTTGACTAAAAACAAATGAGTCAAATGAGTTCGGCTCCACATTAACGCTCTGTTTTGTGTCTGTGGCGACATTACAGTGTTGTACATTGACCATTGCAGAGGTCACAGTGGTTTGGTATTTACCCAGAATTCCAAAGGCAGAGACAGCGCTTTAAAGTGAAAACATCACATGACCTGGACACCGGTGCAGCGATTACCTTGCAGAGGTGCCGGACAGTGGCCGGCCGCTGTCCACTCTCACGCACCAGCAGTAGCCCGTGGCCGTGTGACACTGCGCGGGGCTGTAGCGGCCGTCTGCGGTGCATTCTGGGATAAAACGCTCGTCCTGCCACACCGAGTGGACCCGTGAGAGGAGCGAGGCTCGCTCGCGCTCACACGTCTGAGGACTGTCTACACACGCAAACACAGTATTAATGTTTAGTTTGAAGAATATTGAAGAATATTGTTTCACAATCAAAAGTAAACATGACTTCAGCTTCACACCGGCGTTTGCTTACCAGTGGGTCGTCTGACGGAGTTCATGAGGATGGTCACCCAGATGGGTGGAGCTGTGAGCGCTGGACAAGAGAGTGTAACATTTAAGAGCTATGATGCACACACACAGACTGTAAAACACTAATACACATAGTTGTTGATATCTATCTATAAAGCAAGTTGCATCTGTCTGTCTGTGACAAGCATATCTCGCTGACCGTTATTCAGATCGCCCTAAGTCAGGGGTCTGCAACCTGCGGCTCTAGAGACACATGTGGCTCTTCAGCCACTCTGCAGTGGCTCCTTGTAGCTTTAGAGATCAAGGCGACAAATAAAAGTGTTTTAATATCTTGTGCAACATCCAATGTCGACGTAAAATGCAATATTCAGTACATGTTTGGATGCGTCCTGTCCATCTTTGGATCCACATACCGTTTTTTTTTAGCACGAACAACATACAATCCAAATATTTGCTTCATTTATTTCAAAGTGGGTTCATTTTAATTTCTTTAATTTGCCACAAACAATGAAACAATGGAAGGGGGTCGTACCTATGTTGCCCCGGGTCCTATGTTCCCCGTTTTCCCAAAAAAAGGTCCTATGTTCCCCACTTTGTATGTGACGGGGGAACATGGGACCCTTTTTTTGAAAAAGGGTAGGGTTAGGGTTAGGGTTAGAGAAAGGGTCCTATGTTCCCCAGTCACATACAAAGCGGGGAACATAGGACCCGGGGAACATACTGTAGATACGGTCCCAATGGAAGAACCAGGTCTACGGGGTCTAGAGGTTGGGTATAAACTGAACATGTTGTAGTTCTTAAATGTCATAAATGAAAGAGACTATTACTATTGTATATAGTTTGTCTGTATAAAAACCTTTATATGTGTTATTATCTTCATCTTGTGGGTTTTTTTGCGGCTCCAAATGAATTTTATTTGGGTGGAGAGACGACAAAAATGGCTCTTTTCATCCTAAAGGTTGCAGACCCCTGCCCTAAGTCTTTGGATATGGGTTGAGCATGGCCCGATGGTGTGCATCCTTGATTTTCACATTTTTTGGAGGAATTTTAATTTTTTGCTGATTTATCACGCTACACCAGGCGTTAGGCAGCGGCTCATCAGCAGCAGCTGCGCTGTCTGGAGGAGGGAGGTGGGTGAGACGTTGTCACACTGCGGTTCACCGCAGAACATGGTGTTATACTGAAACAACAAAGTCGGTGTGTCCACTCACCAATATGCGAGCACATATTTACTACCTGTTTCCAAAGGTAAGCTAGCGAGGCTACAATTAGCATTAGCGTAGGGCTAACATAATACAAACACTGTGCAACCTCATTTGGCACAATGCAAATGTTTTCATTTTTGATTAGCATTAGACAGTCACAAAACAGTTAGCTACGTTATTATGTTAAGGCCACATTATACTTCTCCGACTGCGTATGCGTTATCCGACTGCGTCACCACGGAGACGCCTCGAGCCTTTATACTTCTGCGTCGTGGTGACTGACACACGCTGCAATTTCCCGTCCGATCAGTAGGGGTCGCTGCGCAAGGTTGTTGTGCTTCAGGCTACAGTGAGCAATGGCGTCCGAGAAAGAAAGAGGGAGAAAGACTGTTGTTGTTGAAACAGTGGCCGTTTGTCACTTTTCTGTGTCACGGAACGCAGTTTTAAGATAATTTGAGGCGAGAAATTGGCCATTTAGAGTCTAAACATGTGCTGTGTGTGTTAAGATATGACGTATTTATAGTTTGGCAGCGACGTTCTCGGCGGGGATGAGCTCCGCGTCTGTGGACGCTCTGTGCTCACTGTGAGCCGGCACAGAGCAGCTTAGCTCGGCCTGTCCTGAGGACCAATCGCAGCTCTTGCCGTCTCCGTTGTCCCTTGACGGAGTGACGGACACTTAAAAAATATTTCGTGCAGTCGGAGACGACGCAGAGGCTCTTCGACAGGTTCTGCGTCGACGCAGATACGATGCGTAACCTACGCAGAGCACTTTGCGCAGAAGTATAAATTGGGCTTTAGCCTTTACGTTCCTTATCATGCATTACAATAACTGAAACATCTTCTTCAGCTCCCACTATAGGAATACATACTTCCTACGGGCACTGCACTAGTATTGATAAAATCATGAAGTCCCAGCCTCTTCAGTGCCATCACACAATATAATGATTTACACATTTTGATTGAATTATGTAAAAGATCTTCGTCACCTGCAGACTTTCTGGGCTCCACCGTCGCTGCAGGTTCACCAACTTCGTCTGGAACAAATGAGAAGACAGTGAACGCACCGTGAGTGAATGAGTGTCAGAGGAGACGACAGGGAAATTAGACGGACAGAGACGTTTCATCGGTGCGAAGTTGTCTGTGATGTTCGAGGACCTTCCCTCAGGCATACAGTATTTAAACGCAGATGCAGTATATTAAAGTTATGTTGCAGTATATGAAAATGTTAATCAGAGTAAAACAGACTGTATTTAGATAAAAAAACTGTCTCACCTTCGACTGGCGTCTGAGCAAACTTGGTGATATGATCTGTTCAGGATATTAAAACACACTCAGTCATTCGTGCAGATGAAGAGATTTAACAGAATCATGGCTTTGAATGTTTTCCCCAAAGATCACAGTGATTTTTACTGAGCAGAAACAATAGTCTACTCTGGACTCAGAGGAACAGTAATAATAATAATGACTTAATTTTAAAAAGTACAATAAAAGAAATCCTTGTTTGTTGATATTGTTGATAATATCATCATAAATGTAATCACCTTCATTAAAAACACACAATTTGACACTCAAGACCATTTAGATGCTACAGATGAAGTTAAATGGATGTATAGTTTAGTGAATGTCTGACCCGTGCAGCTGGGACTCAGGTGAAGGACTGACGTCCCACCGACAGGTTTACCGTCCGGTGTGGAGCACCAACAGTACCCGGTTTGGTTGTGGCACTGCACTGGAAGGAAGTGACCGTCTGGATGACACTCTGGCACAAACATGGCAGCTGCCGTGCTAAAATGGCTACCACCGCCGCCGCTGCTGCTGCTGCTGCTGCTGCTGCTGCTGCGGGCGTTAGCCTCCAGGGCCTGAGCCCGAGCCAGCTGACATTTGGACTGAGTCGGACTCAGATCTGAAACGACAGAGGAATCAGGGTTAATATGTACTTCCACTGATGGTGACGAGTATTTACTCACAGATAAACTCACAGTTATTGGTCTATTTTTCAAATGTTTCCATTAAAATGATCTACAAACAACTTTTGGTTGAGTCGTTTTCTTACACTAAATCCACAGGAATCTGTATTTCTATTCTATTCGTTTCATTGCGGTCAACTTTTCATGACATCATTCACATAATCTGTCTCTAAAAGCTAAAAGTTCCAGGGCACAAACTCCCTGTGAAACGTCAGAGTGAGGAAGGAAATATTAAGTCCCACTGGTTATTTGTCACCAATGGATCATGACTCATTGCCTTTTTCGCTGCATATTCTGTCACCAAAGTTCTCCCCTTAAAGCGCAAAAAAGACAAAGGTGAAGCCAATAAGCGTCAACAATGATGAACCCACGCTTCTTTCTGACATGATCAAACTCGGTCTTTTATTATTATATGGACTGAGAGACACCTAGTGGCAGAAATGACACAATCACAACAACATTGTAGAACTTTCTAGCAGTTGTTCAGCGCGTGCTGCGCGGAATCAGGGTGAGATTGTCATCAAAGCAGTCGCAATCAAAGCTCTAACATCAAGTCAATTCTTGTATATAGCTAATCCAGTGTTGCCAGGTGTACGATGTACGATCAATAATCCCAAAAAAGGCCAAATATACGATAATTTGACCATTCCGTGAATGTGTGGTTATAATCGGTTGTAATCAGCGTCGCAACTGTCTGTCGGAGTTTTTTTGTGAACCCTGAAGGCATCTGTTTCTGTTTCCATGTGACAAGTTTCCAGCCAATCGTGCTTTTCTAAATGTGAGCTACGAGTGACGTGCATTCGTTTGCCTCAGAACAACGGCCACGATTGGGCTGAATAGTCCGCTGCGCACGCCCCATGAGTGAGGAAAAGAAGAAAAAAAAAGAAATGAAGAAGAAGCAGAGTTGGTCTGGAAGAGGCGCGGAAAATGAGAGAACCTGTGGAAGGAGGAGGAGGAGGTGGAGAGGTTATGAAGACGGCGTGGCAGAGTCCAAGTAGGTTACATATGCACTTTATTTTAAGTTATAACCTGGTAGCAGGCACTTTTAAATTTGCATAAGTGCTGTTTTTGTTTATTTTATTAGTCGTTGTCGTTTTTGAGGACAGAGACGTGTTGTTGCTCTGAAAATAAAATGTTAATATGTGAAGCCAGATCTTTATTTTCTTGTCAGTTATCATGAATACTGTTTCTCTTGGTGCTATGTCTATTTCCTAACAGTAGGTGGCCTCCACCTCACGATTTGGTCTCATTAGATTACGGGGGACACTTTAGCCTAACGCAACTGTGGGGCTGCTGATGAATCCATTCTGTACCGACGCCACAAAGCTGTGAGTGCCTGTTAGACGCTATTCAACACTAGAGTGACTATAACGCATCAATAGATTTGTTATTTTGGTTATGACGGGTGTACGATAATTTTTCTCACTCAAAATACGATAATTTTATGTCTCTGGTACGATAATCCTACATTTCTCACCTGGCAACACTGAGCTAACCCCTTATTTGTTTGTCGTCTGGATCTGTAACTGATCATCAGAACCTGTACGCTTTGCCCGTTTACAACCTATTAGGTAGTGTATTGAGTTGTGTTTAGAATAAAACCTCTTAAAGACACTCGAGTTGTCCGCCATATTTGTTCTGGTCGACCCTTTCCAGAGGGAAGTTTATTGAGCTGTGAGAAGCAGCCGGTAAAAATCTGGACAAACATCCCAACACTGAAATGAAGGTAAAGCTGCTTTGACATCAATGTCACAAATAATATGTTTATATATATATATATACATATATACATATATGTATATATATGTTATTATATAGTAAATAGAGGTGTGTGTGTGTGTGTGTACCTGAGCAGTGTGCTCGTGGAGCGAGCCGTAGATGTGTGTTGATGCACTGAGCCCTCTGGAAGGCACACAGCGATTTGTACAACCTGCCGTTGCTGCCGCACACGGCTCTGTGGCGCCCCCTCTGGCAGTCCAGGACGCAGCCGCGAGGCCACATGTTCTCTGTGATCAAAAAGGGCTAGAGAGAAAAAAAAAAAATATTAACGTTTAGCGCTCAATCACGTGAAATTATGATTATTACGATTGTCGTTTTTGTTATCGTTTGCGTCGTCGTTCCCGTATTATATTGACACAAAACCGACAGGAGAGAGAGGCTGTTTCTGACGCCTGGTTGAGGCCGTGTGCACGAATAAAACTTGCAGGAAAAAGGCTTCGCTTTCTGCACGGTAGCATAAATATTGGCTTCGGTCTGGAAAACTGAGAGAAAGTGAAGAGGCAGAGAGAGAGAGAGAGAGGGAGGGAAAAACACATCTGACACATGAAAGCTTTTCAGGACGACTGAGCAGAAAGTGAGGGAAAGTCTCTATCTTTTTTAACTGTGACTGCACAAACTAATGAGGGGGATAAATGTCACTAACTGATGGAAGAACGGCAGAGTCTTCACCCGCACAAATACGATCCGTCTCCATTTCTGTCTGAGGTGAGCAGCAGTGACGGCGTTTGGCAGCACGACGCCGACACATGCGCGGCTCTTAAGAACTGTTCACAAACGTCACGCGAGTCTGTGACGGCAAAATATTTTGGGAAGAATCTTATATAAAAAAAATTAAGGGCTGTCAAAAGATTAAAATTTTTAATCAGATTAATCACAGGGTAGCTGTGGATTAATCGCGATTAATCACGATTAATTGCCATTCGTAAATATGCCAAAAAAATTCTAATTTTCTCTTTATATTGTTGTAGGAACGGAGAGATAAATAAAGTATGTGAAAATATAAAATGTAAAGAACAATAAAATACTGTAAATAACTTGTAAAATCCTATACAAACTTAGTAAAAAATAAACATTACATTGTAAAGAACCCACATTATAAGACAATATAAATAAAGAGAAAAAATAAAATGCTGTAAATAACTTTAAAAAAAACTACATTGCACTGTAAATAACTCACATTATAAACAAAATATAAAGTATAGAAGTTAAATAGTTTTCTTACTAAACTCACAGCAGGAAATTCCTCATCAGCACTTTGAAGCATCTGCTTCTACTAGTTAGCGTTAGCGTCAGCTAGCATTCTGACGCTAACGCTAGCTGCTGTCTGTGTCCCCGTTAGTTAGACAGTGACTGTTAATGTTATGATTATATCATTATCTGCACCAGTAGCTCCACTAGTTACAACTGTGTGTCTTTCTTTCTTTTTTCTTCATCCTCTTTTTTTCTTCATCCTCTAACTTCCTGATTGATAACTCCTCTTCATTTTCCTTCAGCTTCACTCAGGTTAACGTGAGGAGACGTGGGGCCTCTTTAGGGAGGTTTACTACTGAGGTGTCGTTGTTGTTTAAGGGGGACGTAAATATGTAAATCCTCCAAACAAGCAAAGAAAAAAACATTTCCTCCCCAAAGATTAACGATTAACAAACGTTTCCTTAATTATACACTGACCAATTCAGTTCTATGTCAAAGCGCTTCAAAGTGTAATAATTGTGAGTTTACCTAAGCGAGTAAAAAACCGTCGAGCGGATCGTTCGTCTCAGTGATGGATTTCATAAAAGCACCACACAAACGTATCAAAGAGGTTCAGAGGAGACTTTGAGGGAAATGTTTTGGTTGGAAGAAACATTTTCCATCACTTCTGAGCCTCTCTGGAGTCTCCAGGCACAAATCCATGAAAAATATTAACCTAGTGAAAAAAAAAAAAACCTGTCAGAATTTACTCCACAGAGATCAACCACTGCTCTGCTAACATCACAATCTACAGTGGACATTAAAAATATTACAGTTTCTGACCAAACTTTTGCCCTAACTGTCATTTAAAGGGACAATGTGTAGTATTTATGGGTTTATATAACCCAAAATCCACTTTTTTATACATATTATGTGCTCCTGCATTGTCTAGTCGCTGTATAATAGTTTTTGTTTCATTTTCGTAGTGTTTCAAAAAGTCATGTAAAATAACATGGTCGCGGGCCGCGGTTGCATAGCCACTGTTAGCAGAGAGACCGTCCCTTTTATGACTTTAAACCGGAGTCAGACCCAGAGTCAGAAGACACTGTCGCTCGTGAAACACCTCCACAACGGACGTTATTCTTCTTCTGCGGTTCAATGTACGCAACCGGATGTGCCCGGACTAGTGCCCGGAGCAGTTTCTACCGGAGCCTGTAAGGACAAACGCGAGAGAACAAATCAAGCGTCTCTTTACTTGTAGCGGAAGTCCCGCCTCCTCTCTCTCCGCTTCGTCTGCTACGGCCGCGGTAGCTCGCCCTCTCTCTCGCCCACTCCCTCTCCCTCTCACTCACCCTCTCCCTTTCTCTCGCCCTCTCCCTCGCCCTCTCTCGCCCTCTCTCCCTCGCCCTCTCCCTCTCTCTCCCTCTCCCTCTCTCTCTCCCTCGCCCTCTCCCACTCTTCCTCTCTCCCTCTCTCTGTCCCTTGCCCTCTCCCTCGCCCTCTCACTCACCCTCTCCCCCGCCCTCTCCCCCTCTCCCTCTCTCTTGCCCTCTCCCTCGCCCTCTCACTCACCCTCTCCCTCTCTCTCACCCTCTCTCTCGCCCTCTCTCCCTCGCCCTCTCCCTCTCTCTCTCCCTCGGCCTCTCACTCACCCTCTCCCTCGCCCTCTCCCACTCTTCCTCTCTCCCTCGCCCTCTCACTCACCCTCTCCCCCGCCCTCTCCCTCTCTCTGTCCCTTGCCCTCTCACTCACCCTCTCCCTCTCCCTCTCTCTCTCGTCCTCTCCCTCGCCCTCTCTCCCTCGCCCTCTCTCCCTTGCCCTCTCTCCCTCTCCCCCTCCGTCGCCCTCTCCCTCTCTCCCTCTCCCTCGCCCTCTCCCTCTCTCCCTTGCCCTCTCTCCCTCTCCCCCTCGCCCTCTCCCACTCTTCCTCTCTTCCTCGCCCTCTCTCCCGCCCTCTCCCTCTCTCCCTCGCCCTCTCTCTCTCCCTCACCCTCTCTCTCGCCCTCTCCCTCGCCCTCTCGCCCTCTCTCCCTCTCCCTCTCTCTCTCTCCCTCATCTGCTGACACGGAGAAAGACGACGAGGACGACATTTGACCGGCTGAGGACACCGTAGCGCTCAGGGAAGGGAGGGGGTGAGCAGAGGAGCAGTTCTTTGTTGTAAATTTCAGCCTCTCCTCTAGATGGCACTATAAACTACTTACTTCAGTTACCATAAGATCGTAGTAATTCGTACACACTGGAATAAGCATTTATTACTTTTCTTTATGTAATTTCTCTGGAATTTCTGCCCAAAAGTGCTATATCAAAAAAACAGAATGAATACAAAAGGCATTGCAATTAAAAATTACATTTACAATGGCGATAAACTGAAGATGTAGGACAATAATGTCATGTCCTGGAACAGACGATGCTAATTTTAAGATGCCCTGGTAAAAAAAAAATCTAATAAAAAAAAACAACACACCACCACTTGTGTGAGAAGAGGCGTGGTGAGCGTGATGATCTAAATGATTCCCACATGAGAAACAACATCGCCGTCTCAGCCCAGGATCACATGCAGCCTCGCGTACGTCTCCAAAATATACATCAGATTTGTCACGCTGCCACGCAGACTCTGTGAAAACACACACACAACTTAGTGCACACACACACACACACACACTGGGAAACACACTTTCTCTCTGAGCGGCACTGAGATACGTGGACAAACTGTGGGAGAGACAGGCAGAATGAGACATGTGTCCTCATGTCCACTATGGGGAAAGTGTTAAAGGTGCATTTTGTAATAAATCTAAAGCAACTGGTCATAAAATCCTCCTAATATGTCACAGAGACTCAGGAATAATGTTCATATAACAAACTGAACTCACCAACAACAACAGTACAGACAAAATATTTGCATTAAAACAATTTTTTTTGCAGACTGCAAATCATGTTTATGTTTTGAAATCATGTTTTGGCATGTGGCGCCACCTACCGCCTTCTACCAATCATTGCAGTCAGTAGAGTCTCAGCTGCCGAGCAACTGTGGGTTGCCAGTTACGTCTGAAAACGAAACCTAAAAGACCTCGGTATTTTGAATTTGAATGTAGTAACCGTTTTTGGCCACATTCTTACATATGGCGCCTTTAATATTGATCTGATTAAGGTAAAGTAATTAAACCCAGATTAACAATTTGTCCATTTAAATCTGTTGCACATCAGCACATGTATGTCTTGGACAGGAAGTCGAGTTAACACTTTATGGTACGCACCAAGAAAAAAGCAAAGGAAAAATGATTTCTTAGCATTTTTTATTATTTTATTTTATGTACTTATGATCTGAAGCACAGCGCCCCCCTCTGGAACGGTGGATGCACTGCTCCTCATTATCAAAACATTGTTTTAACAGTGTTTAAAAATAGCTTCTTCACGACTCCCCGCCACAGTCCCTTTATGACTTTAAACCGGAGTCAGACCCAGAGTCAGAAGACACTGTTGCTCGTGAAACACCTCCACAACGGACGTTATTCTTCTTCTGTGGTTCAATGTACGCAACCGGATGTGCCCGGACTAGTGCCCGGAGCAGGACGATCTGCTGTTCAGGAGAACCGCTGTTTACGTAACTATTACGGGATTTTCAGTGATCTCGTTGAGCCCCGAGATTACAATAAAACACAAAGTTCTCAGCAATGGCTGAACTGTTTGTTTAGAACCGTCAGGGCTTCATAAACAAGGTAATGACGCAGATACACACCAAAAAAACAGCGTTAATAGGAACTTCCGGTCTAGTTCTGCTTTAAAGAAAGGAGAAAGACGTCACTTCTGGTTGATTATGACGTTTTAATCGGTTACTATTTTCTGATATAGATCATAAATTACTAAGACATACTCTATAAGAGGTCAAGTTTTATCCAGCTTCAGTATAATGCAGTATGTTTTGAAATGATGGATTGAGTTGGAGGAGGAGGAGGAGGAGGAGGAGGAGGGAAGCAGTGCATGAAAAGTAAAGCTTCAATCCAAGCAAAGCAGAAAATAGCGTCTGGCCAAATCCTCCGTGAACCACACGGCTGCAGCCTAACTCGACAAACAGCTGACACGCTGAAAAATGCTCCGACTCGTTCAGATGAATATCTGTCTCGGTCGTGACACTCAAGGTAAAAATAATAAATGAAAGTGAATCAAACTGTCTGACGCGTCTCACCGGGGTTTGATTATATAAGCGTGAACGGGAAAGAGAAAAGTAGAGGATGATGGTATGGTTATGGAAGGTATGAAAGAGATGGGTGTGAGGGATAAAGGAATGGATATGGAAAATAAGGAGAGAGGGAGGGACAGACGGCTGCAGGACTCACAGATGTGGAAGAAAGGAATCGAAGACAGAGAAGCAGTGAAAGGGAAATTTTAATGAGGGCAGGAATGAAAGAATAGAAGAAAGATGAAACCAGAAAGAGAGTGAGTGTTGAAGTATGAAAGGAGGCACTCAAAGGAAAAAAAAGAAAGAAAGGAATTAAGAAAGGTGAATAGAGAAGGTAATTAAAGTCTGGGTGGAGTGAACACAAAGACTAGCGGAGGGCAGGAGTCCAGGTGCAAAGTGTTGGGCAGACGTGGGATTTCCTGTCAGTCAGGTAGAAAATCCACTGGCTACAATGTCCTCAGTGTTGAGACCATTAGCAGCAGAGTGTCTGCGCTTATAAAACATCAGCCATGAGTGTGTGAGTGTGAGGGAGGGAGGGGTCAGGAAGTGAGCGCGCAGCACACAACGCCAGAACAAGTCGCCACTGTCTCCTCGTGCCTCACACCTCCCAGATATATATAAAACACACGCATACACACACACACACACACATACACACACACACATTCTTGTACTTGCTCCATACTGAGGACTGGGTTGCTGTGAGGACCAGCATCTCCGCTTTATAAATCAACACAATTACAAATATCTACTTCGTGAATGACATCTACAAAGAATTACTGGTTGCAGTACAGTACCTTTTTTTTTTTTTTTTTTTTTTTGGTCCAAAATTTGACAAAAACGTCAAACTAATCTATGTCGTCCAAAATTTGAAAAAAAAAATTTGACCCAAAAATTTCGGTCCAAAATTTGACAAAAACATCATACTATACTATGTTGTCCAAAAGTTGAAAACATATTTGAAAAAAAAAATTTGGTCCAAAATTTGACAAAAACGGCATACTGTACTGTCGTCCAAAATTACAAAAAATCTTTGACAAAACATTTTTTGGTCCAAAATTTGACAAAAACGTCATACTAATCTATGTCGTCCAAAATTTGAAAAAAACAAATTGACCCGAAAATTTCGGTTTGGGTCAAAAAATGTTTTTTTAATTCTGGACGACATAATATAGTATGACGTTTGTGTCAAATTTTGGACCAAAGATATTGGGTCAAATTTTTTTTTACATTTTGGTCGACATAGTATAGTATGATGTTTTTGTCAAATTTTGGGTCAAAAATTTTTGGTTAAAATTTTTGGGTCAAATTTTTTTTTCAAATTTTGGACGACAGTATAGTATGACGCTTTTTGACACCTACATTTTTTTTTTACATTTTGGACAACATAATATAGTATGACGTGTGTGTCAAATTTTGGACCAAAGATTTTGGGTCAAATTTTTTTTTTGTGTGTCGACATGGTATAGTATGATGTTTTTTTTCAAATTTTGGGTCAAAAAGTTTTGGTAAAAAATTTTGGGTCAAATTTTTTTTTCAAAATCTGGACGACATAGAATAGTATGACGTTTTTTGACACCTAAATTTTTTTTTTTTAATTTTGGACAACATAATATAGTATGACGTTTGTGTCAAATTTTGGACCAAAGATTTTGGGTCAAATTTTTTTTTTAATTTTTGTCGACATGGTATAAATATGTTTTTTGTATAATTTTGGACCAAAAATAATAATAATAAAAAAAAAATCATAAAAGTTTTCCAGCCCTTTTTGCTCTGGGGCTCCACCTGCAGACATTTTATGGTACTGCAACCAGTAGTTCTTTGTAGATGTCATTCATGAAGTAGATATTTGGAATTGTGTTGATTTATAAAGTGGAAATGCTGGTCCTCACTTTGTCAGCGATCCAGTCCTCAGTATGCAGCAAGTACAAGAATGTGTGTGTGTGTGTTACCCTCTCCTCCTCCTCCAGGGAAAAGCAACCCTCTCTCACTCAAACGCGACAACTACTGAATCAAACATGAGATTTGTCTCTTTATCCTCAGACTCCATATCGTGGTCTTCTTCTCCACTGAATAACCTCAGAGCACAGTGTAAAGACCTGTGATGTCAACTCTGTTCACTTCAAGTGAACCAATTACAGGCCAAAGTCAATGTGACCTGACAAATTAGAGCCATTCCTGTGCACACGCTAACCAAATTAGACAGGTTTAAACCTTTATTTGCTGCGTGAATAAAGTAAATTAAAGCCGACAGCAGCTTCTCTTCATACTGAGGGTTTAAACTTTTACAGACGGTGGCGTTAAGACTTTGACTTAAGTTTGTTTCTACTAACCTACATCTATAAATAAATAAATAAACACTTTATTAGGTACACCTGCCTTGTACACAAATATCCTATCATCAATCACATGACGACAGATCAACGCAATTAGGTTTGACATGCTCACGTTGACCTGTTTAACTTCAAGTCGAGCACCAGAATGGATAAAAAGGTCATTAAAGTGACTTTGGAGGTGGTGTGGTAGTCCGTCGTTAGATCTACTATGACTTTAACTCACAATCGTCTCAGTGGTTTAACAGAGAATGTCTCTGAAGGTCCTCAGTCGTTGGTTGTAGGACACTGAAGAAGTCAAACGTCTTCAACTCAACTCGAGCAAGTCCAGTCGCCTACAGCCAACTACTGAAGGACACAAAGAATGGTCCACAAACACGAGAACATGTTCATTCAGTTCTCTGGGAGGTCACGCCTCGGCGATGTCAGAGGTCAGAGGAGAATGACTAAAGTGAAAAACAAGAAGAATTTAAAGGTCCCATATTATACCCTATTAACCCAAGTTAAACTAGGTCCTGGTGCACTAATGAACATGTCTGTGTCATGCTTTAGTCAAAATATCATAAGGATGAAGCACAATAGCAGTTCAATAACTCAATTATTCAATAAAATAGCCTTTTTTAAAACGCTCGGTTTTGTGCCTGATCATTTACATGTATATGTAAATTCCCATGCTAGAAAAAGACCCTGAACGCACCAGTGTAACTGCGGCTCCAACTGGTGTGTGGATCAACAACACGAGGAGAGAACGTGGAAACACGACAGAAAGGCAGCCTTTGGTTGAGAAGAAATGTAGGACAACATCTACATCTTTCTGCAGTGCTTTCAAACGCGTGCTCCTCATATCACTGATCCACACGTCACTCGCTAACCGCAGGCACGTAACTGGTGCGTTCAAGGTGTCCCTCCAGCATAGGAATTTACATACACGATCAACAACAAAGGGCTTGTGAAGCTTGTGAAAAATGTTTTCATAAATAAAATATATCCACTGGACACACAAATCCTCTGAGGCTAGAAGTTTGTGTAAAACACTGTGCTCCGCTGTGCAGCCGCTCTTCCTCCCTCGCCTGCAGTCTCGTATTTCACAGGGACAAGGGGGAGCTACGTTGGAGCTGTGAAGTACTCTGTGAAGTACTCTGTGAAGTACTCTGTGAAGTACTCTGTGAAGTACTCTGTGAAGTACTCTGTGAAGTACTCTGCCTGGCGGGGTGCCAACATTCACGGTGAAATGTCGTCACTTGGTCAGGAGGTGTAAACATTGCGTGTTTTATCGCCTATACTTACACAAAGTGAAACCACTAAAACATGACTGAGTCTTGTTTTTTCACATTTTGGGGACTGGTATGGCCCACTGAGTCCCAAATATAAGTACTAAAAGATTAAAAAGTTGATTTTGCACAATAGGGGACCTTTAAATAATCACGTCTTAAGATCAGGGTATGCAGAAGAACACACCAGGTGTCTCTTTCTTAGACGTACCCCTGTACCTAATAAAGTGATCAGTGAAGTCTCTCCATCACATTAATATGTTGGTTACAGCGCAGTTTCCCTCTAATCACAATAAGACTCTGACACAACTATCTTTACAGTAAAATATCATGATATCTTTTCATATACTTGAATCAAATCTTAACTTTTATTTTTGCCTCATATTTAAACAAACATGTCTAAGTAGACCATGTAACTGGTCACTCATCCCACATGCAAAATATATACACATATACACATATATATATACTGTATATGCATAATACACTTTACATAAGTGCAATATCTTGTGTTCAATCCTTGCTTATACTGCAAATATCAAGCCTGTACTGTATGGTACATTTTTTTTGGTGTATTTTTAATATCTTTCTTCTCATTTCACACATGGAAAAGTTTATTTATTATGTATTATATTTATTGAGTGCGTTTACATGCACACTAAAAACAAGTTTTTAAACAAACATGTCTAAGTAGACCACTTAACAGGTCACTCATCCCACATGCAATATATATGTATACATATATATGTATACATACACATACACATATTTATAGTATAAACTACATATACACATATATATATATATATATATACATATACATATACAAATACATATATAGTGTATAATGTAAATATCAAGCCCATATATGTATGGTAATTTTTTTTTGGTATATTGTTAATATCTTTCTTCTCATTTCACACATGTAAAAGTATATTTATTATGTATTATATTTATTGAGTGCGTTTACATTCACACTAAAAACGATTATTATCAGGTTTTGTAGTTATTTGGTTAATTCAAGTGCTCACGTAAACGGAATAAACCCATATCATTATCGGTTTATTGCCGTTATCGGTTTTAGAAAAACCCGTTTAACTCACCTAGGTTTCTGTCAATAATCTGATTTCTTAGAGACGCGTTTACACCTTAAACGGTTTATTCCAGTTACCCGATTATTGCCAGTAATCGGTTTGTTAGTGCGCAAGTAAACGCACTCACTGCGGGACCAAACTTCACTGTTATAGTGAGGTTTTCACATTATAAACGACAGTGTCTGTGTCAGTGAGTGTAATAAAGTTCGGCTCTTACCGCTGTTCTGTCGGAATGAACCGAACCACAGAGGAGGAGGAAGAGGAGCAGCGCGCGGCAGGTGAAGGTGAGCGCGAGCATCGTGTGCTGTTGGTCGGCGCGCGCGCAGGCGCAGGATTTTAGCTGCGGGACGGCCTGTAAACAAACAAAACAAACAAAACAAACAAAACAAACAAAACAAACAAAACAAAAACAAAAAATGCGGGTCCCGTCACGACTTGGCCGTCAAGTCTCGTGTCATCAGTGAACTGCTCATGTCGTCCTTCTCTCGCGGTCACGGCGCGAGTGCAGTTGCCGAGCCGAGATCTGCACGCGCACACTGGACTCCCCCCCCCCCTTCAGTGTAGTAGTTCTACCCATTTCCGGTGGGAGTTGAACAAGAAGTGACGGTTGAATGACATCAGCTTTGATTCATTAAAAACTACACTAAGAAAAGTACGAACAGTTTGGAAGAACATACAAAAACATCAGATAAAACATGTCAACATGAACTCAAATGTTTTTAGTCAGGGAAATCAGGGAGTTATTTTGTGTGTAGACTATCCCAGATTAACACGTTCTAACAATAATACCAATCATTTTGAACTCATTCACAGATGTGATTAAAAATATAGCAGATAGAAATACTTCAAATAAAACATTTAAAGGTGCATTATGTAATAAATGATAAAATCCTCCTAATATGTCACAGAGACTCAGGAATAATGTTCATATAACAAACTGAACTCACCAACAACAACAGTACAGACAAAATATTTGCATTAAAAAACATATTTTGCAGACTGCAAATCATGTTTATGTTTTGAAATCATGTTTTTGGCGTCATGTGGCGCCACCTACCGCCGTCTACCAATCATTGCACTCAGTAGAGCAGGGGTCTGCAACCTGCGGCTCTAGAGCCACATGTGGCTCTTCAAGCCTTCTGCTGTGGCTCCTTTGTAGTAACTTTAAATAAAAAAGTTAATTTTTTATTTCATATTCATTCTCTTCTTTCAAAGTGAACACCTAATATTTAGAAATCAAGGTGATAAAATGTGCATTTTGTGCATCACATCCAATGTCCTGTCCATCTTTGGACCCACATATTTACTGCATCTGTACTGTACTCCAAATATTGCATTATCTATTTCAAAGTGAGTTACTTTTAATTAAAATTTTAATTTACACAAACGGAATGGAATTCTGCGTTTTATTCCAAAGTATTTTTTTTTCTCCACTTAAATAAAATGTTGGCTGTAAACAGCAATGTGAACAGTTTTGTTATTGTAGTTCTTAATGCAACAAACTCATTATTTTGTATGTAGCATATCTGTATAAAAAGGTTATATGTGATATAATCTTAATTTTATGGGTCAAATGGGTTTTGTGGCTCCAGATTAATTTTATTTGGGTGGAGAGGGGACAAAAATGGCTCTTTTCATAGTAAAGGTTGCAGACCCCTGCAGTAGAGTCTCAGCTGCCGAGCAACCACGGGTTGCCAGTTACGTCTGAAAATGAAACCTCTGTATTTTGAATTTGAATGTAGTAACTGTTTTTGGCCACATTCTTACATATGGCACCTTTAATTACAGAAAATCACTTAAGTATACAAAGCCCCAGGCATGACATGGTCAAAAAAATGTAATTGTGGCCTCAAAATAGTATTTCGTGGCCACAATTTACAATTTTTTTTTACCATGTCATGTCTCTGTACAATTACAGTAATTAACAGTATTATTAATTTCAGAAAGTCAAAGTGACATAAATGCAATATATCATTGATGTGACGTAAAAATGAGCAACACGATCGTAAATCACAATATATCACGGCTGAATACTTTGAAACCCTGCTTTGAAAACGTATAAATGCAAACAATAACACATTAGCACACAGTGTTTGATATAACCTAAATTTACCCATTTTATTTTTGTCAAATCTTTATCACAAATAACAAATGTTAACCATCTACTGAAACTGGAAAGTCGCAAATCTCAAAAAAAAAAAAACACACCTCAAAACTAGTAATTTTGTTACTGAGAAATTACAATGTTTTTATAATTTCCTTAAAAGCTGGTGGAATTTTGTTGTATTTAAGAAATAATAATTAAATGTGTGTGTTTTTATTACCATAAAGTGATTCTCACCCTAACCCTAAAAATAATAGGCTGATGTCCTGACCAGGTCAAAATAACTTAAACTTTACTCTATACACACGAAAGTTTTACAGCCTCCAGCAATCATAACTGTAATTATAGAACCTAACCTAAACCTAATTCTAACCCTAAAACCAGGTCTTAATCCCCAAAAAGCCCATGGAAGTTGTCAAAAACAGCCAAAAATCTCCTCACAGTCAAAATGACCATAGATTTGTTTGACAACTGGTCAAGTATATTTAAGACATACAGTATATATATATGGATATGTATATATATGTGTATATATATATATATGGATATGTAAATATGTGTGTATAAATGTATATCTATATACATACATATACACATCTATACATATACCCACATGTATACATATACATATATATTCACATACATAACATATACACACACATACAAATCTATATATACACAAACATACACATACAAACAAGCATACATACACATGTACATACATACATATATATATACACGTATACATATATATATACACGTATACATATATATATACACGTATACATATATAATATACACACACATATTATACACACACACATTCTTGTACTTGCTGCATACTGAGGACTGGGTTGCTGACAAAGTGAGGAGGACCAGCATTTCCGCTTTATAAATCAACACAATTACAAATATCTACTTCATGAATGACGTCTACAAAGAATTACTGGTTGCAGTACCTTTTTTTTTTTTTAATTTTTGGTCTAAAATTTGACAAAAACGTCATACTATACCGTCGTCCAAAATTAAATAAAAATCTTTGACAAAAAAATTGTTGGTCCAAAATTTGACAAAAACATCATACTAATCTATGTCGTCCAAAATTTGAAAAAAAAAGTTTCAGTCCAAAATTTGACAAAAAACATCATACTATACTATGTCGACCAAACTTTAAAAAAAAAATTTGACCAAAAATTTTTGGTCCAAAATTTTACCAAAACGTCATACTATACCGTCGTCCAAAATTTGAAAAAAAAATTTGACCAAAAATTGTTGGTCCAAAATTTGACAAAAACGTCATACTATACTGTCGTCCAACATTTGAAAAAAAAATTTGACCCAACATTTTTGGTCCAAAATTTGACAAAAACGTCATACTAATCTATGCCGTCCAAAATTTGAAAAAAAAAATTTGACCCAAAAATTTGACAAAAACATAATACTATACAATGTCGACGGAAACTTTAAAAAAAAATTTGACTCAAAATGTTTGGTCCAAAATTTTACAAAAACGTCATACTAATCTATGCTGTTCAAAATTTGAAAAAAAAATTTGACCCAAAAATTTCGGTCCAAAATTTGACAAAAACATCATACTATACTATGTTGTCCAAAAGTTGAAAACAAATTTGAAAAAAAAAAATTGGGCCCAAAATTTGACAAAAAAGTCATACTATTCTATGTCGTCCAAAATTTGATATTTTATTTTTTTTGACAAATTGAGTATAGCATGTTAAAGCAACCTAAGGAAGTGATTTCAACACACACACACACACACACACCCACACACACCCACACAGAGTGAAAGAAAGACATGAAACAGCCGTGGTATTTTATAAGGAAACTTTTATGTGTGCTTTGTGAAACTCACTTATCATTAGCGACAGAAGGCGTTGCAGTTTCCAGTACAGCAGATAAGGTTTGATATTAAAGAGTACAAAAAAACGGAAAAAAATCACAACTCCAGAGTTCACTTTACTCCAACCTGGCAATGGAAACAAAAAGACAAAAAAAAAAGGAAAAGAAAAGAAAAACAAGGTTTTGGTCCGAGTCTTTCCTTCTCTGCTCCCTCCCTCTCTGTCCATCTGTCCGTCCCTCCGTCTCCGTCCATCTCCCTCTTTGACAGAATAGAAACACTGGAGAACTCTGTCCCGTTTTAATTTAGACAGGGGACATCGCAGCCTGATTGATAATCACATCTTTCCCCTGGACTCAGATATTCAACACATCATGATTGCATAGTTTTTTTTTGTTTTGTTTGTTTGTTTTTCATTTTTACACAACAATTTCCTTTTTTTTTTTTTTCTTTATATTTCTGTATTTGTAACGAATGGAATGTTTACATAAAGACACCTCCCTGATTTTTTTTTTTTTTTGCCTCCCTCTCTCCTTCTTTCTTTGCAGTAAATTTTCTTTTCCTTCTTTTCAGAGATAAACGAGGGGATGGAGGGATGAGGGGGAGAGCGAGGTAGGGAGAGAGTAAGAGAGAAGGACAGGGCTTCAGCCACCGACAGGCATTCGTTTGGTTCTTTTTGTTTTGTTTTTCCCTCCCTTTGCCGTTACCGTGGTTACAGTGGGGGGGGGGGGAAGTCCAAGGACAAACCTTCACCCTGTCAATCAAACGCATCCATGACACAGATCTGGTTCTAAAATGAGCTGTGGTACATAAAAGTCAACCCCACACAGACGACTCATCTTCGCGATCGTATAAACGTATAGTTTTGTATTTAAATAAGCACCTGATGCCCACAACTGGAGGAGAGTAGTTTCACAGAAGCAAATATTTGTGGATTATTATGGTATTGCCTGTCACGGGGATTTCATACGGAAAGGCCTCGTCACCATGGTGACAAAAACTTCTCTCCATTCATGTTTTTCCATTGATAAAAGAAACGAAAATGAGAAAAGACTTCCAGAAGCTCAAACCTATATCCACTGGTGAAACTGCTCTGTGTTTGCGATTGTTGTGATTTTTTTTTTTTTTTGTTGTTTTTTTTTTTTTTTTAAACTTATTTATCTTCTTTTTTTTTTATTAATAAATTTTCAATTTGCATAAACCCAACTGGAAACGCCTTTGATCACTTATTTCTCAACAACTGGGACTGTGTGTGTGTGTGTGTGTGTGTGTGTGTGTCTGTGTCGTTCCTCGCACTGAAAAAATAAGTATGTACAGCGCTGAACCCCCGCCCGCACGCCCGCCGACACAGGTCTACGCCGCGCCCACCCGAGCCCGCCACCCACCCGCTGCAGGAGAAAAGAGAAATAAATGAAGACAGGAGGAGGTTAAACAGGTCACCTTATCCAGCAACATGGGGGAATTATGGGTAAATATGTCGTTTTCATCTCTGGTTGATCGAAACCCTGCCCCTCCCTCCCTCCCCTCCTCCCCCCACAGCATATATCTCTCTAGGATCTAATACACAAACTTCGCCAGACACCACGTCAAACCCCATACTGCCCCCCCCCCCCCCTTCGCCTAATGCCCTGGACCCCCTGGCAAGAAGAAAAGTAATTATAATAAAATAAACAAAAAATTAGCATAAGTATCGGATTAGCTTTTGATGCCCCTCCCAAAAAAAAAATCCTAACCCACGTTTGACCCCCGCAAAGAAAAGGCAGAGAGGGTGAAGCTAAGGACCCCGCCCCCCCCCCCCCCCCCCCACGCAGCTGTTTCGCCACCACAGCTGCCCCTGGATATGCCCGTTCCAGCCAAGCTTTGAATCAAAATTTTTCGTTTCCGTCATCGTCGCCGCGTTTTTTCACGACAATAATTGGTGAGCCGGGGGGGGGAAAAGCGTTGAGAGCAGAGGCCAAACCTAACTACAGATCAATCAACAAGCTCACAGGTCACTTCTAAACCGGCACACACAGGGGCACCACCTCACAAACGCCACTCGCACACTTTCCCGGCACCTTTCTCCACCACGACGTGCAGAAGAACTCTCTACCTTTTTCCTTCCCCTCCTCCCCCCCCTCCTCCCCTCTCTCTTCTATCTAGCCCTCCTCTTCCTCACACCTGCTCCTCCTCCTCCTCTACAGGTCACTTTCTCCGTACAAGGCGGTGGAGAAGGACATGTAGTCGAGGGCGCCGGGCACGGCGTCCGGCCCCGAGTAGGGCGCCATGCGGGCGATGCAGTATTCTGCCTGGTCAGGAGGGAGCTCTCTCCTCAGCTCCTCAGGCATGATGTAGCTCTGATGGACACAGAGAGTGAGGATCAGTCAGTCGGGTTTAAAAAACCACAAACACATTTAATACTTTTATATATATATGTCTGTTAGCAACATAACTCAAAAAGTTATGGACGGATTTGGATGACAATTTCAGAAAATGTACGCAATGGGACCAGGAACAAGTGATTAAATTTTTGGCGAGATCCATTGGGGGGGGGGGGGGATGTTGAGCTGCCTTGGAGGAGGTCTGTGCTCTCCGAGTGCTTTTCTACTTTTTTTATTTAGTGTTTTGTCAACAACAGAGCAGCGTATACATTTTCTTCCCGCTCAATCCACCTGTAAGCAACATTTATACACATTATAACATTTATACACATTATAGCTCGATATCCACTCCAGATTAAATATAAGAATATACAAGTTTAGACGTGTATGTACAAGAATTATGTAAATAAAGCAGCAAGTAACAACAAAAATTTAAAATAACAGTGAGTTGAAGGGCTAGGGCCTTGCCTGTTGTATTAAATACTGAAATGAACATAAAATATGATAGCATAAGATGAATGGATTTAAAAAAAAAAAGTAATTTAAAGTTTATGTAGAAGGGACAGTGTGTGTTAAGGAATATTTCTAGAATGTAAAATCAGTCTAAAAGTCTAGTTTCCATCTGCTGTCACTAAAGATGTAAACAATATAGATTACAATACAGAAAATGCAGTCGGAACCAAACGTTCATCACCTTGAATATTAATTATTTTTTATACTCGATAATGTGTGAAATTGAATATTTTACTTTATCAGCCAATCGTAACGCAGAGTGGTCAGAGACAGACTGAATATTACATTTTTTATTAAGAGTTGGTTGTCACTGTTTGATACACAGGACGAGGAATAAATTCACCTCTATGACAACATTTAAGAAATACTGATGCTAAAAACACACACACACACACACACACACACACACACACACACACACTCACCTTATCAGCGGCCAGGATCTTGAAGGAGGCGATGACCTGGTCTGCAGTGTCTCTGTCAGTGGTTTCCGTGGACATGAAATCGATGAAGGCTTGGAAGGTGACGGCGCCGCTGCCGTTGGGGTCCACGATGCTCATGATGCGAGCAAACTCTGTGTCGCCCTGACAATAAAAAAAACAAAAACAAGAACAAGAAAACAGGTTAACCCGGAAAAGACGGCGCTCTAAACACACACGGACAGATATGCATAAAAAACCAACAGCGTCATCACAATGAAACACACAGAGATGATGATGATCCTGTAACAGACTTTAACACACGCTTGCATACAAGTAATTATCTACATGAAAAATGAATCAAAGCACAAAAGCAACAAAGGCACAAAGTAAGACAAACGGGGGGAGAACAGAGCGTCCACAGGTCCAACATCACTCACTCACTCAAAAAAACATTAGAAAATCAATCACAGTAAATGTGAAAACTAAATATAAATAAAAACCTGGATTTGTCTGTGTCCAAACATGACACTTTTGCTTTTTTTTCTTACCATTTAACTTGAATGCATAAATCAGCTATAACATAACTATGAAAAACTGTACATAATAGTTAAATAATACGGATTATGACAGATATTTGATTGCAGAATTTAAAAAAGAGAGTTCATTTCACATTAGCATATCAAGTCCCGATCATGAACAGATCAATTATTGAAAATAATCTTTAGCTGAATGAAAGCTTTGAAGTCTTGTGAGGCTTTTATTTTGAAAAACCGTTGGACGTGTGGACACCCCGACGGAGCGTCACGTCAGCAGCAGTACCAGACTGTATCCTGTAGAAATGAGTAGAGCCCGGAAATCATCTGAGACCATCTGTCCCGATCGCTTCTGTGGGCCACAGCACAGGCCGGAGGAAGAGGAGGAGGCGAGGAAGAGGAGGAAGAGGAGTGAAGGACAGAAATGGAAAAAGAGAGGAGCATGACAAACAGAAATAAAGACATATATGTAGAGGAAGTGATTTATGATTAGGAGGATAGAGGGGGAAAAAAAGAGATGAAAAAAAAAGCACAAACAGTTAACAGAGAAAGTCTCAGAGCAAAGTAAAACCTGACGGACGGCACAGGTGAGAGAGAGAGAGAAGAGCGGAGCGGCACAAAGCAACAGCGACCCCCAGTGGACAAAGAGGAGCACAGCAGCTCTGCTCTCGTGCTGATGGGACGACCAAGACCCTGCTGCCTGAACCGCAGCTGATGAAGGAGCAGGAGCGCAGAGACTGATCTCTGACCAGTTTAAAGTCTGTCAAACTAACACAGAAAGACTAGTTTTACCCTAATGATGATGTGTTGTTGCAGTAGTAATTCTATGTAAAATGTATTCAGATAGATAGACACAGCAACCCCCTCTGGTGGAGGATGAAGCGGTAGATAATGGATGGATGGATGGATGTATTCAGATTAGTGATGCGCGGGGGTTACGGGTCGGGTTGGGTCGGGTCAAGAAATGTTCACTTTATTGGCGGGGCGTGTGGGGCGGGTCATGAAGGATTAAATATGTCTGGTAAATCCACCTGCGACCTGACGTCACAAAAGCGCCAAGCAACGGCCACAACAAACCAGTGTCAAAAGAAGCGGGGAAGATGGAAGAAGTGAGGGGAAAGATTACGGTCGGGAGAATACAAAGTTAAAAGAAAAGAAGGACAAAATACTGCTAAATCTCATGTTTCGGACTGCAGCATTGGTTACGTGAAGTGCAATTCTTATGATACGCTACACGAGCATGAGAGCCACAAGACGGGTGCGTCCAGCATGACACGACATGTACCTAAAGACTAAACCCCCGGCACAGTTGATGCCATTCTTTTTTTGCACAGTGCCGCACGTTAAATGCCAATGCCTTCAAGAAAATAGCCATATTTATGTGGTACAGTTTATAATGTTATAATATAACATTATAAACTGTACCACATTCATTTCTTCCTTGGGTCATACATGCCTATAATATAGGCATGTATGACCCAAGGAAGAAATTTATAGATTTTATAGAATTTTATAGATTTCTTATATTATAAGAAACCTTTAGAAAACATGTGTAGCCTGTAGATCTGTTTTAGCCTATGTGGTTAATATGTTCTTTTATTCTTTTTATTGCAACTAATACTTACACAAGTGCAAGCCTATTTAATTATTATTTAATTATTTTATTATCTATTTATTGTTTATTTTATATATATATATATATATATATATTTTTTTTTTATTAAGATTTTAATTTGTCGTGTTCAAGCACATTTGTCAGACAGAATAAAAGCCTTGTTCAATGACATATTTAACGTGTATTTAATAGCAGCGGGGCGGGTTGTGAAAACAGATGCGTTTGTGCATGCGGGATGGTGCGGGTCACATGATTAAATAAACGCGGGACCCGCGGTTTGGAAAAAAACCCGACCCGCGCATCACTAATTCAGATACAATTATCTGTGTAATTTAGTTATGAGTTATCCATAATTTACCCGTTTTTGTTTATGCGTTTCTCTTTCTCTCTTTAATAATGCAAAGTCTAAACCTTTCTCTGTAAAATGCCTTGAATATTAAAATACATTTAATTGTATTTTAATGGAAAACTTCAATATATTACTCTTATAATACCTAAAAATAACAAATCCTTTTGCATTTGATTTTGACAGACTTTGACCTGCAGTGACCTCTGCTCCTCCGCTCACACGTTCCGACACAAACACACAGACTCGCTCCCCTAACGTCTTCCCCCTCCAGCGGCTCCTACCTTGTCGTTCTCCACATCGTAGCCCAGACTGATCAAACAGGCCTTGAACTCCTCAGCCATCAGGGCCCCACTGTGGTCCTGAGATCACGCCAAAAAAACGGCCAATGACAGAACATCGTGAGGATGAAGCGGTCACAACACGGGGGATGACGACGACGACGGTGGCGGTGGAGGAGGACGGTGACCATGCAATCCACGGCATGCAGGGAGATGATGACGTGGAGGATGGAGACAGACAGACAGACAGACAATCGTGGATTGTTTAGACCTTTGTCATCAGGCAGCGTTACAAATGTATGAAATGCTACAGTATGTTGTTTGTCGGTGACTTTAATACATCTATTCCGTAAAGGAAGAGGGAGAGTAACATCTGCACGACACAGAAGAAGAATAAACACAAAGGCTGAGAACTAAGCTTCATTATCAAATGTCATATCCTAACACTCGTAGAGTAGGAATTAAGTGCATTTCTTAGCATCGTTGCATACAGTGTGCAGCCTATGACATATTCAAACATTGAAGAAAAAGAAGCAGGTGTGTTATGACCACAGACACCTGAGGAGTGTGTGTACGAACCGCCACGACAACACAGTGACAAACACACACACACACACACACATGCTGTGGAGTGACATGGTGAACAGTGGGTGTGTGTCCTCCTCATCCTCATGAGGCACAAGATCTAAAAATGATCACTTTGACAACGACCACAGAAAAGGTTTGGTGGCATATTGTGTTTGTGTTGACACTATAATGAGCTTTATAAACAGAAGTTTCCCCACTGCGGGACTAATAAGGGAATCTTAATCTTAATAAAACATTAAAGGTGCATTATGTAATAAATCTAAAGCAACTGGCCATAAAATCCTCCTAATATGTCACAGAGACTCAGGAATAATGTTCATATAACAAACTGAACTCACCAACAACAACAGTACAGCGATTAAAAAAAATATTTTGCAGACTGCAAATCATGTTTATGTTTTGAAATCATGTTTTGGCGTCATGTGGCGCCACCTACCGCCGTCTACCAATCATTGCAGTCAGTAGAGTCTCTGCTGCCGAGCAACCGCGGGTTGCCTGTTACATCAGAAAACGAAACCTAAAAGACCTCGGTATTTATGAATTTGAATGTAGTAACTGTTTTTGGCCACATTCTTACATATGGCACCTTTAATCGTACAAGCAGCAGTGCTAGCATAATCCTACAGGCACCGGTGCTAGCTTAAAGGTGCATTATGTAATAAATATTAAGTAACTGGCCATAAAATCCTCCTAATATGTCACAGAGACTTAGGAATAATGTTCATATAACAAACTGAACTCACCAACAACAACAGTACAGACAAAATATTTGCGTTACACAAAATATTTTGCAGACTGCAAATCTTGTTTATGTTTTGAAATCATGTTTTGGCGTCATGTGGCGCCACCTACCGCCGTCTACCAATCATGGAGCTGATCATGTGAGCTCTACATCGCTCTACATAGAGCCTCAGCTGCAGAGCAACCACGGGTTGCCAGATACGTCTGAGCTACAATGGCGGAGAAAACGAAACCTTAAAGACCTCGGTGTTTTTGAATTTGTGAGCGCAGTAACCGATTTTGGTCACAGTCTTACATATGGCGCCTTTAATTTTACTATAAGAAAAACGACCTGGAGTAAAAGTGTAACCTCAGATTCGCTGAATTCATTATCTTTCCGTTGACCTCGACAAACACAGTTTACATCATTCTTTCTGAGATTTGAACGCCAACATCGTGTCGATGAAATAAACAAACATCTGTGTTCGTTCACATACTTTGTCGTCTGCTAATAACACTCCTCACGTCATCTCCTGCACAAACAGTGACAGTGTTCTCATCGTGTGTGATAAACACCAGGACGAATACTCGCACGTCTGGTTCCTCTCTCACCGCCGCTTAACGTCTAAACATTCATTCATTCGTGAAACTACACCAATGACATTCATTCACGTTGTATATAATGTGTCTTTGATAGATCATTACATATATACAGTGAGTGTGAAGAGTAAGACGCAGTAGAATAAGAGAAGGCTGTGACCCCTGACCTTGTCGAAGTGGTTGAAGGAGGCGCGGTACTCGTACAGCTGCTCCTGGCTGATGCCCTTGGCGTCACGCGTCAGGATCTGGTTCTCGACCTCGTTGATGGTTCTGGCGATCGTGGTCAGGAGCTGCTCCCAACCCACACGGAGGTGCTGCACGGGACAGGAGGAACATTTTATACCATTGGTTCTCAAAGCGCGGCCCCGGGGGGGCCAATGGCGGCCCGCAGGAACATTTCTGGCGGCCCCGCAATGAATTACAGTTGATTACAGTTTTAATCCAGGAGCTACTAAGCTTGTTAAATATTTATTGGACATTACTGGATACAGACCAATAAGTGTAAACAAAAATACTGGGTATTTACCTGGTTTCTATATGGTGAATTTTAGTGTATTATTGTGTTATAAGCTGGTAATAAGCAGGTAGCTACAGCCCCCAATTAGCTAGCTATTTACCAAGTAAATATATGGTAACAGAAATGTGTTACTTGGTATTAACCTGTAATTAGAAGGTAAGAACAATGGCCAAAATACTGGGTAATTACCCAATAAATTATAAAGCGTTATCATATTAACGCTTAAAGGTGACATAGAGTGGTCCTGTTGCACATAAATGTTAGTTATGGAGGTCTACTTACATACATTAACTTGTTTTTATGCTCAAAAACCTCCTAGTTGCTGTAAACGAGCCGATAGAAATCCTCTTTTCTGCCGCTGTTTTTCTGCTGCGATATTTCAGAGTGAACTTTCACCCCCAGAAGACAGAGTCTTGTGATTGGCCAGTACTATCCAGCACATCCGTTCTCAGAAGCGCAGCGCCCCCCTCTGGAACGGCGGATGCACTGCTCCTCATTATCAAAACATTGTTTTAACAGTGTTTAAAAATAGCTTCTTCACGACTCCCCGCCGCAGTCCCTTTATGACTTTAAACCGGAGTCAGACCCAGAGTCAGAAGACACTGTCGCTCGTGAAACACCTCCACAACGGACGTTATTCTTCTTCTGCGGTTCAATGTACGTAACCGGATGTGCCCGGACTAGTGCCCGGAGCAGGACGATCGGTTGTTCAGGAGAACCGCTGCTTACGTAGCTATTACGGGATTTTCAGTGATCTCGTTGAGCCCCGAGATTACAATAAAACACAACGTTCTCAGCAGTGGCTGAACTGTTTGTTTCGAACCGTCAGGGCTTCATAAACAAGGTAAGGACGCAGATACACACCAAAAAAACAGCGATAATAGGAACTTCAGGTCTAGTTCCGCTTTAAATTACTTTATATTAACGCTTATATTACTTAACGCTAAACTGTAGAACTGCAATCTGGTCATTAAAATGATTACAAATAGGATTTCTTTCTGTTGGCCCTCAGTCCAATGTTGGGTTCCTAAATTGGCCCTCAGGTATCAGAACTTTGAGAACCCCTGTTTTATACCATGTTGTATTTCGAGAGGTTTTAACATAAAAATGGATGAAATCCTGATTTAAAAGAGTGTTTTTACCTCCATGGTGTATTTAGTATACTGGTTGTCGAAGATGAGCGCCTCCTGAATGAGCTGGTGGCATCCTTCCAGCTTGTTGATCTCGGGCATGTACGACATGATGCTGGTCTGGTAATCCTTCAGGTTGGTCAGCTGGTCCTCCAGGGTGCCGTTCATCTCGATGGATATCCTGCCGATCTCCTGCCGACACACACACACACACACACACACACACACACACACACACACACACACACACACACACACACACACAGCATTAACACACAGGTGCAGACGTTCACACGCAGCGCAGCGTGAAATCTTTAGAAGACGCCGTGACCAAAACGATCAGCTATAAATTTGAGAAATTGAGTCTAAAAAAACATTTTATATCAAGGCAAATTGAGCAGAAATCTAGTGTAAAAAAATATTATTTTTTTTATATTTAATATTTCATCAGGGATATATTGTTTATTTGTGTTGTTTTTTATATTTTCTACAGGATTTTTATTGTTTTATCGTTTTTTTCTCAGGTCTATAAGGTTTTATTTATCTTACGTATTTATCTCTGATGAACAGCACTTTGTTTCAGCTGTTGTCGTTTTACAATGGGCTTTATAAATAAAGTTGGATTGGATATTTTGCATTATTTTTGTTAACATTTGATAGGCTTGTACGAAAGCTCGCTTTAGCAAAACAGTTCAACTCTAAAGATAATTATTCATACGTGCAGCAGAGAAAATAATAAAAAGGACCGTGTATAAGGCTTTTTTTTTTTTTTACGATAAATAAACACAAAGAGATTATAAATAGTAAAGTATAAAGTAAAAAAATAGATTATTGTTAATAATTATAATATTATTATTATTATAAGAAAAAGCTAAATCAGAACCCTCCTTGAAAAAAAAAAAATCTCTATCTCTCTCTCTATATATACATATATATACATATATAAATAGACATATATACGTAAATAGATATACACATATACACACATTTATACATATATACACACACGTATACATATACATACATTTTATTTCTCAGCTCCAGAATTCCATGGACTATAAACATTACCTCCATTTTGTCTTTGATGTAAGCGCCGACGGCGTTGGCCTGAGTGGCGAACGTGGCTCTCAGAGTGTCGTTGGACTTCTGCTTGTTCAGCTCTTCCTTCAGGGCGTTGTCACGCTGCGGCACCATGGCCATTGCCTACAAACACACACACACACACACACACACACAGATTAGAAACACTCGATAGTAATAGTCACTGAGAGCATGTCACTGCATCGGTGCAGCTCTGTTTGTAAACACTGCTCGACACAAATCAGCCAACGCGACACAAAAGAGCCGGCGTCTCCTCTTAACTAAAAGAAAAGTTATAAATATCAAATGTCAACAGATAGAACTTCATGTAAACATCAGCCTTTAGTGAGTTAAAATCAGAATATAACATATCCAATAAACTATTTTTTAAATACCTACAAACTCGAAGCATTACGCTCGCGCTCATTAAGGGAAAAAAATGACGGCTTGAGCTATCTGAAATGGAGGACACTTTGTTATCCTCAGATACAATAAAAGGAAAGATCAGTGAATTTTTCTAATATTTTAACAAGAGAAGGCCAATCTTCTTTCCAATCATTAAAGAAAATATGGGAGAAGGACTTGGGGAGAACCTTTGAGGATAATATATGGTTAAATATATGCAACAGAATTCACTTCCCATTTACAAGTAATAAAATTAAAGAAGCTAATTTCAAGTTCATTTACAAAACCTACTTAACTCCATCACAAATGCATAAAATATCAAAGGACATCTCACATTCAGACATATGTTTTGGGACTGAAACCTTTTAAATAGTTATTGGAGCTCAATCCACTCTTTTACTCAGTCAGTTATGGACATACAATTTGATTTGAGAAGCAGTTTATATTTATTAAATGACACACATAATTTACAGTTAGATCATAAAAAATGCAGGATACTCGTCTTGATGACTTATTTTGCAAAGAAATGCATACTTTTGTTTTGGAAGAATGATTCCCCTCCATCTTTCAAGATGTTCCTTGATCAACTGTCCTCATTCTTGCCCTTAGAAAAACTGACTTTGGAGAAATACCCTATACTTTTGGGAATGTCGAAAGCATGATCTTGAATATTGAGAAATTATCAATGAACTTGTATGTCAAGGGTTACGCTGTCCTTTTATTGTTATTTAGGGTATCATATCAGCTTGCCGATGTTTATATAGCTGCCCCATGTACTTTTTTTATTATTATTATTATTTATTCTTATTTTATATATATTTTTTATTATTATTATTATTATTATTATTCTTAATATTTCTTTCTTCCTTTTTTGATGGTTTATACCTCTAACCCCGGATTTCCACTGGACGCGGAATGGCCGCGGAACGGCAGTGTCACGGTTCTGCTTCGTCCTCTGCCCGGCGTCAATCCCCACCGGGAGCGTTACGGCAGCGGCGCGGAGCCTTGGGAGCCGGCGGGTATTCACGGAAGATCTCGAACGGACGCGAGTTCGCGAGATCGAGCGATAGACTGTGTGTATAAAGTATACAACAACAACAACAACAACAGCAGCTTCTTTTCATTCTCCGACGTGGAAGAACTGTTGATCTGGTGTCGTAAATTATTTTATGTTTCTCCACTTCAACAATCAGTCTCTCGTCGTACATTATGACTCTCAGAGACGCTCTGATTAATTGACTGTTTACCTGGCAGCAGCAGCGGTCACGACGTAATGTTGATGTGAAGATGTGACAGGCTGCATGACCTGCGTATTGTGTTTTATTTTGAAAGGGGGGCGGAAATGTTTTACTTTGATTCTGTGTCGGACTTCCTGTCTGGTGCGATCTGCTTCGTTTAAATTTACGAGGTTCAGCAGCGGCAACGGGAAAAAATAGAACTGATTCCTATCGATAGCGCTGCGGCGCGGCAAAGCCGCTTCTGGGACGCTGCTGAGACGCGCCGCGGCGCGGCCGGTGGGAATGCTCTCATTGATTAGAATGGAAGCGATTTGCAACGGCGACCGTTCCGCTGCCGTTCCGCGTCCAGTGGAAATCCAGGGTAAGAGTGGGGGTGGGAATAATACCCAAAAGAAAATTATAAACTGTAAGACCTGAGGATTAGTATCTTCATATGTTATCCGAATCATTTTCTTTTGAGAAATAAAAAGGGTAACGCTTTCTTTTACAGTCCCCTAATTACCTGGTATTTAGCTGGTAAATTCATGGTAACACTAAAGTGTTGCTAGGTAATTACCAAGGGTAATAAGATAAGTAAATACAGTGAAACCGTTGCCAAAATACTGGGTAATGCACGGTAATGTACTCGGTAAGTAAAGTAAAACTGTACTGTAAAAGAAAGCCAAGCTTGTTTCCATGTAATTACACACATTTTTAGGGTTAGGTTTGTTAGATTACCCCTTGGGTAAATAGCTAGTAATTAGGGGACTGTAGGTACCTGCTTATTACCAGTTTATAACCCAATAATACACTTACATTTACCATAGTTTTGCCATAGTTTAGCTGTACATACCTTCTTATTAACAGCAGTAATAACACGCTATAATTAACTATATAGTTACCAGGTAAATGCCCAGTATTTTGGCAACAGTTTCACTGTATTTACTTTCTTATTACAATTGGTAATTACCTAGTAACACTTTGGTGTTACCATGAATTTACCAGGTAAATACCTGGTAATTAGGGGACTGTAAAAGAAAGCGTTACCATAAAAGGATATTTAAAAAAACATCAGCCTACCCTTTCCCACTTGTTGTCAATGCTCTCAGGTGTGATGGTGGTGTAGGGGTTGGATCCGCTCAGCTTGATGCCGTTGCTCTGGGCGATCTTCTGCACCTCGGCCTGGATGGACTGGATGGCCTCGCGCTCATTGTTGGCCTCAGGCAGAGTGGACTTGAACTGCTCGTGGGCTGTGATCAGATCCTGAGAGGAAGAGCGAGGAGACGTTTGCTTTGACCTGCACACATGTAGAAAACCACACACACACACACGAACGACAGAGTCCACATTTCCACATTTACCTGAATCTCCACGATGTTGTGGACGATGAACATGTCCTGCAGGTCCTCCATGGCTCCCTCCATCCAGTTGTTGAAGGGCGCCGCCCTCTTGGCGTACTCCAGGTAAAGCTCATCTATCGACTCCAGCTGCTTCTCTGTCCTCTGTTCAAGGAGAAATGGGATTTATTCACAAAACGTGAATCATTGAGCGCGTTTACAAGACTTATAAAAGTAGAATTGTATTATTATATATCCTACAATGCTGCAATATCCATATCCTTATTTAATATCCTTATTTAATAGCTCAGCCTTGTTTCCTTACACTGTAAATACCATGTGCATACTGTGTATATTCTGCAGACCGGTTATAATGTACATTCTACATTCTATTTTTAAACCTATTTTTATAGTCAGTGTTAATATCTTTATATATTGTACTTTATATATTCTATTTCTTTTTGGTAATGCATGTTTATTATTTATTATCCTTATCCTTATTGTCTTGCTGCTGTAACACTGGAAATTTCCCCTATCTATCTATCTTATCTTATCTTATCTCTTCTAACACTGCAAAAATTGATTTCCAAAAAGTAAAATGTTGTTTCTATTTTTTAGCCTAAAAACAATGATTTTGACAAGCAAGAAAAATAATCTCAGATTAAGAGAACATATCTGATTCAGCTAGTTTTAAATATAAAATAATAGCCAAACAAAAGCCAAAAGTTTGCCTTCCCCAGATACATTTTAATGTTGTTTACGTCGATGTTCACGTCTAAACGTTCCACTCAACGATTAATTTTTGGATGTTTCATAGAGGCTACTATTCAAATCCAACCACAACCTTGGACCGAACACAACGGCGTCACGTACCTCGAGCGAATCTTTGCGGCTGTGGGTGAGCGCTCCCAGCGTGTCCCACTGATCGCAGATCTTCTGACAGCGAGCGTTGACGTTGGCGGCGTCGTAGTAATCCAGCTGACTGCAAATCGCACGGACACAGGAATTCAGTTTATGCTCAGACAAACAAACCGTCCTCTGCAGTGTTGGAAACGACTGTTTCTGCGCTGATGTCTAATCGATTATCACCACGTGACGAGAACACACAGAGGTCGCAGCTTTACTGCAGAAAATGTAATTTGTAAAGAAATGTTTACATTCATATTTAGTCACACACATTATTTGTCAGACTGCTTACACTGAATGATGAGAAGTAGCTATGTGCACAAACGTAGAAAAAAGGGATGTTGTCTGCTTTGCGAGTGAGCGCTCTGCATGTAAACGTTTCATTAATGTTTGTATATTTGTTTCAATCACTGAACGAAGCCTGTCATATTTGGGACAAGAGTCAGGACCTTAAATCACTTGCACAAAACTTTTGATCAGCACTCAGCATTTGTTTGTTTGTCATTTAAACCTGTGTGAGGAGAGAGAGAGAGGCATTGTTGGCACGGGGCGGGAGAGAGAGACACAGAGAGAGACAGAGAGAGAGAGAGAGAGAGAGAGAGAGAGAGAGAGAGAGAGAGAGAGAGAGAGAGAGAGGCAATTTACTTATTTGTGTGTAGGTACTATGTTGTGAAATATGTTTAAACTTAAATAAACTACACATACAGCTAGTGATTCGTTTTTGTATTTTCAGTTGTATATTGGATGTGAACAACATGGTTCCATAACACTGCACTTTTAAGATGTGTGTGAATATTCCACAGCATTATTTAGTTCTATTTTATAGTGGTAATCTGTTCAAAAAGTCACACTTTAAGTTATTATGTTCCATGGTAGCATGTTCAAATGTATCATGACAATTGTTTTTGTATTTTTATATATACACTTCTATTTTATAGTGATTAGTTTTGTATTTTTAGTTGGATATTGGATGTGAACTGATTGTATTTCTATGTTAAAATGTTCTATTAAAGAGAAAAGATGCAAAAATATATATCTTTCTGTATGCTGAAAAGTGGTTTAAAAAATTGAAATCGGAATCGGCTAAAATCGGTATCGGCAGGTCAAACTTCTTGAAAAATCGGAATCGGCCCCAAAAATGGCAATCGGTGCATCACTAGTAGAAAACAGAGACGCATCTCGACGCGAGATGGAATCAAATGTCTTCGAGAACCAATCAGGGCTCATGAACCACATCATATCACCATTTCTTCCGTCTCTTCTTACTTGAGCTCCTGTGCAATGGCGGCAATCTGCTCCACTCTGTCCTGATGGGCGGCCAGGTCGCTCTCAAAGGCCTCGTGTTTCTTTAGCAACGCCTTGACCTCGGCCAGGGTGGAAGTCTCGTAGTCTTTCTGGGTCAACATGGCCTCCTTACCTGCACAGAGACGCCAGATTTTAAACCGTACGAGTCATTTTGTTTGCATAAAGAGGAGTTCCAACTTCAGAAGATGTGACAGAACGTCGACATACCATCAGTCCAGGATTCATGGATGGCGGCCTTCTGGTGGAACTTCTCGGCCAGATGTTCCAGTCTCTCCAGACGTCTGATCTCGCTGAGGATCCACTCCTCGTAGCCTTTCTCCGCTCCTTCCAGAGTGTGCCACGCTCCGTTGATATCCTGAGACAGAGAAAAGAAGTTAGCAGTTAGAAAACAGTATATACAAACACCTGTGTTCTCCAACTGTGGGGTTTTCATGTATTGTGCAAAAATGTAAATAACATGTTTGTGAACTGATGAGGGATCTTCACATCTTATTCAGAGCAATGACCACAAAAAAAACCATCTTTCTATTTGACAAAAAAAAAAAGGCTTGGAGAAACGACAGAAACGCAAGTTTATAATAGATTCGCTGCGTGACTGAGGCTGAATCAAACACTGTCGTTTTACAAATAAATTAAAATACATATATATTATTTAGGGCTGTCAAAATTAACGCGTTAACGCAGGATGATTAATTTGTGGAATTAACGCGTTAATAAAGCACGTTCTCACTTTCATCGCGCTACGGGTAGACGTGCAGTTTATGAACAGGCAAGGCGGCGGGCAACTATAGGGGGTCTCCCGACACTCGGAGCCTAAATGCATCAGTGAGCAGCTGCATCCCCGTCTCCCTTAAACAACAATGGTTGATTTGCAATGACATCTCAGTAGGAAACCTCCCTAAAGAGGCCCCACGTCTCCTCATGTTAACCTGTGTGAAGCTGAAGGAAAATGAAGAGGAGTTATCAATCAGGAAGCTAACAGCTAACAGCTAACAGCAGCTAACATTAGCGTCAGAATGCTAGCTGACGCTGACGCTAACTAGTAGAAGCAGTGCTTCAAAGTGCTGATGAGGAATTTCCTGCTGTGGGTTTAGTAAGAAAACTATTTAACTTCCATACGTCATATTTTGTTTATAATGTGAGTTATTTACAGTGCAATGTATATATATTTTTTAAAGTTATTTACAGCATTTTATTTTTTCTATTTATTTATATTGTCTTATAATGTTTTTTTTTTTTTTTACAATGTAATGTTTATTTTTTACTAAGTTTGTATAGGTTTTTACAAGTTATTTACAGTATTTTATTGTTCTTTACATTTATATTTTCACATACTTTATTTATCTCTCCGTTCCTACAACAATATAAAGAGAAAATTTGAATTTTTTTGGCATATTTACGAATGGTAATTAATCGTGATTAATCGTGATTAATCCACAGCTACCCTGTGATTAATCTGATTAAAAATGTAAATCTTTTGACAGCCCTAATAATATTCAATAACTCTGAGGGATGTGACACTAGTGCGCTGGGAACTCTTCACCCGATGATCTAACCCTAACACTTCATTTAAGTGAAACTTTTGATCGTCCACTAAAACACGCCGATTCTCAAGGACCCCAAAAGAGTCAACATAGGTGTCCCTCTAACAGCCTGACCCAAAAAAAGAACGGGCTAACGAAAAGAGGTCCGATTAAAACTTTCAGATGGAGAAATTAAATTATATTTATCTTATTAAAGGTGACATAGAGTGGTCCTGTTGCACATAAATGTTAGTTATGGAGGTCTACTTACATATATTAACTTGTTTTTATGGTCAAAAACCTCCTAGTTGCTGTAAACGAGCCGATAGAAATCCTCTTTTCTGACGCTGTTTTTCTGCTGCGAGATTTCAGAGTGAACTTTCACCCCCAGAAGACAGAGTCTTGTGATTGGCCAGTACTATCCAGCACATCCGTTCTCAGTAGCGCAGCGCCCCCCTCTGGAAAGGTGGATGCACTGCTCCTCATTATCAAAACATTGTTTTAACAGTGTTTAAAAATAGCTTCGTCACGACTCCCCGCCGCAGTCCCTTTGATGACTTTAAACCGGAGTCAGACCCAGAGTCAGAAGACACTGTTGCTCGTGAAACACCTCCACAACGGACGTTATTCTTCTTCTGCGGTTCAATGTACGCAACCGGATGTGCCCGGACTAGTGCCCGGAGCAGGACGATCTGCTGTTCAGGAGAACCGCTGTTTACGTAACTATTACGGGTTTTTTCAGTGATCTCGTTGAGCCCCGAGATTACAATAAAACACAACGTTCTCAGCAGTGACTGAACTGTTTGTTTAGAACCGTCAGGGCTTCATAAACAAGGTAATGACGCAGATACACACTAAAAAAACAGCGATAATAGGAACTTCCGGTCTAGTTCCGCTTTAACGTGCTTGCATATTCTCAAATGGAATTGACAACATATATATTTGATACATACAGACACCATGCGTCCCTCTGACGGCATGAAGGCAGGCCTGTTGCTGAGTCTCAGTTTGGTCTGCAGAGTGTTGAAGCTGATCTCCAGCTGACATTTCTCTTGGACCTAAAAGGCAAAAAAATCAAGATTGTTTAAATTCAGCTAAGAACTCTAACTCTAACTTCTGCCACATTAAAGGAAGTCTCTGAAACCTTTGGTGGTTTGTGGACACAGCGGTAGTCCCTGAAGTCCTCCTGTTTCGCCTGCAAATCTTTGACCGTCTTCTCTTGGGTTCGGTTCTCCAGCCACGGGATGGTGCGGCGGATCCACTCCAGCAGCTGAACGACGAGGAGGAAACCACAAACCAGTCAGGTTAAAAAAAAAAACAAGCAGAGGGTCAAAGTTAATACAAGTGGATCTTGGGAACAAGACGGAAGTGCGATGAACTCACGTCACTGGCCAGCTTCTCGTAGTCCTCCATCATCTGCTCGTTCTCCTGGTTCACCGCCAGCACTTTGCAGATACGATTGGCGGCCGTCTCAGCCTATCAGGCGACAGAGTGATGAGCGCCACTCGCAGTAAAAACATCATCATCATCATCATCATCAGCATCACGGTGCAACGACGCTTAAGTGAGAGCATTCACTGAGGCTTTAAAATCAACCCATAAACTAATGGTTTTTTACTGCTTTCTTATTAGTAACTAGAACCTGAGATCACACACAGGCAGTGAACTGGAATAAACCTGAAAACACACGCGTTATTAAATCGTGTCTCAATCCTGTCAAACATGCTGCAGCTATTGGTGGTTAGTTTAATGTGCCAGAATCAGTGTGTGTGTGTGTGTGTGTGTGTGTGTGTGTTCTTGTACTTGCGGCATACTGAGGACCAGTGAGGGTTTTTTAACCAACAAAGTGAGGTCATTTTTACGGAGTGAGGACATTTTGGCCGTTCCCCACTTTGTTTTCATTGAAATCACTTCCTTAGGCTGTTATAACATGCTATACTCAATTTGTCAAAAAAAACAAAAAAAAACAAAAAAAACATTTTGGACGA
Organism: Microchirus variegatus; assembly: GCF_963457635.1. Taxonomy (NCBI): domain Eukaryota; kingdom Metazoa; phylum Chordata; class Actinopteri; order Pleuronectiformes; family Soleidae; genus Microchirus; species Microchirus variegatus. Next base: position 36,171,183 of record NC_139804.1, read on the forward strand.
CATAGTACAGTATGATGTTTTGTCAAAAAAAATGTGTCAAAGATTTTTTCAAATTTTGTACGACGTAGTATTATATGACGGTTTTTTTAAATTTTGGACCAAAAATTACAACAACAACAAAAAAAATCGAAAAAGTTTTCCAGCCCTTTTTGCTCTGGGGCTCCACCTGCAGACATGTTATGGTACTGCAACCAGTAGTTCTTTGTAAATGTCATTCATGAAGTAGATATTTGTAACTGTGTTGATTTATAAAGTAAAGTGGAAATGCTGGTCCTCAGTATGCAGCAAGTACAAGAATGTGTGTGTGTGTGTGTGTGTGTGTGTGTGTGTGTGCGCGCTTTAAAGCTTCATGCGTTTTCCTGTCACAACTCAGGAGTCAAGTCCACACGTCTAGTTACAGGTTCATGGAGCTCTGTGGTCCACGTCTGTCTAGGATATTACACTACTGAACCACTGGAAATGGAAAGAAAACATCATCTCTGACAAGGTTGGATAGATTCTGTACAGTAAACGTCGACTTATTAGTGCTGCATGTGCTGCTTTTGGAGAATATTTAAGTCTAAACTAAGACATTTCATGTATAAATCATGACATAACACACAAAAAAAATGACATTTGGAATAGAAAAATGTTAATAGCTGAAAAGAAACTGGAAAGATGTCAACATGTGTTTCCCCCAAACAGTTTATTTTACATTTCTCACATTTTTATCTTATAATTATGCATTATTTACTGAACCAAATATGGAAAAAATAATCATGTTTAATTGTTTTCCCACTGGATAAATACACTTTACATTGTTTGTTCATGTATTCTGGATTATAAATAAATGTAAATATTAAAGTGTGGGGAAATTAAGTCCAGCCCATACTTTTTTTGTTGTTATTTTAGGGGAAACACAGTTTATGTATAAAAAATTGAAACAGAAGCATCGGAAAGCATTTGAGTCTAATGTCTCACATTGTCCTAGTCCTTAATAATCTAAAAAAAAAACTACTCTTAATGACACTAAACTTCAAACATTCAAACATTTCATAATATCCCTGTGATCTGACACATATTTTTTAACACTACCTGATATTTAATACATTACCCAGAAGGCCGATCTGTCCTGAATAACCCTCTCAAATCATAAAGCCTGTTGGAAACTATCATGTTTATAGTTATAAAAAGGAGATTTTTATTGCGTTAAGAAGTGTTGATGTGAGTCTAAAGGAGTGAGGAGCTCACCTTTTGTGCGCCAGAGAAGGCGTGATAGAAGGAGGACACATAGGTCATTATGGCCTTCTCGTCTGGCCTCAGAGTGCCCACGATGTCTACGCATCACCCAGCGGGGACAGAGAGAGAAGAAGCAGAAACAAGAGAGGGAGAGAAAAAAGAGTGAAGCAAACAAAGTAACCCAAAGCTGCGAGGACCTCGCCTCTCATGGGAACGTGAGCGTCTTTAGATCCACAGATTCGTCTTCCTCCTGCTACACCACCACACTGACGTGGTGGGATATACAAGGAAGGACGAGGGACAGGAGCAGGAGTGTCCTCTAGAGGGCAGCGTAGGGACGACGGAGCCACAACAAGGTCACGGTTGGGACACGAACGCATCAGCTGATGAATTTCTGTCAGTGTGACGTCAAACTACACGTCTCTGTCCTGCAATTTATTAGGATTTGATGATTTAAAAATGACTAATTCTTTACATCTCACAGAAACAATCCAACGTCAACACATCTGCGTTTGTGTCCCAACGAATCCGGTGCGTTTGTTTAACCGCGCCGTCGAGAGAGTGTGCGACGCCATGCTGGACAGGATAGAAGCGGCGCCATGTTAGTAACAGAGGGGGGGGGGGGGGGTGGTGGGGGTCAAAGGTCACGGGGTCAGAGGGTACCTTCTGTGCTCCAGAGAAGGCATGGTAGAAACTGGACACATAAGTCATAATGGCTTTCTCATCTGGACGAGCGGTGTTCACGATGTCTACGAAGGGGGGAAGGTTATGATACACACAGGCAAGATGGAGGACACGTGATTATACGCGACACACACACACATATATATTAAAACATACACTAACACTGAACAGGCTGGAGGAAATAAACACACAAACACACACATATAATAAGCTGCCATAGCTGTTAACAGCCATTCAGGACGATGACAGTCAAATTATAAAAATACACACAAGGACACACAAACGGATGACGTTCAAGCAAGGGTCAAACCACTGTAAACAAATCTGTGTTATTGTTCAGGAACAGTCCACTATACAAGAAGACAGAGGACGTGGACACACATTGAGACGGAGACACATGCTTTACAATCCACAGCATTAAAGGACACGAGGAGTTAGAATCAAAACTCAGGGAGAGGACGGAGACACGTCTGATCCTGACGTCTCGTCCCGATCACGTGACACAGCAACAGGTTCAACAGCTGAGTCCTTAAACACGAGCAGCGTCTACACGCACACGCCAACAACTGACTGATTTAGCTAAATCTGTGTGAACTGGAACGTTTATGCAGTTTAAGTTACTCAAATATATGGGTTTAATTCAATCTCCGGTATCTAAAATAACTTGCGCACGTGTACGAGTCGCAGTCACGTCGTCGCGTGCGTGTAAACGCAGTTTTTTGCAAACATTGTAGTGAATTAATTAAAAGGGCTGAACGATTAACAGTAAAACACAATATACAGCAGAGAAGCAAAGAATAAAGTATGTTCTTCAGACTAAAGGTAAACATTTTGCAGATTTCCCTGTGGGATAAATAAAGGATTATCTTAACTTATCTACTAAAAGCATCTCGTATCAAGATCATCAACTAGGGCTGCAACAACGAATCGATAAAAATCGATTACTAAAAGCGTTGGCAACGAATTTAATTATCGATTCGTTGAGTCGCGCGATTAATACGTCGCTCCGAGGCGCGGAACTGTTTACAGATGCCGACTGTCTCATGCGCGAATAGTCGAGCGTATAAGCGGTGCAGGGAAAGTTTTAGAGTGAGCGACAACTTATATTTTAGACTTTGAAACGTGGCGGAGGCGGAGAAAACCGTTCGGCCGAAATCTTCGAAAATGTGGGAACACTTTACCGTTCGTGAACCTGAAAAGTGTGTTAGCTGCAATCTTTGCAAGAGCGAAATGGCGTGACACGGGAGAACCACGGTGATTAACCAACACCTAAAAAGAAAACACGTCGGAGTCCTCCGTGACAAGGAAGGGAGTAAGGAAGTAAGGACATGTAGCATTAGTCGCTCATGTTTCTCGTTTAGTGGGTTAATTTATTCATTATTCAGCTTTACAAACACGAACAGTTTATTAAACTGACGAAAGCTGGTTAAAGTGTGTTAAAAACGAGTTTAAATACTACTATGATGTAATAATGTAATGAGTAAGTTTCAAGTGTACATTTTCTGTCGTAAGCAGGTGAGATTCAAGTGAGGTAGAACATTATGTCGTCAGACAGGGTCAAAATCAACATGTTAAATATACTTAAATTAGTATAAAAATACATGTGTACTTTAACCTGTGTGTGTATAAATTAATTAATTAATATCATAAAAAATGTGTCTCTTCTGTAAATGTATGTATATCATACCTTTTTTGTGTTATTCTAGTAAGTTTTGATTTTTTTTTTTTAATCATTTAATATTACTTTTTGATAGCTCAGAGACGTTGGAGCAATAACCAGTTGTTTTTTACACTTTAGTCTGCACTGTGAATCTGAAATGTTCCGTTTTTGAATAAAGATGCGGCAATTACAAATGTTTTTTTGTTTTTTTTTAACCGATTCGTCGATTAATCGAAAAAATAATCGACCGATTAATCGATTATTAAAATAATCGTTAGTTGCAACCCTAATCATAACATTTGCCACACTACTTAAAATATAGGTTTTCTTCGTGTTCAGCCCTGTATCCCGTAAATAAAATACAATTCAATTCACAAGCAGCACTTTGAAAAGAAGAAGTCACACGTACCTTCTGCGTCCAACATCTTAGGAATGTCCAGGTGCTTCTCAGCCACCTCGAAGGCGTTGTTCAGGTTAGTCACTGGGTCGTCCTAGGCAACCAATCACAGATGATACAGCAGTATAATCTAAGTTAAACGATTTAATACGATAGTTTCATAAGCAATAACACAAACGTCTCTGTTGCGCGCGCGTACCTTTCTGAGACTGTCGTAATCGATGAGATCGGGTCTGTGTCTGTGGATCAGAGCGTTGAACGCGAGGCCGTCCTTCCAGCTGTGGGTCAGGAAACGGGTGATTTGAGCGTCAGGGCAGAGGACGACAAACACGTGTGACGTCTATCTTCAAGAAGCTCTTGAAAACCAATCCAAATCCAAGAGCATCTTCTGTCCTAGCACTAACCCTAACCCCGTCCCATCTCCTTCTGCACTTGCATCCACCTCAGCACTCATACCCTCCATCGGTCCACTGTTCCTATCGAGTGGATTTCTTTCCAAGAACACTTCCATGTAGCTTACTCCTCTCTTGGATAAAAAAGCGTCTGCTAAATGTTTAAATTAGGGCTGTCAAAATTAACGCAGGATGATTAATTTGTGGAATTAACGTAATTAATACAATCATAACATTAACAGTCACTGTCTAACTAACGGGGACGCAGACAGCAGCTAACGTTAGTGTCTGAATGCTAGCTGACGCTAACGCTAACTAGCAGAAGCAGTGCTTCAAAGTGCTGATGAGGAATTTCCTGCTGTGGGTTTAGTAAGAAAACTATTTAACTTCTATACTTTATATTTTGTTTATAATGCGAGTTATTTACAGTGCAATGTATAGCTTTTTTAAAAAGTTTTCAAAAAGTTATTTACAGTATTTTATTTTTTCTATTTATTTCTATTGTCTTATAATGTGGGTTCTTTACAATGTAATGTTTATTTTTTTACTAAGTTTGTATAGGTTTTTACAAGTTATTTACAGTATTTTATTGTTCTTTACATTTATATTTTCACATACTTAATTTATCTCTCCGTTCCTACAACAATATAAAGAGAAATTGTGTTTTTTTCTGGCATATTTACGAATGGTAATTAATCGTGATTAATCGTGATTAATCCACAGCTACCCTGTGATTAATCTGATTAAAAATTGTAATCTTTTGACAGCCCTAGTTTAAATGTATATAAACTGACAATTTCATATTTTTAGGCCTCGACTAAAAAGTTGAAGCCTTTTCCTACTCTGACGAGCAAGGAAACATGTTCGGGTTCCTCCAGCAGGGGGCGACATTTACGTAGAATTACACTGGTCAGCACCAAATGTATTGTATATTATATTACTTATATTGTCTAAGTTTTTTTTTTATAGCTGATTTCAGATCATTTTGATGTGCTGAATACAAAAATCACATTGGTTTTGCTCAATCAGGTCAACTTTCTGAACAAAGCTACATATTTGTATTTATTTATGTATTTAACGTTTTTGTTTACATGTACAGGTATTTTCACGTCATATGATGCAAAGTTCTTTTTGCATGATTTTGCATGTGCCAACTTATGACTAATTGTTTGTTTTTTTTACTATTAAGTGAATGAAATACCTTCGACTAGATCTTGCAAAAATAAGCCTGACGTATTCCGTTACATTGCGGTGAATACACCATTGTTCCCAACAGGGATCTAGTCACAAGTTTCACAAAGCGTGCTTACCAATGCTTATTATGGTATTAAATGTGGTACAATGTCACAAAAATGGAATCAATTTAGTCAGAAGATTGGATTTTTCTAAATCAAATTAGCGTAAAAACCCTCATTTTTGGATTCAGCGGTGCAAAAATGGTCCTAAATCAGTTGAAAAGACAGACAACTTACACTTTCTTTTTTGGAACCCAGTGTTATGGTCAGTTATGTCAGGAATGACATGATAAAATGGTGTTCTGTGTGTTTAACAGACAGAATTATTGCTCATATATTGAACCTCCATTGTCTTACAAGTTCCCCGTAAAGCACAGTTCACCATTTATCACCATTTATCAGGGATTCGTCGGACACTTTAATTGTCAGGAGATTTTAAAGCTCCAACATTTTAAGTGAAAGTCACCAGCTTTCATATAGGGCTGCATTATTTGTCCATTTCTTGGTTTTAATGTTTTCAATAATGAAATTAAGACTTCTCGGCGCCTGAAACATGAATATTTTTTCGGTTTTCTTTGCTCCATATGACAAAGAAATGTCTGAAAATCATCATTTCAAAGCACCGGCGACAACTTATGATCAGTAAAAGTCGATTGTGTGTGTTACCTAATGTGGAAGTTCTGCACATTGACATTCTTGTAGGGAGCGGTCTTCCTCTGACACCACAGCAGAAGACCTTCCTTTGCAGACGTTTCTGCAGACAGAAGAGAAGGAGAGAGGGAGAGAGAGAGGAGGTGAATCAGGTGCAATTTGTTTTTTATTTCCAGCTCAAAATACTGCAGCGTCAGTTTCGACTGTGCTAAATATAAACCGCTCCTCGGTGAACTGCAGAGAGCACGGATGTTTTTGTTTTTACGACGTAAAAAAAAAGAAAGCAGCAGTTACTGGTGGGGAAACAAAATCTGACTCTGACGGTTCCTGATGGTGACTCAATCTCTGCTGAGTTAATGCAACACTGACAGCTTTAATTAGTCATCACAGTTCTAACAGAACACTGACTTTATCAGTGCAAGAACTAAAACACCGGGTGATTAACGGCTTGGCTCTTGGTTTATTTGCCGTTCTGTTTTTTTTTTTTACCTCAAATCCAAATTCGGGTCACGTCTTTGGACGAAGAAGAAAAACGTTTTCAAGTGGAGAAAAATGTACAGGTACATTCCACAAACCTGACCGTTATTGCATAGTCGTGTCTTGTAAATCTGTCACATGGTGACGTGTCACTGCCTCAGTGCTGTTATTGTTAATGTATCGCAACTATTATTGAATGTACATGACGCGGCAGCCCATGATCTAAATCTACATCAAATGTCCTAAACTAAATCATGACTACAACTCAATTATGTTTAGAGGGAAAATTCAGCTTAGCAAGGAAGAAATGGGAATGATTTAAAGGTCCCCTATTGTACAAAATCAACTTTTTAATCTTTAAGTACTTATATTTGGGACTCAGTGGGCCATACCAGTCCCCAAAATGTGAAGAAACAAGACTCAGTCATGTTTTAGTGGTTCCACTTTGTGTAAGTATAGGCGATAAAACATGCAATGTTTACACCTCCAGACCAAGTGACGACAGTGCGGACATTTCACCGTGTTCACAAGCTTCACAAGCCCTTTGTTGTTGATCGTGTGTGTAAATTCCTATGCTGGAGGGACACCTTGAACGCACCAGTTACGTGCCTGCGGTTATCGAGTGGCGTGTGTGGATCGGTGATATGAGGAGCACGCGTTTGAAAGCACTGCAGAAAGATGTAGATGTTGTCCTACATTTCTTCTCAACCAAAGGCTGCCTTTCTGTCGTGTTTCCACGTTCTCTCCTCGTGTTGTTGATCCACACACCAGTTGGAGCCGCAGTTACACTGGTGCGTTCAGGGTCTTTTTCTAGCATGGGAATTTACATACACGTCGCGCTGCGTATTAATCGTTTTTCTTCGATTTTTTTATGATCGCGAGAAGCCAACATTGTGGTCACTCTATGCATTACGGTGAAACGCAGTAACAACGGGTAAACGGACATTACTATGGGGTATATGGAGCGGGGGTTGTGACAACGCTGCATGACAATAGATGATAAGTGGCGACAGTTAGATCGACACTCCCCTGGAAGCAGTGGATGTGTGTTTACCTGGGTCTCATTCACATGTAAATGATCAGGCACAAAACCGAGCGTTTTGAAAAAGGCTGTTTTGGCAGAGTTATTGAACTGCTATTGTGCTTCATCCTTATGATATTTTGACTAAAGCATGACACAGACATGTTCATTAGGGCACCAGGACCTAGTTTAACTTGGGTTAATAGGGTATAATATGGGACCTTTAATTAATATTTTCATATTTCATGGACTATAGGGGCACTGAACCCAAATTGCTCCTTGCAGACAGGACCAGTGGCATGAGAATGATGCTGCCCATCAGCCTATACCTGCCGAACACAGAATACCAGGTCCTTTGTGTATAGTGTATTGTATATTGTGTACTGTGTCTAGCCTGAACTGACACCTTCCTACAACATCCGCAGGGAGTCGGCTCCCCGATACCCACAGTAGACAAAGAGGTGCGAAAACACCGCCTGGAATGGCAGACTCTTTGTCTATTGGAGGAATGCAAAAAGTTGCTCAGGTATAAATGTGGAGGTGCTCACGACGCTCTGGGTCTTTTTTCTCCAGCTACGATCGCTTCTGTGAAGACTGACCTTTTCCTTGCAACGAAAATAAAAACTTGTCGGCCAACAGAAGTTCTCCATTTCATTCTTCACCGACCGTGTCGTGACCAGTAGTCCACATGGAGACCGAAACCTGGTCCTAAAGAGGGCAAAACCTCAGCTCTGTGGAAAGTTTAAAGCTAAGATTCAAGGGTTAGGCATTAACTGGTAATGGTTAAGGATGACACTTTGTTTAGGTTGTCGAAATATTCCTGAAAAGAACGGCAGCTCAAAACTGTGTGTGTGTGTGTGTGTGTGTGTGTGTGTGTGTGTGTGTGTGTGTGTGTGTGTGTGTGTGTGTGTGTGTTCTTGTATGGGTATCTTTGTGAGCGCCAAAAAACTTGTATACCTAAAGGAGTGAGGACATTTTGGGAAAGTGAGGACATTTTGGCTGGTTCTCACTTTCTGGCACCTCTAAAAAAAATTATTTTTCAGGGTCAAGGCCTGGTTTTAGGTTTAGGGTTCGGGTAAAGGTCAGGGTTAGGCACTTAGTTGTGATGGTTAAGGTTAGGGTAAGGGTCAATGAACGTCGTCCTCACTATGAATGCTATACAAGCCCGAGTGTGTGTGTGTGTGTGTGTGTTTGTGAGAGAGAAAGAGCCGAGTTACTTCCACTCTAATTCCCACAGTGCTAATCTTTACTATGCGAGTAAGCGCCAGAAAAACAGTCAAAATCAGCCCATTAATCCCGTAAACGTGGCCGACATTCACACCGCCACTGTGCCCTTCAGCAAGGCACCGCACACTGCCGAGCCTCTGCTGGGTCTTTTAGCTTTACCTTCTACAGAGATGTCCTGGATGGCGAAGCGGAGGATGATGGTCCAGATCATTCCCAGCGTCATCTTCACGTTCCCGTCCACGATTTCTGCACAGCACACGAAAACAAAACTTTCACGTTCACGACTCTGGAGTGAAAACACCATCGTGTCCATCAGTGCGTGTTTGTGCAGTCTTACATCTGCTGCTCTGGTTTAATAACGCCAACACACCCACACAGGCGCACGTAGTGTTATACAGCAACTACGTCTCCAGGATTTTCAGGGTAAGTGTGATGATAATTACGTCTCTCGCTAAATACATTTAATTTTTGGCAGAAATAAACTGGCGTATGCAAGACGAGCCTACATATTTAATCCTGACACCTGAAATATCATTATGTCCTGTTAGGATAGAGATATTAGGCAAGTGAGTGAACACACTAGAGCTTCAGCTAACGATTATTTACATAGTCGATTAATCTGTCAATCGTTTGGTCCATTAAATGTCGGAAAATGTTTCAAATTGTGTCAAACTTGGAAATGACGATGTTCTGGAATGTCTCGTTTTTGTCCACGAACCAAAATGATTTGGTTTTAATTATTCCTTTGTTATGAAAATATTCACATTTAAGAAGCTAAAACAATCAGAAATCTTGTTTTAATCATGAAAAAAGCTTCAAACCGATTAATCAATTATCAAAATAGTTGACCATTAATTTAGTAATCAATTAATGGTTTCAGCTCCAGAACACACACTCGCACACTGACAAACACAACAGGACAGTAGAGCTGAAACAATTCATGGATTTTTAATCGACTACCAAATTAATCGTCAACTTTTTTGATTAACGATTAATCGGTCTGAAGCTTTTTTCATGATTTAAACAAGATTTATGATCGTTTTAGCTCCTTAAATGTGAATATTTTCTTCATTTCTTTGCTCCACATAAAGTAATCATTAAAACTGAATCATTTTGGTTTGTGGATAAAAGAAGACATTCAAGTACATCGTAATTTCCAGGTTTGACAAACACTGATCAACGTTTTTTGACATTTTATGACATTTTCTGGATTCGATTCATCGATTATAAACGATTATGAAGATAATGGTTAGTTGCAGCTCTGCAGGACACTCAGTCATGTGCAGTGATATATAAGTGTGCAGGTATGTAGACTGGGTCAGATTCCACTCATAGCTCAAACATACCTATAGTATGGGTGCTTTCATACTTTCACCTGCTCCGTCTTCTTCCAGTAGATCACTTACACTCACTCAGTCATCTGTCACTTTCATTCCATCCAGGTATTTCTGTTATTTTTTTGTAAATGTCATTTTTCATTTCCCGTTATTACAGTAAAGTCCTTTTAAAGGTCCCCTATTGTGCAAAATCAACTTTTTAATCTTTTAGTACTTATATTTGGGACTCAGTGGGCCATACCAGTCCCCCAAATGTGAAAAAACAAGACTCACTCATGTTTTAGTGGTTCCATTTTGTGTAAGTATAGGCAATAAAACATGCGATGTTGTCCCTGTGAAATACGAAACTGCAGGCGAGGGAGGAAGAGTGGCTGCACAGCGGAGCACAGTGTTTTACACAAACTTCCTGCCTCAGAAGATTTTTGTGTCCACTGGATATATTTTATTTATGAAAAAAATGTTGTTGTTGATCGTGTATGTAAATTCCTATGCTGGAGGGACACCTTGAACGCACCAGTTACGTGCCTGCAGTTAGCGAGTGACGTGTGTGGATCAGTGATATGAGGAGCACGCGTTTGAAAGCACTGCAGAAAGATGTAGATGTTGTCTTACATTTCTTCTCAACCAAAGGCTGCCTTTCTGTCGTGTTTCCACGTTCTCTCCTCGTGTTGTTGATCCACACACCAGTTGGAGCCGCAGTTACACTGGTGCGTTCAGGGTCTTTTTCTAGCATGGGAATTTATATACACGCCACGCCGCGCATTAATCGTTTTACTTCAATTTTTTTATGATCGCGAGAGGCCAAAATTGTGGTCACTCTATGCATAAACGGACATTACTATGGGGTATATGGAGCGGGGGTTGTGACGACGGTGTATGACAATAGGTGATAAGTGTAGACAGTTAGATCAACACTCCCCTGGAAGCAGTGGATGTGTGTTTACCTGGGTCTCATTCACATGTAAATGATCAGACACAAAACCGAGCGTTCTGAAAAAGGCTGTTTTGGCAGAGTTATTGAACTGCTATTGTGCTTCATCCTTATGATATTTTGACTAAAGCATGACACAGACATGTTCATTAGGGCACCAGGACCTAGTTTAACTTGGGTTAATAGGGTATAATATGGGACCTTTAAGATCAAACGGAGGCCTGGGAATGTGCCGACCTCATGTGTCCAGCAGATGACCTTCAGCCCGACTATAGAAGGCCAGAAAAATTGTTTGTGTGTGCGCGCATTGTTTTGAGTTCAATGGCGAGTCTGAGCTGCTCAATGCAGCAGGAATTTCACGTTTGTCCTGATAAAGAAGGTCAAAGGTCGTGTTCCTCCAGCTATTTCAGAGATTCTCTCAGTTAGACGTGTAATTATTTACTAGAGGTGAACAGACGTGAGTCTTTCTAAGTCGGGATATCGTCATTCGATGAATTTGCTGAACTTGAATCAACATTTATTTATCACACTTGTGGTCAGTCTCACCCACCTACACTGTCTGCACTGCAGCGGTCTTATATATTTTACATAAAATTTTAAAAAATATCACTTGAAGTATATCATTCATCAGTTTGCCCGACTGATTAACATCAGGGACAAACAGGTTAGTTAAGAGCTACCTTTCAAAAGTTTGGGGTCACTTAGAAATGTCCTTATTTTTGAAGGAAAAGCACTTTTTTTCAATGAATATAACATTAAATGAATCAGAAATACACTCTATTTAATGTGGTAAACTATGGAAGTAAATCTGTGCCATCTGAGTTTGAAAATCGAATTTCTAACACTGAATTTTTTTTGCATCGAAATTAGACTTTGAATTTTAAAAACCATCAAATTTAAAGCACATTTTTTTTTTGCCATTGATTTTTTTTCAACGTTGAAATAAATTCAGTGTAAAAAAATTCAATATCTCAAAAAATTCAGTTAAAAAAATTCACTTGCAAAAATTCAGTCGCAAAAATTTTTTTGAGACTGAATTTTTGCAAGTGAATTTTTTGAGACATCGAATTTTTTGCAACTGAATTTTTTTGAGACATTGATTTTTTTTACACTGAATTTATTTCAACGTTGAAAAAAAATCAATGGCAAAAAAAAAAACAGCGCTTGAAATTTGATGGTTTTTAAAATTCAAAGTCTAATTTCGATGCAAAAAAATTCAGTGTTAGAAATTGGAGTTCAAACTCAGATGGCACAGATTTACTTCCATAGTAAACGACTATTCTAGCTGCAAACGTCTGTTTTTTAATGGAATATGTACATAGGTGTATAGAGGCTCATTTCCAGTGTTCTAATGGTACATTGTGTTTGCTAATCGCGTTAGAAGGCTGTTGGAAAACCCTTGAACACCCTTGTGCAATGATGTTAGCACGGCTGAAAACAGTTTAGCTGGTTCTTTGACGAAGGCAATCTCATCTCTATTGATGAATAAAAGTGTGAGTTTTAATGGAAAACACAAACATTTGTATAGGTGACTTTTGAATGGTACTGTAGTTCACATCAGAGTGATTTTCTGTCGATTATTAAATTAGGTTTCTTGGTTCAATGGTCCAGTGTCGATCTGGTGTCTCTAAAGTCGTCCAAGTTGCATAGTGTTGCTTTAACTGGATGCATTAGGTGCAGCGTGTGTGCGTCAAGTCAACGCTCCGTGTTAGGCGAGTGTGTGCGTTTATGCGTGAGCGCATGCTTACCCTCTGCTCCAATAGACACCAGTTTTACTCCCTTGCTGGCGATGAAGTTCAGGGCTTTGTTTACGTTGTTGATTTTGTGGACCCTCATTTTGCCTCGCTCAGGTTTGGGTAACCGCTCGCCTGCACACACACAGGAATAGAGAGTGAACGCAAGTTTGTGAACTCCATGCTCAACAGAAAGACACTTTAACCGTCAGAGAACGGTTCAGAAACACAGCCGTGACATTAGCGTCGTTCAAAAACACTCGAGTGAATCTAAAAAAAAAAAATTTTAAAAAAGGATCCACATCAAAGCCCGAGCTTCAATATGAGAGGACAGTAGTTGCGATGATCTTGTGTGCCAACAGGAGCAGCTTCCCCCCAAAAAAACATCCTTAAGGGGTGAAACAGAGACACAGATGACAGATGTGAAGCAGGGTGTTCCCTAAAAACGCCTGTGGAACCAGTGAGCGACCACACCCTGAGGGTGAGGACGGCGAGGACGTGCGTCTTTATAACATCTGACGATATTTTTCCAGTCTTGATTGACAGCTCAGATGCAGCTTTGAAAATGAGGCCACTGCTCTTTGACTAATGAGTACGTGTGTGCGTGCGTGCGTGTGTGTTGTGGACAGTTTTTCCACATGTGGACTCTATATGAATCATTCCTAATCATTAATAATCAGATATCATCGCATCTGTTTCAATTTATCAAAAACACATCTTCTGGTGGCTCTGGAGATCGTACACATGTGTTACCTGAGATGACCTCGAGCAGCAACATGAGTTTGAGTCCGTCCCTGAAGTCCTCCTCGATGTTATCGATCTGCGTGCCGGACTTCCGTAGGTGGGAGTTGCACCACGCCGTGAACGTCTGCGCGAGAAACACAAAAAACGTGACGTGATTATTCTCGGCCCAGTGCCCTTTTTTTTTTTTTGTAGTTGTTAAAATAATAAACCGCTTTGAATCAAAGAAAAATGAAATTGAATGGGCAGGAAGGGAGGCCACAGAGTCGCTTTGATAAGACGGGAAGCAGCAGAAGAAAAGCACGAAAAAACTACTGAGAGAGTACAAGTTTATCTCCGTCACAAAGACGACTTCTTCTTCTCTGAAGCGACTCGAGGAAAACAACTTTCAATTTACCACCATGTGCTCCTTTACATTTTTAGTATAAAACCCACAAACAGAGTAAATAAATAGATTCGGCCTTTGTTGTATTTTTTCGGGCTCAGTCCCTCACGAAAAGAGAAAGAAAACACACAGCGTGTAACATCAGAAACTACCAGTGCGGAACCCACAGCGACATAAAGAGCCACAGGTTATAAAACGCTGCCATTAATCCCCAAAAAACCAAACACAGAGATCCCTCTGCCATCTAAAAACCTAACTGACAAACATCTGTGACACATGTAATTAAACATCAGAACGGTGCACCAAATCACAAACACACAACATCTGGGGAAAAGACACACACACACACACACCAGCACAACATCACACACATCAATAGCGGGGGTTGGAATCTGTGTTTTTGTGCTTCTGGTTAGCCCACATTCTTCACAAATGTGTTTTGAATCATTTTATTTTGAAGGAGTTTGTGGAACCAAGGTAAGGAACGGGACTGCGGAGAGGCGGGTGTGTGTGTGTGTGTGTGTTCTTGTACTTGTGGCATACTGAGGACCAGTGAGGGTTTTTAACCAACAAAGTGAGGTCATTTTTATGAAGTGAGGACATTTTGGCCGGTCCTCACTTTGTTTTCACTGAAATCAATTCCTTAGATCATAAACATGCTATAGTCTGTTTTTAACTAAGGTCCAATGAGTCTCTATGGTACGATATTTATTGCGATATTTTGAGAGTCTCTATGGTAAGATATTTATTGCGATATTTTGAGAGTCTCTATGGTACAATGTTTATTGTGATAGTTTGAGAGTCTATGATGTGATATTTATAACGATATTTTGAGAATCTCTATGGTACGATGTTTATTGCGATAATTTGACAGTCTCTATGGTACGATGTTTATTGTGATAGTTTGAGAGTCTATGATGTGATATTTATAACGATATTTTGAGAATCTCTATGGTACGATGTTTATTGCGATAATTTGACAGTCTCTATGGTACGATGTTTATTGCGATATTTTGAGAGTCTCTGTGGTACGATGTTTATTGCGATATTTTGAGAGTCTCTATGGTACGATGTTTATTGCGACAGTTTGAGAGTCTCTATGGTACGATGTTTATTGCGATATTTTGAGAGTCTCTATGGTACGATATTTATTGCCATATTTTGAGAGTCTCTATGGTACGATGTTTATTGCGATAGTTTGAGAGTCTCAACAGTACAATGTTTATTGCGAATTTTTGGAAAATCTCAATAGTACGATGTTTATTGCGGTAGTTTGAGAGTCTCAATAGTACGATGTTTATTGCGATATTTTGAGAATCTCAATAGTACGATTTTTATTGCAATATTTTGAGAGACTCAATAGTACGATGTTTATTGCTGTAGTTTGAGAGTCTCTATGGTACGATATTTATTGCTATATTTTGAGAGTCTCTATGGTACGATGTTTATTGCTATATTTTGAGAGTCTCTATGGTACGATATTTATTGCTATATTTTGAGAGTCTCTATGGTACGATGTTTATTGCGATATTTTGACAGTCTCTATGGTACGCTGTTTATTACAATATTTTGAGAGTCTCTATGGTACGATGTCTATTGCGATATTTTGAGAGTCTCTGTGGTACGATGTTTATTGCGATATTTTTAGAGTCTCTATGGTACGATGTTTATTGCGATATTTTGAGAGTCTCTATGGTACGATGTTTATTGCGATATTTTGAGAGTCTCTATGGTACGATGTTTATTGCGACAGTTTGAGAGTCTCTATGGTACGATGTTTATTGCGATATTTTGAGAGTATCTGGTACGATGTTTATTGCGATAGTTTGAGAGTCTCTATGGTACGATGTTTATTGCGACAGTTTGAGAGTCTCTATGGTACGATGTTTATTGCGATATTTTGAGAGTCTCTATGGTACGATATTTATTGCAATATTTTGAGATTCTCTAGTACGATGTTTATTGCGATATTTTGAGAGTCTCAATAGTACGATGTTTATTACGATATTTTGAGAGTCTCTATGGTACGATGTTTATTGCGATAAGGTCCCAGTAGTTCTTTATAGATGTCATTCATGAAGTAGATATTTGTAATTGTGTTGATTTATAAAGTGGAAATGCTGGTCCTCAGTATGCGGCAAGTACAAGAATGTGTGTGTGTGTGTCTGTGTGCGTGAGTTTTCCACCAGCTTTGTCACGCCACCCTGCACAGACTTCAGCTATGGAACCATCATCCATCAATGTAGTAAACACAGTCGAGAGGCATTGTGCTTCTGACCCATTACATCGTTTCAGTAAAATCTCTCCAAATGTCAAGAGCAAGAAAATACATGTTAAATATGGGAGTGAAGTTTGTTTTCCAGTTCTCCTTAAAAAAGGTCTCATGTCATTCACGCAAAGTGAAATAAATGCAGCAGAATCTGCAGAAGTGAAGGAGGGGAAGAGGACAGAGGATGTGACGGAAGACAAAGTGGGATTTATTCTTCCAGCTGGAAAACACAACTTTAAAGATCACAGTGACTTGTACACCGTACACACAAGAGCAGGTACAATTACAGCATTAATATTACGGCTGAATATCTCATCGTTTTCAAATCGTTTTCGCAATTTTAACGCAAAAAAACTAATGCTTTCGATTGTTCTATGCAGTTAAAAAAGTAACACGTGTGGGAACAATAGTGTTTCTCATCCTTATATTAGAGGAGTATAAATCTATAATGTATAATTTAATCTTGTTTTAAATCTAGGAACACAGTTAATATTTTACTGACGCTCAGCTTCAAATCAAAATCACACTTGTAATCCATGCCATAAAAAAACATTTTTAATCAAATTGTTCAGTCCTAATTCATATTTGGACATTTTTCAATATCCAGGCCAAACTGTAACTGTACTATTTGTTCTGTTTCTCACGTGTCCTGGTTATTCTTTTCTGTTGTCTATATGCATGTACTCCTTTTCTTTTGTTTTAATCCTAAAGTGTCTTTGGGAGTTTTAAACATGCTGTATAAATAAAATGTATTATTATTATTATTAGTATTACTAAAACAAAACGAGGCAAAAAAAAAGGCAGATTCCATCAACCTCTGTCAGTGATCAAGTACAAATAATTATTATTATTTGTTTTGTGTACATGCATATACACATATTGTGTAGATATATGATATTTTAAAGTGGGGGCAGGCCCAAAAAAAGCATTATGCTTCTGCCTGCTCCTTCTCAAATGCATAGATTATGTTTATTTTCTTTCTTTCTTTTTTTTTATTGACACAATTGATTAATCTCCTTTATTTTGTGTTTTCGGATTATTCTTATTTATTTATTTTATCTGTCACAGTATGTCGAGCGTTTGAGATATAAATTAAAAATCAAATCAAATCAATCAGTCACGTTCCTTTGTAAAAATATATCACAGTATTCTGAAACTTCACTACTTTTGGTAATCGATTAATCTGTCGATTATTTTCTCGATGAATCGTTTAGTCATAAAATGTCATAAAATGATAAAAAAAATGTTGATCAGTGTTTGTCAAAGCTGGAAATGACGATGTTCTCGAATGTCTTGTTTTGTTCACAAACCAAAATGATTCACTTTTAATGATTTCTTTGTTACGTGGAGCAAAGAAACCAAGAAAATATGCACTTTTAAGAAGCTAAAACAATCATAAATCTTGTTTCGATCATGAAAAAAAGCTTCAAACCGATTATCGATTATCAAAATAGTTGCCGATTAATTTAGTAATCGATTAATAATCGATTCATCGATTAATCGTTTCAGCTCTAACTTCAAATAAATACAATAGTGTGCTTGTTATTTTGTCGTGTGTCACATCAGCCAGTAAACTGAGACTCACATTAGCCACACAACTGCTTCCTCTCTGTACTTTGTCCTAACTGGACACAGAAATGCCTCGGGAGGAAAATCAGTGATAGTTCAAGAAGGGACGGACCAATCACAGTCACCCGTGCACCTCCTCTTTCCCTCCCTCCCTCCCTCTCTTCTGCACAGTCAGTGTTGGAAAACATTATGGCTGGTTGCTGCTCACTCACTCCCTGCACCCTCTCTCCTAACCGTCCCACCGCAGCCACCGGCACAAAGCTCCCATTGAAGCGAGGTGGATAATAGCAGCCTTCACTCTGCCCCCAAACCGTGCTCTCCCTCACTCAGTGACCCCCCCCCGTCCCTAGGCCAATAACAACCCCCCAACTCACACATTTACACACAATTACAGAGTCTCTGACACTGGACCAGGACAGGAGGAGGAGGAGGGTGGGGGGGGGGGGGGGGTGATATATTTAAACAAACAGATATACAGACAAAGTTAGGGGGCAGTGCAAAGACAACCCCCCCCCCCCCCTCCCTCACAGAGGTCAGGACAATGCAGCAGGAAGTGGGCCTGCAATGACAGGAAGTTCCAGCTAAAGGCCACATTATACTTCTCCGACTGCGTAATGCGTTATCCGTCTGCGTCACCACGGAGACGCCTCGAGCCGTTATACTTCTGCGTCGTGGTGACGGACACGCGCTGCAATTTCCCGCCCGATCAGTAGGGGTCGCTGCGCAAGGTTGTTGTGCTTTTGGCTACAGTGAGCAATGGCGTCCGAGAGAGAAAGCGAGAGAAAGACTGTTGTTGTTGAAACAGTGGCCGTTTCTCACTTTTCTGTGTGACGGAACGCAGTTTTAAGATAATTTGAGGCGAGAAATTGGCCATTTAGAGTCTAAACATGTGCTGTGTGTGTTAAGATATGACGTATTTATAGTTCGGCAGCGACGTTGTCGGCGGGGATCAGCTCCGCCTCTGTGGACGCTCGGTGTCCTGAGGACCAATCGTAGCTCTTGCCGTCTCCGTTGTCCCTTGACGGAGTGACGGACACTTAAAAAATATTTCGTGCAGTCGGAGACGATGCAGAGGCTCTTCGACAGGCTCTACGTCGACGCAGAGGACTCTGCGTAACCTACGCAGAGCACTTAAACTATAGACTATAAATTGGGCTTAAAGGGGAAATAAGTAGTTTATAGTGCCATCTAGAGGAGAGGCTGAAATTTACAACAAAGACCTGCTGCTCTGCTCACCCCCTCCCTTCCCTGAGCGCTACGGTGTCCTCAGCCGGTCAAATGTCGTCCTCGTCGTCTTTCTCCGTGTCAGCAGATGAGGTTCGTGAGGCGAGGGAGAGGGCGGAGCTACCGCGGCCGTAGCAGACGAAGCGGAGAGAGTGGAGGCGGGACTTCCGCTACAAGTAAAGCGACGCTTGATTTGTTCTCTCGCGTTTGTCCTTACAGGCTCCGGTAGAAACATGTCGTCTCTCTGCTAACAGTGGCTATGCAACCGCGGCCCGCGACCATGTTATTTGACATGACTTTTTGAAACACTACGAAAATGAAACAAAAACTATTATACAGCGACTAGACAATGCAGGAGCACATAATATGTTTAAAAAAGTGGATTTTGGGTTATATAAACCCATAAATACTACACATTGTACCTTTAAGTTTCTCTCTTCCAGAGTGAAGATGTATTCATCACCGTCACCGACTCAAACACTGATTGATTTTAGACTTTAGGTCTCTACTCTGTGTCCAACAATGCATTTAAAGTATTGGTTACTTATTAAAAAGTGACAGCTTACAGTTAAAAAACATAAACACTACCAAATACCAGATTATAGCGGAGAATAAAGTCACTGTAGTCTGTAGTTCCTCGGCAGGTCGAAACATGTAGTTCACAAAATGTATAGTACACAACAATTAAAGCGCATTGTAGATGTATTCTTGAAATTCTATTCTTCTATTTCTTCAGTTGAATCATGTCTTACAAACGATAAAAACAACAAGAAAATGTGATAATAAATATTACTTTGGACCATGAACATGAAGACCATGTTTAAAATGTGAATAAACCTTAAAGAAATTAAAAGAAGCTGAGAGAGATAAATAAATCATTTCACCTGTTAACTGTGACTGTGCCTTTTTATCAGACACGTTAGCATAATCTATTATACTTTAAATGTGATTCTGATTAGCAGAAGAAAACATGAACAACAGAACATGAACTGTATCAAAGAGCAGCTATGAACACACGCACAATTCTTTTGAGTGGCCACATGGCACACTTGAAACACACACATTTCTGAGTGTTCCTAAGTCTATGAGGAGGACCACTGCTGAAACTTTGACAGATCATCCACTGGGGGCAAAGGAGCTCATCCTGACATTTTCCTTGATGGGACCGGGCATTTTGTCCCTGCAGGGAAAAGTGTCCCCACAAGAAAGGTAGTTTGCCAAGGGGGGTGGTCCACACAAGCATAGCCAGGCAAGAGCGCACACACACACACTGACACAGGGAGTGGTGACAGCGACAGGCCAAGACTTGCAGGGAGTCAGAGAGTGAGTGTTCTGTATGAGTTAAACCAACATGTATCCAGTTCCAAACTATGTCTCTTTATCATAATTACTTGACTATATCGTGAAAAAAAAAAAACATGATGTGAAATGCAAATTTAAACACTTGGCCCTGTTCAAACCTGGTCTCCACATCCATCCTGAAGTGGAATGCTGTTAAGCCCAATTTATACTCCTGCGTAAAGTGCTCTACGTAGGTTACGCAGAGTCCTCTGTGTCGACGCAGAACCTGTCGAAGAGCCTCTGCGTCGTCTCCGGCTGCACGGGATATTTTTTAAGTGTCCGTCACTCCGTTAAAGGACAACGGAGACGGTAAGAGCTGCGATTGGTCCTCAGGACAGGCCGAGATAACGCTGCTCTGTGCCGGCTCACAGTGAGCACCGAGCGTCCACAGAGGGCGGAGCTGATCCCCGCCGACTTCGTCGCTGCCAAACTATAAATACGTCATATCTTAACACACACAGCACATGTTTAGACTCTAAATGGACAATTTCTCGGATCAAATTATCTTAAAACTGCGTTCCGTCACACAGAAAAGTGAGAAACGGCCACTGTTTCAACAACAACAGTCTTTCTCCCTCGGACGCCATTGCTCACTGTAGCCAAAAGCACAACAACCTTGCGCAGCGACCCCTACTGATCGGGCGGGAAATTGCAGCGCGTGTCCGTCACCACGACGCAGAAGTATAAAGGCTCGAGCGGTCTACGTGGTGACGCAGAAGGATAACGCATTACGCAGTCGGAGAAGTATAAGGTGGCCTTTACACTGTACAGGTGAAAACACTCCAGTTAAAGGTGAAGTAAGTAGTTTATAGTGCCATCTAGAGGAGAGGCTGAAATTTACAACAAAGAACTGCTGCTCTGCTCACCCCCTCCCTTCCCTGAGCGCTACGGTATCCTCAGAGGGTCAAATGTCGTCCTCGTCGTCTTTCTCCGTGTCAGCAGATGAGGTTCGTGAGGCGAGGGAGAGGGCGGAGCTACCGCGGCCGTAGCAGACGAAGCGGAGAGAGAGGAGGCGGGACTTCTGCTACAAGTAAAGAGACGCTTGATTTGTTCTCTCGCGTTTGTCCTTACAGGCTCCGGTAGAAACATGGCGTCTCGCTGCTAACAGTGGCTATGCAACCGCGGCCCGCGACCATGTTATTTTACATGACTTTTTGAAACACTACGAAAATGAAACAAAAACTATTATACAGCGACTAGACAATGCAGGAGCACATATGTATAAAAAAGTGGATTTTGGGTCAAATAAACCCATAAATACTACACATTGTCCCTTTAAGTACGAGCACATGAACTTTGATGTCAGTCGAGTTTGTGCTTTTTTTATTCAAAAGATATTCCCATTTTGTGAATTGGCCAAATTAAGAGTGAACCGAGCCCGAATCCAGGCCAGAGACACCAAACCTGTCCCTGTGACTGCTGTGTGTTAATGACTACACACATCAGATCACATCAGATCACATCAGATCAGAGGATTTCAGGGGCAGAGATAACAAGCTGATCGGCTGTGAGACACCAAAGAGAGCAAAGCTGGATCTGAGTATTAGGAACAGTTTATATTTTGGGCACGAAGCCAGTGCTCTCATCCCATTGTATAGGTTACGCAACACATGTAAAAACAGTGAAAGTTTAACCTTTAGTCTTAATCAAACGAACGTGTTTTAAAGCCCTTTTCGGAAAATGTGCATCGCTATTATGAACCCTTTGACTTTAAATGACATAAAACCCCTTTAATCGGATTAAACTGGGCACAGTTTACTCACGATTACTAAATGTGAGTCAGTCACCAACAACAAGCAGCTGTCGTCGTTTAAAATCACAGTCTGTGCAGCAGGATGTTTTTCGTCAACACCTTTAAAAGTCAACTAGGGTCAACTTTGATTAGCCAATCTGCAGAATAAAAACAACTGTGTCGGTTACTCATTTACTTTAAGTCACTAATTTAGCGAATAAAGCTAGTTAGTTTCCACTGGACACACGCAGGATTGTTGCCGGTGCAGAATGTCTGTCGTTTGTGTTGGTTGGAGAACCTGCGAGTGCGTCTGGAAGCGGTTAAGGCCTCCGTTACATTTTCACTGCCGCGTCTACACCGACAGCTGCAGGCACAACAGATATGCAACATATGTTTTCTCGTGCATTCTGCATAAAGGATGTGAAAAACAACAACAACGTGCATCAGCTTTTTCTTCCGTGGCGTTTGTTTTCTTTTAGAAAACGCAAACTGTAATAAGTGAGAACTCGCGGCACTGATTTTCGAACGCAGCGTCTGTTTTGACTTTCAGTTCACGCACAGACGGAACCTAATCAAGACCCACGAGAGAAAAACGCCAACGCGGGCTTAAGTTGTCCGACGTTTTAACCTCGCTGACAGAAATACAGCCGCCTCCTCGCTGCTTTACTGCGGCGGGTGTGGAACATAGAAGAAGCCTAATGGGGTCTGTTGGGGTCAACTGTTTGATCTGTTTTTTTTTTTTTAAAACACACACACAAGTACAAACCTGCACACACACACACACAGAGAGTGACCTCCACAGTCTTTCATCTCTCATCCCTAACTGGGCCCTACTGGGTCAAAGGTCAAGAGTCGCACCGGTTAACGCCAACATGTGGTCAGTGTCAAAGAGAGGATGAACGCACAAATATACAGGAGCGTGCGTGTGAAATTAAAACACAGAGACGGGGAGTTATGTAAACTAATGCTGTCCATCTGCATACACCGCTCCTTTGACAGGAATGTGCTCAACAGACACAGGAGTTCACATTAAACACACACACACACAAGTATTGTGTATACTTGTGTATACATACTGTGTCACAGTATAACTAATATATTCTGACTCAATCGTGCCAATTTTCTTAATACGGGGACAATTATCCGATAGGTACATTGATTTGCACATAGAATACGTTAGAATATAACTCTATTGAGCTCCTAGAGCAAGATTAGAAGAAGTAGAAGTAGGGGTGGGGGTAAAAAAATAATAAATTCACGCAAGAATCGCGATTCTAATAATTCACAATTCTGAATCGATTCAAAAACGTCACAAAACACCAGTTTGTGTTATTTGTGCACAGTTTATTTTTGTAACTTCTGGGAGAAATAGGCAGATAGTCCAAGCTTTTATTTATGCAAGTTATTTTCTTGTACAGTAAGTACGTTTTTATTTGTTTTGAATGAATAAACGTCAACTTTTGTCTTAAGTTTGCCTCTGTGTTATGACATCGTTGGAATCAGTTTATTTAAAATCACACCATCTTATACAAACTGTATTGTTTTGATGCCATAATTTGCCTTAACACACTATGCATTGTATCCATTTGTGAATCGAGAATCGTGACCCTAAGAATCGGAATCGAATCGTGAGACACCCAAATATTCACATCCCTAATTAGAAGTATAAACAAAATAACAAATAGACAATAATAACCATGTAACTCATACATAAAATACAAAAGTGTTACATGTTGCTGTATGACATTACACGGGACAGACACACACACACACACAACACAGATAAGGGTGTGTCCTTCTACACCTGAGAAGAATGAGCACAATGTTACCGCTCAGCTGCGTCACATTCTGTGCAATGTCAGCTGCGTGTGTGTGTGTGTGTGTGTGTGTGTGTGTGAGTGCGTGTTCTGTCGATTACATACATACTCCCTCATTCGTGTCAACACCAATGATCTCACACTCCCTTGCTTCTGAGTCCATCGGAGAACGTAGGACAAAAATAAGTTCCTCTCGTGTCATTTTTTGTGCACATCTCACACACAACGCGCATTGTTCGAAGAACTTTCATCACATCTCGTCATCTCGTAGTCACACACCCACATATACACACACACACACACACACACACACACACTCCCACCATCTTCACACAGATTATCAGTTGCACTCTCTCACGCAGGTTCAGGTGGACAGGCAGAGACACGCAGCGAGGGTGAGCTCACACAGCGGAAGCCTTTGTGAGATTGCATGACACGCGGCCAAGAAACGACAATATATCCATCTGCGCTTGTGCCGTTAAGTATTCATTTTCTAACCCTATAATCAATAACCTGGCAAAAACACAAAGGTAGATGGAAGAACGAAGCCAGCGACGCAGCCTCAGCACCTCACACAGCAGCGACCGATGTGTAAATATGGCCTTTACGTGAATGTGAAAGCATGGGTGTGACCCCCGTACAGCGTCAGGCAATGAAAAACACAAATGTAAAAGGGCAGCAAATGGTCGAAAGAGCCGTTTTACAACTGCGAGTATAAACGGAGTTATATATGTGGACGTGCTGGCAGGAGGTACAACCTCAAGGGACTTGGACAAAGCCTTACTAAACTGGACCAGACTCAGTTCAGCCAAAACCAAGCTGGTCTGGCCGTGTGAATAAAGCTCAGTTACTAGACTGGTCTGGTCTGGCCTGGTCTGACACAAAGCCTCCTATTCTTAGAGGGACGTCAATTAAAAAAGGGCTGTGGCGCAAAACCCAGTAGCACCGCTGGCTATTGTATCGTCACAGGCTTTTGCCTCAAATGCTCCAGAGAGGACAGGTTGGTGTTTTTGCACTCAACTCAGCAACAGAGCTGCAAACTAATGATTATTTTGTAATCGATTTAATGTGTCCATTACTTTCTCCATTCATCGTTTGGTCCAAAAAATGTTGTTGAAACGTCGACGGTGTTTGTCAAAACCTGGAAATGACGACGTTCTCAAATGTCCACGAACCAAAATGATTCAGATTTAATGATTTGTTATGTTTGTTATGTGGAGCAAAGGAACGAAGAAAACGTTCACATTTAAGGAGCTAAAACCATCAGGAATCTGGTTTTAATCGTGAAAAAAGCTTCAAAACAAAATAGTTGACGATTCATTCAGTAATGGATTAATTGTTTCAGCTCCACTCAGCAGCATACATATAGATGTAGGACGTATAACCGTTGGAGTAATCCATTAACCTCAGGTGCGTACTAACTTTGTAACTATTTCACCAACATCGGAGCTAAAACATTCACACAAACTCTTTCTTCAGTCACCCATATTCCCATTTTATCAAAACTAGAAAAGCACTCTGAGAGCGCAGAACTCGGCCCCCCGCAAAACAGGGATAAAAATAGTGATAGCGTCTATGGATCGCTTTTTTTAATCAATTGCTCTTGGTCCCATTGTGGACATATCCTGAAAATGTTATCCAAATCCATCCAAGACTTTTCGAGTTATGTTGCCAACAGACAGACAAACAAACATAACAACATATTCACAACAAGAAAACTGAGTTTACTGTGAGATTAACTTAAAAATAGGACTTTCTCATGGGGAAATAAAACAACAATTATCAGAATAATTGTAAGATTACGGTACAAGAATGTGTCCACAGACAGTCTGAGGAACGGAAGAACCGGTCCCCTGTTGCATAAATGAGTAAACAGCTGTTTTGCAGATCGACATTTTCCCACAAAAAACTGGCAGCATCTCTCAAAATGATTAATGATAACAAACTGGAATGCGGTGCCAAAGCCAAGTGTGGAGAGGTTCTGCAGAGAGAGAGAGAGAGACGCAGAAGCTGGCCACCAGGACGTCCATGTCCAACATACTAGTGGTCACCAGAGAGTGACCGCTGTTTACCATGAATCAACACAGCGAGGAAGGAGGAGGAGGAGGAGGAGGAGGAGACTGACGAAGCAGAGTCCCTGTTCTGGTCTAATTATCCTCTCTCATGTCCGGACAGGTGATCGTTAACATTTACACACAAATGGAGGAGGGAGCCTCCCTCTTGCTTCATGTGCTGACAGGTACAGTCAGGAAACCAGAACTGTAATATGGGGACATTGTGTCACCAAAGAACTCACTCACACACACACACACACACATTCTTGTACTTGCTGCATACTGAGGACCGGGTTGCTGACAAAGTGAGGACCAGCATTTCCACTTTATAAATCAACAATTACAAATATCTACTTCACGAATGACATATACAAAGAACTATAGGTTACAGTACCATAAAATGTCTGCAGGTGGAGCCCCAGAGCAAAAAGGGGTTGAAAACTTTTTCAATGTTTTTTTTTTTTTTGTGTAATTTTTGGTCCAAAATTTGTCAAATCGTCATATTATACTGTCGACCAAAATTTTAAAAAAAATTTGACCAAAAATGTTTAGTCCGAAATTTGACAAAAATGTCATACTATACTATGTCGTCCAAAATTTGAAAAACTTTTTACAAAAAAATGTTGGTCCAAAATTTTATAAAAATGTCATACTATACTATGTCGTCCAAAATTTGAAAAAACTTTTTACAAAAAAATTTTGGTCCAAAATTTTACAAAAATGTCATAGTATACTATGTCGTCCAAAATTTGAAAAAACTTTTTACAAAAATATTTTAGTTCAAAATTTTACAAAAACGTCATACTATACTGTCGTCCAAAATTTGAAAAACTTTTTACAAAAAAATGTTGGTCCAAAATTGTATAAAAACGTCATACTATACTATGTCGTCCAAAATTTGAAAAAACTTTTTACAAAAAAATTTTGGTCCAAAATTTTACAAAAATGTCATAGAATACTATGTCGTCCAAAATTTGAAAAAACTTTTTACAAAAATATTTTGGTCCAAAATTTTACAAATACGTCATCCAAATGTAAAAAAAAAATTTGACCCAAAATTTTTGGTTCAAAATTTGACAAAAACGTCATACTATACTATGTCGTCCGATTTTTATTTTTTTTGACAAATTGAGTATAGCATGTTATAGCAACCTAAGGAAGTGATTTCAGTGAAAACAAAGTGAGGACCGGCCAAAATGTCCTCACTCTGTAAAAATGACCTCACTTTGTTGGTTAAAAATCCTCACTGGTCCTCAGTATGCCGCAAGTACAAGAACACACACACACACGCACACACACACACACACACGCACACATCTCACAGAGCGAGCTGACACAACACGTCGATGCCTAATGCTCTTTTACATATTACAGTGTGTGAGGCAACGGCTTCACACCGACTGTTTTCAACAAGCTCCATCGACTGTGTCCAGTCAGACATACAACTCTCCGGAGAGGTGCCTTTAAATAGTAGCCAAGGTAAACAGAAGAAAAGGGAGGATTGTGGGAAGGAAGACGGGGAAGGGAAGGAGAGGAAATGCTAAGAGAAAGAGGAGATAAAAGATAAGAGGAAAAGTGACAAATATGAGAAAGAGGGGAAAGAAGTATAACAAATAAAAAAGTAGAAAAACATCGATCCCTAAATCCTAAATATCACAAACTGCTGAGCACAAGTAATTCGACGACAGGAAACGCAACTCTTCATGTAATAAATAGGTTGAAATAAAAAAAAGTAGGCGTGAGCTTCTCTAAATGAGAGGTCACAGAGGGATGAATGTGGGATAAGAGGATCAAATAATTAAAGCAGTTTGTCGAGATGAAAGATGGAGGCGCGAGGAAAGAGGAGAGGACGTTTATAAACGGCAAGTGACCTTTTGACCCCCCAGAGTTTGCTGCTCGGTGAGGACTCATCGAGGTAAGAGCGTAGTAGAGATTAGATCGGGCCCCAAACCCACACATCAACTGTAATCACGAGCACGATTTAAACCCGTCATTTTTTTTAATACGCGAGCCGTAAATGTACACGTACGTCCACGTCCTCCCCACAGCGGGAGCTTGTTGTACCTGCTGCCAATAACAGAGCCACTGAGATCCGCTTCCATGAACGCATATGTTGCTGATGACGACGCACTTCCTGGTTTTTAAATGATGCGTTCACGACCGCAGGTTTTTACTAGGGATGTGAATCTTTGGGTGGCTCACGGTTCGATTCGATTCCGATTCTCAGAGTCTCGATTCGATTCAAAAATCGATTCTCGAGTCGACCGATTCGATTCATACGATTCTCGATTCAAAAATGTATACAACGCATAGTGTGTTAAGGCAAATGATGGCATCTAAACAATACAGTTTGCATACGATAATGTGATGTCATCATCACACAAAGGCGAACTTAAAGGTGAAGTAAGTAGTTTATAGTGCCATCTAGAGGAGAGGCTGAAATTTACAACAAAGAACTGCTCCTCTGCTCACCCCCTCCCTTCCCTGAGCGCTACGGTGTCCTCAGCTGGTCAAATGTCGTCCTCGTCGTCTTTCTCCGTGTCAGCAGATGAGGTTCGTGAGGCGAGGGAGAGGGCGGAGCTACCGCGGAAGTAGCAGATGAAGCGGAGAGAGAGGAGGCGGGACTTCAGCTACAAGTAAAGAGACGCTTGATTTGTTCTCTCGCGTTTGTCCTTACAGGCTCCGGTAGAAACATGGCGTCTCTCTGCTAACAGTGGCTATGCAACCGCGGCCCGTGACCATGTTATTTTACATGACTTTTTGAAACACTACGAAAGTGAAACTAAAACTATTATACAGCGACTAGACAATGCAGGAGCACATAATATGTATAAAAAAGTGGATTTTGGGTTATATAAACCCATAAATACTACACAGTGTCCCTTTAAGACAAAAGTTAACATTTATTCATTCAAAACAAATAAAAACTTACTTACTGTAAAAGAAAATAACTTGCATAAATAATAGCTTAGGCTAGCTGCCTTTTTCTCCCAGAAGTTACAAAAATAAACTGTACACAAATAACACAAACTGGTGTTTTGTGTGGTTTTTCAAAATAGAATTTATTTATTTTTTCGATTTTTGAAGTTTATGAATCGATTCAGATTCGTGCATGATTAGAATCGCGATTTCCTATGTGAATCAATTTTTTTTCCCCCACCTCTGGTTTTTACACCTTCACGCAATACGACGTGCTGTAACTTTCCACGCAAACACGACGACGAGGGAGGAAAAACGCTTGAAATGCTTGATCAAGGGCCCGACTCGACCCAGCCCCGAGGACAGTGTCCCGGGAAATATGGGAGAATGTAAACTCTAGTAGGAGCAGACGGACTCACCATAGAGAACTGACACCTCTGTATCTGCCACACACACACACACAGAGATCTAACCTCCACTGGCTGCATCTTCCTCACACCATAAAAGCTTCACACATTTCTTGAACATTTTAAAAACCTCATTTGTCATTTTACCAGCAAAAAAACCCCCCAAACAAATCAACTGTTTTAAGAGGAGGTGGAGAGGAAGAGGAGGGAGGGAAGGTGGGAGGGAGGGAGGGAGGCAGGAAGAGGGCAGAGGAATAGAGGGAAGGGGGTTAAGTGTCAAGCAATGTGGTGATTTGTCCATTTATTTACGTCTCTTCCTGTCTTTGTTGTTCCAGAGTCCGGCCAAAGTCAAACCCAACAAGGTCCTGCGAATCATTTCAGTATCAACAGACATCACAAATATCAAATCATCATCTATGAGACAATTTCCCCTTTTGAGATTTACACTCGAACTGAATAACTGCTAACACATTTAAAAAGGTTCAGTGTGTAAGAACTGGAAAACTACAGTACGGTGGCCTTCACAGTGCAAAAAGGATGTTTTTTTCCCCTTCTCATTCAAAATGCAAAACGTTTTTATATGGTTGGCACAAGACAGCAGCCTCTATTAAGCAGGAGCCTTGCCTAAATATGTGTAAAAGCTTATTTTAAAGGTCCACTTTTGTGCAAAATCAACTTTTTAATCTTTTAGTACTTATATTTGGGACTCAGTGGGCCATACCAGTCCCCAAAATGTGAAAAAACAAGACTCGTCATGTTTTAGTGGTTCCACTTTGTGTAAGTATAGGTGATAAAACACGCGATGTTTACACCTCCTGACCAAGTGACGACAGTGCGGACATTTCACCGTGAATGTTGGCACCCCGCCAGGCAGAGTACTTCACAGAGTACTTCACAGAGTACTTCACAGCTCCACCGTAGCTCCCCCTTGTCCCTGTGAAATACGAGACTGCAGGCGAGGGAGGAAGAGTGGCTGCACAGCGGAGTAAAGTGTTTTACACAAACTTCCAGCCTCAGAAGATTTTTGTGTCCAGTGGATATATTTTATTTATGAAAAAAATGTTCACAAGCTTCACAAGCCCTTTGTTGTTGATCGTGTATGTAAATTCCTATGCTGGAGGGACACCTTGAACGCACCAGTTACGTGCCTGCGGTTAGCGAGTGGCGTGTGTGGATCGGTGATATGAGGAGCACGCGTTTGAAAGCACTGCAGAAAGATGTAGATGTTGTCCTACATTTCTTCTCAACCAAAGGCTGCCTTTCTGTCGTGTTTCCACGTTCTCTCCTCGTGTTGTTGATCCACACACCAGTTGGAGCCGCAGTTAAGCCCAATTTATACTCCTGCGTAAAGTGCTCTGCGTAGCTACGCAGAGTCCTCTGCGTCGACGCAGAACCTGTCGAAGAGCCTCTGCGTCGTCTCCGGGTGCACGGAATATTTTTTAAGTGTCCGTCACTCCGTCAAGGGACTACGGAGACGGCAAGAGCTGCGATTGGTCCTCAGGACAGGCCGAGCTAAGCTGCTCTGTGCCGGCTCTCAGTGCGCTCCGGGCGTCCTGACAGAGGCGGAGCTGATCCCCGCCGATAACGCCGCTGCCGAACTATAAATACGTCATATCTTTACACACACAGCACATGTTTAGACTCTAAATGGCCAATTTCTCGCCTCAAATTATCTTAAAACTGCGTTCCGTCACACAGAAAAGTGAGAAACGGCCACTTTTTCAACAACAACAGTCTTTCTCTCTCTTTCTTTCTCGGACGCCATTGCTCACTGTAGCCAGAAGCACAACAACCTTGCGCAGCGACCCCTACTGATCGGGCGGGAAATTGCAGCGAGTGTCCGTCACCACGACGCAGAAGTATAAATGCTCGAGGCGTCTCCGTGGTGACGCAGACGGATAACGCATACGCAGTCGGAGAAGTATAATGTGGCCTTTACACTGGTGCGTTCAGGGTCTTTTTCTAGCATGGGAATTTACATGCGCGGCGCATTAATTGTTTTTCTTCGATATTTTTATGATCGCGAGAAGCCAAAATCGTGGTCACTCACTATGCATTACGGTGTAACGCAGTAACAACAGGTAAACGGACATTACTATGGGGTATATGGAGCGGGGATTGTGACGACGCTGCATGACAATAGGTGATAAGTGGCGACAGTTAGATCAACACTCCCCTGGAAGCAGTGGATGTGTGTTTACCTGGGTCTCATTCACATGTAAATGATCAGGCACAAAACCGAGCGTTCTGAAAAAGGCTGTTTTGGCAGAGTTATTGAACTGTTATTGTGCTTCATCCTTATGATATTTTGACTAAAGCATGACACAGACATGTTCATTAGGGCACCAGGACCTAGTTTAACTTGGGGTAATAGGGTATAATATGGGACCTTTAAGGCTACAAAAACATTACATTTCAATTGTTTAAGTACTTAAAAATACACTTTGGTAAACATATGTATGGGTAATGTATTTTAGTTCTAAATAAACCCTCAAAACCCTAGTATTGCTTGTAACCCATTGTGTTTGCATATTTCAACATGACATGAGGACATCTTTGTCTTCCTGCTGTGTGTCAATAAAACCTGCTGTTGTCTTTGGGGACACATTGCTCCACACCACACAGTTCCACTGTTGCATAACGTGGACTGATGTTTGTCTCACTACAAAACTCTTTGACACAAATATAAATACATAAAATAAAACATTTAAGGAGTGTGTGTGTGTGTGTGTGTGAAGTGCCATCGTGGGGAGTTTTAAAATAGTGACACTGTTGTAGTGTGTCGTATATCACGAGTTAGGAAATCAGTATTTTGCTCCGTCGAAGTCCCGCCCTGTATTTAATCCAGACCACTGAGCTGTTTATACCAATGTCGCATGATTTGTTTTGTTTTGTTTGCTCTGACAAACGACAGTGGGGTGTGTGTGTGTGTGTGTGGGGGGGGGGGGGGGGGGGGGGTGGGTTAAATGACAGTCTTCCTGGGATTAATTAAATGAACGCGTAATATAACAAACTATTGTTCTATATTTATCTGCATGCAGACGTCAGCGATCCCGACTTCCCAGATTCAAAACTTTCACAGACAATAAAAGCTCACACTGCGTCGCGTGGAAATGATGAAGGAATGATGAAAAAGGAGGTAAAGAAGGTGAAAGAGAGGAGGAACAGAGAGAAGGATGGAGGAGACCGAGCGTCGTCAACCCTGCTGAACATGACAGAGATGCCAGGAATGTCAGCTATGCTCTTCCTGCCGCTCACTCCCTTTCTTTCTGCATCGCTCGTCTACTCCTCTCCTTTTTCTTTTGTGGATCATCTCAACTCTTCTTTCTCTCATAAATTTCCTGAAACCATTTGTAACACAGACAGTTATACAAACTACAGGGCAGTTAGTTCTCTGTCCCTGCAAATCATCTGATGAAGTTGTCTGGCAGCACCGTGAAGAGGACACTCGTCCAATCTGCATGTACTTAATATTTTAAAGGTCACATAGAGTGGTCCTGTTGCACATAAATGTTAGTTATGGAGGTCTACTTACAAAAACCTCCTAGTTGCTGTAAACGAGCCGATAGAAATCCTCTTTTCTGACGCTGTTTTTCTGCTGCGAGATTTCAGAGTGAACTTTCACCCGCAGAAGACAGAGTCTTGTGATTGGCCAGTACTATCCAGCACATCCGTTCTCAGAAGCGCAGCGCCCCCCTCTGGAACGGTGGATGCACTGCTCCTCATTATCAAAACATTGTTTTAACAGTGTTTAAAAATAGCTTCTTCACGACTCCCCGCCGCAGTCCCTTTATGACTTTAAACCGGAGTCAGACCCCTTTTGACAGCCCTAGTTGAAACTAGTGATTAAGTCCTAAGATAAACTCCTAGTATCAAGTAAAAAGTAGGATCATTTTCTCATCTACATACAAACCTATGGAGTCACTCCTCTGAAAGCCACTGAGGAGAATAGATGCACTTCCTCATTGGAATATGTAGCATAGCAGCAGTTTAAAGGGGTTTTATGTGCTTGTTTTCTGAGGCTTTTCATTCCTCCTGTCACCTCACAGCATGTGATGCCTCACGCATCATGAGACACAGGACGTTTTAAGAGAAAAGGAAGAAGGTGGTTAAGATCAAGAGATGAGAGCATGAGGGTTACTCAGCATTAGTGTGTGTCTCTCTCTCTCTCTCTCTCTCTCTCTCAGTTTTAGCGTGCATCTGTTTCTCTCATATCACGCCATCGCTTCTTTGACTCGGGCCAATCAGCAGCCAAACGAGTCCACTTCCTGTCTTTAGAGGCACAGCACAGGAAGCGGCGGCGGCGGCGGGGGCGGGGGCGGGAGGATGTCCATGTTAATTCTCCAGGAATGCAGTAAATGTATCCAACCGTACGCCATGTAAAACATTAACCCCCTGAAGCGAGAGGCGAGCGCTTTGTGGAGGATTTTTACAACTCGCCGTCGCGTCACAGCGATAACGGGCTCGACAAGGGGGAAGTGAACTGTTGGTTTGTGAAGCGCTGAGACACAGTGATGATTCAAATAACTGCAGTGACTCATGTAGGAAGATGAGTGAGGTCAGAGCGAATCAACCGACAGTTTTAGGGTAAAAATTAACCCGGATTTATTTCTGAATTAGAGGTTTTATGTCTTGATATCAAATAGTTCGTCTTATGAGCAGTTCATAGATCTGGATTATATTCTTCATCCTAATTAAGGCCAGTAAGGTTCAAAATACTGCATAAAAAGACATAAGCGTGTTATTTGATGGTGCCTGAGGTGAAGGTACTCTCACAGGAAACAACTCGGTGTGAAATGACTTCACAACGGTCACATTACAACTGTCTCTAATAGCAGCCACATAGGAAATACCCCAGCAAACACAGGAAAGCTGCAGAGTAAAAACACATATACTTGATAGACATCTCGCAGACGCCTCCTCTTACTGACAACAGTCAGCGTTACGGTTAGAAACCACACCTCAGACGCAGAGAAGGTCAAGTGAAAAAAGGTGTGGCTCAGTTAACAAGAACAGGTGCTGCAGAGAGCGACACCTCTTTACAATCGCGGGGGGGGGTTTTAAACGTCGCCCACGAGCAGCGGCTTTATGACTCAACCGGGCAATGATTTCTCAAGTTTGGAAAGATTGACACACAGACTGACACACAGCCATGCATGACTTCAGCTTTCACAAACACAAACACAAACACAAACACAGAGCCCCGATTCAACTGATTTATCCCAAACATATCACTTAGTAACCGTCTCTGAAATGTCACCCCTTCATTTAAACAAAGGTAAAACTCCCGGGTAACATAAATGTTCTGTTTTTCTACTCCTGGCTCTGTACACAGTTTAATCCAGATAAGAATCCAAATTTAGACTGCCTCTTTAAAAAAAAAACAAGCAACAGCCATGGCGACAGGCCCGTCACGATAACAAATTTTGCTGGACGATAAATTGTCTCAGAAATTATTGCGATAATCGATAATATTGTTGTTCTGAGATCATTTTCATCTAACACAATGATAATGGTATAATAATGCAGGTACGCCTTTTCAAAGAGAAATTAACTTTTATTTTTAAAGAATATTTAACACTAGAACACAATAAATTAACAAACAAGCAAAAGCAATAAATAAAATGGATTAGCTGCACTCTGCTGTGGTAGGCTAGTCACTGACATGAGGGTTCACACATCGTTACTCTGGCTTTACACGGCAACGCCCCCCGGTGGAAACCGACAAAATATTTTATCAGATGTGCCTTTCGTTTAGACGGCGACGGCGTTTTTGGGGCTTAAAAACGCAAAAAAAAAATGAACCCACCCTCCAGAGTGGAAATCTTAAAAACGCTCCGCTGTCGCGTTCCCGTCTAAACGGTTGAAAAACGCGAAAGTGTTTTCTGAGCTGCTCACGCTGGCACGACGCTGAAGTTGGCACCACATTCGACGCTGAAGTCGACTTCAGCGTCGAATGTGGTGCCAACTTCAGCGTCGTCACGCTGGCTATCCTCCTGTACGCTGACGTCAGATCCATGTGCCGTTACAGACAAACAACAACGAACATGTGGATTATAATCCATCAGTCGCACATTCAAGTCGCCTTAGCTGCTCTGATACCTATCCAGGAGTCATTTCAGCAATTACGATACTAGAGAGAAGTAGAAGGAAGTTTCAGCGCATGCGTGCGCTCCTGGTGTTGTTGTATGGCAGTGCTTCACAGCGCCACCTAGCCACCTGGCATGCATACTACATCAAATTAGGACCCGAGAGAGAGAGAGAGAGAGACGGGGAAAACTAAAAAAGCATGCAAATGGCATTTATCGCGGCCAGAAAAATGATCGAGCTAAATTTGATTATCGTGCGATTAATTGATTAATTGAATATCGCGACAGGCCTACATGGCGAACACCTGGAACCTGACAGGGGGATGCACCACAGACGCGGATGGAACAAACAGTTAGAGAGCACGTTTACTTCCAAATTCAACCAACAGTTAATATAATCGTCTGGGAGGAAAAGAACGGAATAAACACAATTAATAATTTTAATTCAGACCACAATCTAATGATTGGCCGCCATACGAAATACAGTCACAGTTCCACTACAGACGACAACGTCCAGAGCTTTAATAAGAGGGTTAACGGGTGCATCAGTTGCATTTAGTCGAATCGTGGCCTCTTATTGGCTCAGAAAACGTCAACAGTGATGACCTTGAGATCATTAGAGAGATTTGAGATTATCAAAAGTCAAGAGAGAGAGAGACAAACAGCAGGACTGCGAACTTGACAAACATTTCTCTATCTGTCCTACAGGAGTCGGTGTGAATGAACGGTAAAGGCCACATCAGTAGGGGTCGCAACGCAAGGTTGTTGCTGAATATAACATTGAACCGGTGGCCGTTTCTCACTTTTCTGTGTCCCGGAACGCAGTTTTAAGATCATTTGAGGCGAGAAATTGGCCATTTAGAGTCTAAACATGTGCTGTGTGTGTTAAAGGGGAAGTAAGTAGTTTATAGTGCCATCTAGAGGAGAGGCTGAAATTTACAACAAAGACCTGCTCCTCTGCTCACCCCCTCCCTTCCCTGAGCGCTACGGTGTCCTCAGCCGGTCAAATGTCGTCCTCGTCGTCTTTCTCCGTGTCAGCAGATGAGGTTCGTGAGGCGAGGGAGAGGGCGGAGCTACCGCGGCCGTAGCAGACGAAGCGGAGAGAGAGGAGGCGGGACTTCCGCTACAAGTAAAGCGACGCTTGATTTGTTCTCTCGCGTTTGTCCTTACAGGCTCCCGTAGAAACATGGCGTCTCTCTGCTAACAGTGGCTATGCAACCGCGGCCCGCGACCATGTTATTTTACATGACACTTTGAAATACTACGAAAATGAAACAAAGAATATTATACAGCGACTAGACAATGCAGGAGCACATAATATGTATAAAAAAGGGGATTTTGGGTTATATAAACCCATAAATACTACACATTGTCCCTTTAAGATATGACGTTTTTATAGTTTGGCAGCGGCGTTGTCGGCGGTGATCAGGACGCTCGGTGCGCACAGTGGCCGGCGCAGAGCAGCTTTATCTCGGACTGTCCTGAGGACCAATCGCAGCCCTTTGCCGTCTCCGTCGTCCCTTGACGGAGTGACGGACACTTTAAAAATATTTCATGCAGCCGGAGACGACGCAGAGGCTCTGCGTCGACGTAGAGGGGTCTCCTTAACCTACGTAGAGCCCTTTACGCAGGAGTATAAATTGGGCTTAAGAAAGCAGCAGTAGCCAGAGCTTCTTCTTTCACCAGCCTGACCTCCCATTTACAAAACCAGAGCCCTACAATCACTGAATGAGATGAGGTCATTATTATTACATCCACACTTTTCTCTGTGTGAGTGTGTGTGTTTTTTTTTTTTACAGTCCCAATCAGGAGCTTGGCAGGCCTGAGAGCAGTTGGCAGAGGCCGAGCCTCAGCTGTTTGTGTCTTTGGGCCTTTTATTTTAACTGCTGGCTGAATCCTTCCAGATCTCCAGGACAGTTGTGCGGTTGTGTTGTTAATCAGAGCAGGCAGCAGGAAACTCCACCAATCTGCCAGCTCTGTTAAAAAAAAAAAGGCCTGCAGTTCTCCTGACACCACACTGAGTGACAGCAGCTACGGCGGCGTTTGTTTTAGCATTTTAGCACATGATAAGGTGTTTTAAGATGTGCAACTACTGGGGAAATCACTGTTTATCTAGTACTTTTGTCTTCATAAATACAATATTCAATGCTAATGTGATTTGTTTGGGCTCAGAATTACATTCAGATGACGCCGAGTGCGATTCACGAGACGACTCTGCAAGCTCCATTAGAGCCGCGGCGAATCGAGTCTGTGTCAGCGCAGCAGAAAATAAACTGAGAGACTTAATTATTACGGGAATTTGTTTGTTTTCTGAACTGTGTGTGTTTCGGAAAACATGTGAAAGTTATTTTCTCTGTGCATGTGTGTGCGTGTGTGTGTGTGTGTGTGTGTGTGTGTGTGTGTGTGTGTAATCACAGTGTCACCCTTAATGTCAGGACAGAGGGAGGGAGTGAGCGCATGAACTTAATGTGGGATGATGATAATATCGTGATTAAATGACAACAACTCAGAGAACACACTATCAGCATTTACTGCTCATCATCACAGGATCAGCTCAGACAGTCACACACACACACACACATTCTGGTACTTGCTGAATACTGAGGACCAGCATTTCCACTTTATAAATCAACACAATTACAAATATCTACTTCATACTACTAATACTATAAAGATCTACGGGGTGCAGTACCATAAAATGTCCGCAGGTGGAGCCCCAGAGCAAAAAGCATGTGAAAGACCATGGCTGGAAAACAGGTTCTGTTACCAAAATGAGGACCTGTGTTAAAAACAGAGTATAGCGTGTTGACAACCTAAGGAAGTGATTTTAATGAAAACAAAGTGAGGACCGACCAAAATGTCCTCACTTCGTAAAAATGACCTCACTTTGTTGGTTAAAAACCCCTCACTGGTCCTCAGTGTGCCGCAAGTACAAGAACACACACACACGCACATCACAGAGTTAGAAGAGAGTTATTGAGTTGTGTTGCTTTTGTTTACAAGCGTTTAATACCATGAGCATTTGGCTACATATAAAGAAAAAATAGCTTCTATTGGAGCTGCAACCAACGATTATTTTAGTCATCGATTATTTTCTCGATCAATCGATTGGTCCATAAAATGTCAGAAAACGTTAAAAAGCCTTGATCAGCGTTTGTCAAACCTGGGAATGACGATGTTCTCGGTTTTCTCGTTTTTGTCCACAAACCCAAATGATTCAGTTTTTAATGATTTCCTCGTTACGTGGAGCAAAGAAACAAAGAAAATATTCACATTTAAGAAGCTAAAACGATCAGAAATCTTGTTTTCATCATGAAAAAAGCTTCAAACCGATTATTAGATGATCAAAATAGTTGACGACAGACCACAGTGTGTGTGCACTGTTAGTTTTCAGCTTGATAATGATGAGGATTGTTATTACGTTATTAACAAAGATGTCAGTCCTTTTGTGTCATCTTCGTCGTTTCTGCAATGTCATGCAACCATTTTACAACACAGGCCTTTGTTTTTGGGAACTGTGTCGTAAAAAACCTGCAGACGTGTCGGGGAAACCAGAGCTGAGGTTTTCTTCATACCACCGAGTCTATTTCAAAGAGCGACTGATAAAAAAAAAAAAAAAAACATTTGAAATAACTGAAGCGCGTTAGAGGAAGTTATTGGTCAAAAAGCAGAAGTAGTTGTTATCAGAGTACAAAGCATGAGAAAAGGGAGCGTGTGCATCGAGAGGCAACAATCACAACGTTCTACAAATATTAGACAATAAATCTTTAAAATGCTTCGTCTTTCCTCGTCGCTGTCAGGTGTGTGTGTGTGTGTGTGTGTGTGTGTGCGTGAGAATACGCCACTATAGATAAAAATGAGTAAGTGCTAAACTCAGCACTCGAGACAGAGTTACTCAGCAGCAGCACTGGGTAATTTTAATCATTACAGGGTAAAAAATAAACTCGTCTATACACACACACTCACACACACACACACACACACACACACCAGAGACACAACCGGCTGAGCTGGCAGCATCACTTCATCGAGCTTCATCAGCGAAAAAACCACACAACACACAACTGCAAATACAGATCCTGAGAGTCGCCGTGATGGTGTTTCTCGAGGGTGGAGAAGGAAAAGAACTAAAAGCAAATCTGAAAATCGCCAATATGTGTGAAACACAGACGACAAGGACTGAAAATGCACGAGAATATTTTCCCAAAAATCCAAAACCAATTACCACCTCCATTAAATAATTTAATCATTTAATTTAACACCAATTGGGAGACAGTGTGTGTGTTCGTGTGTGTGTTTGGGTATGTGTGTGTGTGTGTGTGAAAGAAAATGTGGCCAAACGGGAGATTCAGGCCGGCCCTGTTGCCTGGCAGCTGACAGCATTGTCACGGTAACAGGCTCTTCCTGTCCCTCCTCCTTTGTACGCTTTCACCTTATAAGGCAACGCAGTTAAACGGCTCGTCACGGCGACAATTGTGATGCAACAGGGCAGCAAGGTGTGCAGCCACACACACACACACACACACACACACACACGCACGCACGCACACACAATTGAATATGAATGAAGGGTTTTAAGACGTATATGTAGAAAAACATACACTTTCAGGATCGCACAGTTGATCCTTTTAAGTTACACGTCTGCGTGTGTGTCTGCGTGTGTGTGTGTGTGTGTGTGCGCGCGCTCAATGAAGTGCAGGAATGTGAAACATGACACACACAAACACCTCCTTTTCTTCCCACAGTGCTTCCTATGAAGCAGCAGAAACAAACAGGAAAGGCGACACATACAGGAAGTGAGACGACAGGTTAACGCAGATGAAATAAAGAAATAGCGGCTTTGGTCACTCGTTTTAAGGAAGTTAGTTACTGAGTGTTTTTAGGAAGTCCGATATTATATATATATAAGTTTTGCGGTTGCAAAATCACCATATTACCGTCTACTCAATATTACAATCTCCAGACTTTTTGACCGTTTGGTTGTGAGACGAGAGTTGGGCCTGTTTTATTTGAACTGACAGGATGACGGAGGCTCTGCTATTAACTGGATGCAGATTAAATACAATTTTTTAATGTTTTAATCCAGATATTCAATTACTGCGGAAATTGTTGCAATAAAATTGTTTTTTCTGGGTTAATGGCGGGAAAAATGTGATCAGATGAGATAAGGTCACGTCGCCAAATCATGCAAACCAGTTTCCAGACTTTTCAGAGACTTCCTGAAGTCGCGAGTCATTAGGAGAGGAGGGAGGGGAGGGAGGGGAGGAAGGGAGGAAGGAAGGAGACCTCGTAAAAGAAAGGGTCCAGATCCAGTGCAAGGAGCAACTCATTGTTTGTTCCTCTGAGTTTGCACTTGTTGATGGACCCCTGCAACACACACAGGTTTGTCCAGCTATTCTTCTGAGGACACTGCACTGACTTCCATTCATTTGGACAGCCTAAAAAAAAGGCGTTATCCCACACCGTATCCATGATTGGTGATTGCCTAACCCTAATGCGAACCCTAACCCTACTCAAATCCTCTGACCAGTTCCTCAGAAACCAGGTCCTGCCTCATTAAGACCAGATTTTAGTCTCCACTGGTCCTGACAAGGTCAAGATTTATACTAGAAAAGGTCCTAAAAGAGGTTAACAAAATGAAGTACACACACACACACACACACACACAGAGAGATCTGTCACACATTCCAGAGCTCACCCTGCCCTCTATGGCTTCATGACTCACTGGCTGCACTCCTGTCTGACACACACACAGTCGGGCGGATGCCAAAGCAAATCACCATGCAAATGGACATTAATCAACCGCTGAGAGTGTCACATCAGAGAGCAGCGGTCAGGCCCTTTTCCAGTCAGACGGTTTCATTCAAACATCCGCGACGCTACTCGGAAAGGAAACTGCCGTCTGTTTCGCAGCGTAAATATATCACCGTAACCAGCGATTATATTCAGCAACAATTTGTTTGATTAAATTTCGGGGGAGAAATGTTTTCCCCACCGCGACACAGAACGTAAACAGCATCTGTCTTTCATACAGTGTTGGTAAAGGATTCGCTCTTCATCCAAACACACAAACAACACAAACCTAACGTTTGTCATACAGTGATCTTCGTGCCATGTGCAGGTCGTGGACTGCAGTGGTCAAAAATGTCAGTGATTCAGTGACGATCTGATCCTCTGAATGCCTTCAGTCGGTCTGAAAGAAAAAGAAAACGATGCATCCAGTCTGAATGAACTGCTGCAGCAACTGTGAAATACACAACTACAGTATGAGCAGGTTGACGGGTAAAGACGACCAAGTATGTCTGGACTGGACTGATGGTTATTATATGCGACTTTGTTGCTTACTCCAGCCATCATAAAAATCACTTCCTCAGCATCAAATTATAGAAAAGTATCAGTCAAAGTATTGAT
This sequence comes from Microchirus variegatus, assembly GCF_963457635.1. NCBI lineage: Eukaryota > Metazoa > Chordata > Actinopteri > Pleuronectiformes > Soleidae > Microchirus > Microchirus variegatus. The sequence goes on from NC_139804.1 coordinate 36,213,104, forward strand.
TACATAGCTGCATCAATAAGCAGTACCGATATCAGTACGGATATCAGTAAAATCCTAACAATATCCAACCCTAATGAGGGAGAATGATGTAGAAATAATACGAAGACATTAAAAAAAAACAGGTTTCAACAAGTTCCTTCCACTTTAAAGAATAAGGAGACGTCTGTGGGTGAAATAGTCACTTCTCTTTTTTTTTTTTTTTCTCACCAAATATTTCACACATTAAACGCAAGTGCTTCTGCATCTCTGCTTTCAATTGAGATTTTCTGTTGCACTACAGTAGTGGCATTGCACGTGTGATATTTGCAGATTTTGAAGGATATCACAGCTTCCATTTTAGAACCCTAACCCTGTCTTTGGGGGGGGGGGGGGCGTTCAGCTTAAGCGGGATTTTTAAAAAAAATCCACCGTTGACTCGTGAAATCGTGAGATTGAGCTTTTAAATGACGCCCGATCTCACTGCTGCTCTTACAAGAGATGAAGCCACGTGAGGGGAATAGTGACCACCAGGACTGAAGGCAGACGTCTGGTTTCAGAAAGCGTTCTCAGAGAATCCCTTTAACATCTAAATCGAAAACGGAAACTTTGCGCTTCAGAATCAAATAGGTTTGAGATGTCGGTGGTGATACCTGGCCCTTTTGGAAGGTGTGAAGTACTGCATCTGTGTTCAAACGTGTGTTCACACAGAAACTGCAGTTTCTGCACTAACGGGCACACTCGGCAGGAAAACCACGGGCAGCGCGACTCTCGCACTGCAGCGTCGAGTCGTCGCGTCTCCACTACAGCGGTGTCAAAACCAGAGCGCTGAGCTCATTCACACGTACAACAACAGAGGAAACTGTTCTGCTGTGATGTGAAGCTGCTGCTGCTGCTGCTGCTGCTGCTGCTGCTGCAGGGTACCAGGGTCTGCGTTCACCCTGCATGCATGCATGCATGCATGCATGCCACTGTGCACTCACTACAGCCAAACAGAGGAGGCTTTGTTAGCTCGGGGAGACGCTAGCTAAATAATCCTCTTCGGGCTAGTTTTGATTGGATCAGACGGGAGAGAAGGCTCGACTTTCCTGACTCGCATTAAGACGCAGCAGCAGTCAACAACAGCTCAGAGGGTATTTTTTTATACAATAAACACTTTCACAAACAAAAAATATACAGTCAGGATGGATGTATGTATGTACGGAGAGTCTTTGCGGACAATTCCCGACTGTGGCCTTTAGCTTAGCATCTTGAATTACAAAGAAGAAGAAGAATTGGCTGCTCTGCACTCATTCCCTTCCGTCTTGATTTGTCATCTTGCACATTAAGGCGGGAGTCACCCACACACACACACACACACACACACACACCCAAGCTCCAGCCTCGCTCACAGGCCACACCTGACTGTTTGCCAGAGTGGTGACTTTATATCTGGAGCCACAGAAACCTCAGCACCTCCCTTTCTTCCTCTCTCTCTCTCTCTCTCTCTCTCTCTGCAGCTGAAAGAGGAGAACGAACACAGCTCTGCAGTCACTCATCAACACCTCGATTAAAGGCCACATTATACTTCTCCGACTGCGTAATGCGTTATCCGTCTGCGTCACCTGCGTAGACCACTCGAGCCTTTATACTTCTGCGTCGCGGTGACGGATAGGCGCTGCAATTTCCAGCCCGATCAGTAGGGGTCGCTGCGCAAGGTTGTTGTTCTTTTGGCTACAGTGAGCAATGGTGTCCGAGAGAGAAAGACTGTTGTTGTTGAAACAGTGGCCGTTTCTCACTTTTCTGTGTGACGGAACGCAGTTTTAAGATAATATGAGGCGAGAAATTGTCCATTTAGAGTCTAAACATGTGCTGTGTGTGTTAAGATATGACGTATTTATAGTTTGGCAGCGACAAAGTCGGCGGTGATCAGCTCCGCCCTCTGTGGACGCTCGGTGCTCACTGTGAGCCGGCACAGAGCAGCTTCGCTCGGCCTGTCCTGAGGACCAATCGCAGCTCTTGCCGTCTCCGTTGTCCCTTGACGGAGTGACGGACACTTAAAAATTATTCCGTGCAGCCGGAGACGACGCAGAGACTCTACGACAGGTTCTGCGTCGACGCAGAGCACTTTACGCAGGAGTATAAATCGAGCTTCACTCCAAGTCTCACTCCGTCCCCGTCTCATACACGTTTCCACCAAGAGCTTCTTATTCGGAAACATCAAAATTCAGTAGTCAGATTTATCAACACAGCCAACTACATTCAATATTTATTATTCCATCGTCTTCATGTTACCACCTCCTGGAAAGATGTTCTGCTCTCACTGGGTTAAAAAAAAAAAAAAATATGAGAAGCAACAACAGAAAAAGAAAAAAACAGGGAAGACGAAAAAGAATCCTCCTGTTTTCCATTTTCATTTCAGACCCTGAGGCCTTCAGCAGGAGCGCTGGATCTGGATCGTCTGTGCTTTCAGCTGCGTAAACTGGCAGCGAAACCTGCAGTAAGTGTTGCTCGGCCATCTGTCTCCAGCTCAGTGCATTGCTCTCAATGCCGTTTTTACACATGCAGGCTGCATAACCTCCCCAAATTATATCAGATTATTTTGAGAGCCAAAACATTCAGATACAGTATAAGTTCACTTTAAAGCTGGGGTTAGCAACATATCTTTAGTGGTCAATAATTGAGATCAATAAAAATCTTTCGGCGTAATATGAACAAAGTGCTCTAGAACCAGACGTCTGCGACTGAGAGTTCGTTTCCAGCCATGACCGGAGCCTGACCAATGATTCCATCATCATCATCTTTGAGCTCAAACATCTGATGAGATGAGATTCCACAGCCCTGAGAGAAGAAAAACTTCACCCGTCCATTCGTCTTCCACATAGAAGCCTCTCGGCCTGGAGTCTCACAGGGAGATCAAGACTAAAACAGGACTGAAGTTATGAAGAGGATCAACAAAGGCTGGAGCTGGAGGAGCATCCCAACATTGAGCAGACAGAGCCCCGAGCTAAACCACTATATCACACACACACACAAGGAAAACAATTTGGCATCACAACACCAATGGTTAAATGTAAACTCCTCAAAATAGCAGCACACAAACGCACACTCCAGAGACGACTTCTTTTTCTGAGCCTGTTTCCTTAACAACTGTGGCAAAGACCAGAGAGAGAGAGAGTGATGTAGTAGCTGCTGCTGCTACAGTGGGATTAGCTCTAAATGTGAGAAACTAGCACGGGAAACCTGAAGGCCACAACCTGCACAACCCCTAAATATTTAATGCTGCACTGAAACCAACACTGGTTGCTTCATTCATCCATTCATCCATGTTCCTGCTCTTCGTGTACAGACCCGTTCAGAAAGGTTCCACATGAATAGTTTAGAGCATTGGTTCTCAAAATGCGGCTCGGGGGCCAATGGCGGCCCGCAGAAACATTTCTGGCGGCCCCGCAATGAATTACAGTTGATAGTTTCAATCCAGGAGCGACTAAGCTTGTTAAATGTTTATTGGACATTACTGGATACAGACCAATAAGTGTAAACAAAAATACTGGGTATTTACCTGGTTTCTATATGGTGAATTTTAGAGTATTATTGTGTTATAAGCTGGTAATAAGCAGGTAGCTACAGCCCCCAATTACTAGCTATTTACCCAGTAAATATATGGTAACAGAAATGTGTTACTTGGTATTAACCTGTAATTAGAAGGTAAGAACAATGGCCAAAATACTGGGTAATTACCCAGTAAATTATAAAGCGTTATTATATTAATGCTTAAATTACATTATATTAATGCTTATATTACAATCTGGTCATTAAAATTATTACAAATGAGATTTCTTTCTGTTTTTTTTTCCTTTGGCGGCCCTCAGTCCAATGTTGGGTTCCTAAATTGGCCCTCAGGTATCAAAACTTTGAGAACCCCTGGTTTAGAGGATGGTTTTTACCATTTTTGTTCCGTTCTCCTTACAAATATCAGTATTATGAGGTTTTTATTTGTGCCGTTTCAGTGTCTGAATGATTTTCTAGAGCAAAAATACAGTAGTATTCAAGTGTTGTTGTGCACATATACTATAAAAAGTCAAATTCAAGCAAGATCAAAAAAACACTTTATCTGCACTGTGTTGGCTGCACAGAAATGCACTTAAATAACTGTATGTACACCATGTGTGTGTGTGTGTGTGTGTGTGTGTGTGTGTGTGTGTGTCAGTGTGGCCTCTCCTCTTCACCTCTTCGCCCAATGCCCCAGTTTGAAAGCTCTTAAATAATACAACAGACGCTCGTTGAGGAAATCAGAGATAGCCGCAGAGGAAACGAACACACACACACACACACTTTGGTCTATTTGTTCACCGTCACCTGTGTTACAAAGTTTAAAAACTCACTGTGAAGGATAAAGGGTTTTGTCATGAGACGACAACAAACTCTTGTCAATGCCTACAATTGCCAGCAGCCTGCAGCGGGCGACTCCCAGAGCAAATTCAGACCATTTTCACACAAGACAAAAGCAAAGTGAAGTCTAATCAGGTCACAAATGGCAAATAAATCAAATGTTAAGCAAGAGTCAAACTCTAAATCAAACATTTTCTGATAGCGAGGGTTAATGATCACATTTCCAGCGTTACTGTCGAGTAGCTGCATCATCCAGCAGAACTTAAACATAGATTATTTTTAATATCACGCGGTCAAGGGTGGAATAAGATCTGTGGATTATTATCAGAGTGACTGTTGAAAGCCGAGTGCAGAGGCCTGGTGTGGTCGCTGATCACAGATGTGCGACTCTCACGTAGTAGCACTGACTGAACCGGCCCAGGATGCCCTCTCCAGATGCCTGATGCTGCTGCTGAGTGTGTGCAAACATGTTCCAGATCTAACATGAGGACTTTTACTGTGTCTCAGCTCAGCCTTTTACTACCAGACTCTGCTGTTGTCTGTCACTCACACACTCACACACTCACACACGCCCAGCCCCGAGGGAGAAGAACCTGTTTAGGTGTGGCCATGCATGCACAAGTGCATCAAGGATAATTCTGGAACAACATTATTATTATTAGAAGAAGAAGAAGAAGAACAACGTGGTTTTGCTATGAGTGTGTGTGTGTGGAGGCACAGAAGAAAACCAAGATCATACATTAGTTCTGAGTGCTTTTGAGCTACGCTAGTCATCCTGCTAATGTTTAAATGGTTTAACATTCTACGTCTAATTAAAGCTGCAGTCAGTGCATCATTTTTAAATACAAATTAACGCCTTTTTCATTCAAGTTATCGTCAAGTAATTGAGTTTTAAACGACTATAAAGGAAGATAAATGGACACAATTGGTCTGAAAATGTCAGGACAAGTTTCACTGGTGGATTCTACTGATAAAAAACCGTCTGTTCAGGAGTTTGACACAAAATAAACGCCGATTACGACCGATTAAGCAGAGGTTTAGGGGCGGTGGTGTAACCAACATCACAAGGAGACACCAGAGTTTGGGTCAGTATTCAGAATTCCTTTGGGCAGCGGCAGAAGTTACATGCTGGTGCTTTAAGCCCAATTTATACTCCTGCGTAAAGTGCTCTGCGTAGGTTACGCAGAGACTCTGCGTCGACGCAGAGCCTGTCGAAGAGCCCTATGCGTCGTCTCCGACTGCACAAAATATTTATATATATATAATATAAGTGTCCGTCACTCCGTCAAGGGACAATGGAGACGGCAAGAGCTGCGATTGGTCCTCAGGACAGGCCGAGATAGCGCTGCTCTGTGCCGGCTCACAGTGAGCACCGAGCGTCCACAGAGGCGGAGCTGATCACCGCCGATAACGACGCTGCCAAACTATAAATACGTCATATCTTAACACACACAACACATGTTTAGACTCCAAATGGCGCCTCAAATGATCTTAAAACTGCGTTCCGTCACACAGAAAAGTGAGAAACGGCCACTGTTTCAACAACAACAACAGTCTCTCTCTCTCGCACAACAACCTTGCGCAGCGACCCCTACTGATCGGGCGGGAAATTGCAGCGCGTGTCCGTCACCACGACGCAGAAGTATAAAGGCTCGAGGCGTCTCCGTGGTGACGCAGTCGGATAACGCATTACGCAGTCGGAGAAGTATAATGTGGCCTTTAGTTTGAAGAAGCTGAATCTGTGACGAAGTGCTACCTTTATCGGGTCTCGAGGACATGAGCCATTTGAGATGATACGTTATAGGAGACGTGATGAGTGATAAGATAAAAAAAAAAACGTATATGACACAATACACGAAACGTCAGCAAGTTTACACAACAAGAGTTAGGGTTAGCCAACTACAAGCGTCGATAGAATGACCCTACACACATGAAACCAAGTCCAAATCGAAATCCAGAACAAACAAACAAACAAATAAATAATCTGCCCATCACTCTCTCCGGAGCCGACCACAACCCCCAAATGACACGTATTTCACATATTACACAACCAGTGATAAGAAGTGTTGCACAAGTCCTGCAGCTAAGCAACATTAATGAAAGCCACGAAGGCACAAACGAGGTTTAAATGAGGTCGTGTTGACGCTGGCTTCATTTCTATAGTCTCTGAAAGGAGAATGAGAGGAATATTCTCTGTGCTCGCCTCAAATTTTGAAACAAACAGTGAGATTGTTGTCGCCTTCACGCTGACATTCCATACCTGACTATGTGGTGTCACAGTCAGGGTGGTGGTAGAATTAAAAACATAATCCTCTGGTCTAATTCTACCCTTAATCTTTGTGTAGGCAAAGATAATCTCTGCTGCAAATGAGTACATTTGCAGATTATATAGATGACACTGCCTTTGATACATGTGCGATACAAGCTTAGTTATTGTTATCTCTGCTCCCACAAACGATTCATTAAATAACAATTAATTACCCGGACTGAAAGAAATCAGCAGCCACATTCATACGTATGATAATATGCTACATGTATGATCATCCCCTACTTTTATGGCATATTGGCGTGTAATCTGGCAATGAGAGCTGGGAAGATAATCTCTTTGTTGACCGAATAGATTAAGGACAGTTTCAGACGCTGAACAATACATCCTCAGTGTGCGCACACACACACACGTATACACACAAGCTGATGAAAGTATGCTGTCCACCATGTGGAATTTTATTAAAAAAAATATGCATGTGCATGCATATTAATGTGATCTATGCAGGAAGAACATTAAATCGTCTAAAAATAAATCTCACATATGGTCAAGAGCGACACCGAAACGGCAAAGCAGCAGCTCGCCCACCGACACCTTCATATGCTTTACATAAAGAGGTTGGAAATAAGTGCGATGACTGTGTAGGCAACGCATTATCTGCATTAACAATGAACTCCTGAAGACAAAGCAGAGTACAAGAAAAAAACAAGATCGTCAACACCGTTTCTTCTTATTTTCTAGTTCTGCGTCTAGTTTTCATCGAATTTGACCACACACACGCATCTTCCTCTGTGCTGCAGGAAGACAGCAGAGCTGTGAAGCTCTGTTTCCAAAAATACACACAGCCGTGTAAGAAGAAGAAGAAGAAGAAGAAGAAGAGAGGCTGCAGCCTTGCAGACACATGTACTATGAACACTATCTGCAGCCATGGAGACGGCACTGAGAGGGAAAGGGTCCACAGAGATGCTTAAAGACACGTTATTAGACAACAGGTCGACGCACAACACCGGCACATTCTCATTAAACGGCCGCAGTGACAACGCTGATGTATCGTATCGTATCTTGTGTATCTTGTGTTGTACATGAAGACAATGATGAGGTAATGGTGGTCAGTGGAGAGGCCAAACTTGGAAAAATCTTGGACATACAAGATCTACTGTAACAGCAGAAAAAAAGATTTCTTTGATGATAAACACGTAAAATGTATATTTTTCAATCTAAACCCAATCAAGTTCAGAAGAAAACCAACTGAATCCAAGCTAAACCCGGTGCTATCGCATCCTCCATCTAAGATAGCTTAGGTCTATGACACAGCTAATATTAGCCCATTAACGCCAGGAGCGCGGCTGCATAATTCTAGTATAGACGGCGGGAAAGCGGCGACGTCAATTTTCGGGGGGGTATAAGAGTTCCTCGTGACATTGAATTGAAATTTCTTGGAGGATTTCTCAAGGCAGTAATTTAGGGTAATTTTTAGCAATTTTTTTATAATTGTTTGAAGACGACGAGGTCGGCGATAACGACGATGAGTTTCAAGGTTTTGAAAGTGACGGAAGACGGAGAATTACCACCGTAATCGTAATTGAACCGCACACCCAGGGGGGTGACAGTGGATTTACCTGCAGATGCCACAGCGCTGTAAACACCATCAACGCCACATGTGAAGCAGACTGTTACAGTCACTACATGCTGTTCTTGTTCTTCACAGAACATCAGGACTAAATCAAGGCACTGACGTAAGTTGATATTACTTTATTTTCTTGCTGTTTTTTTTTTTTTAAATTTAAAATAATTATTCGTGGGGTCCCACGGTTGGTGTAGTGGTTAGCACTCTCGCCTTTGCAGCAAGAAGACCCGGGTTCCTGGGTTCGAGCCCCGTTTGGAACATCTTCGGAACAAGGGCCTTTCTTTGCAGAGTTGTGTGTGATCTGCAAAACCACAGCGGTGAATACAGCATGGTGTTGTTTATTTTTTTGTCATCATAGCTGCAGCCAAATTACACACCCACAGACGATGTGGGAGGGTGTGTGATGTTTTTGTAAACTGCAGCTTTGTCGTTCTCACTATTATATTTCCCTGCATGGTAAACGAAGCAAAAGAAGATGCGCAATAACTTCAGGAGGGGAAAAAAAAAAAAAAAAAAAGGTAATCGAATTCAAGCGCTCAGGCGTGCGAGGACACACCTGTGCAGTAGGTGTTTAATTGCACTGTGTTTACCAACAGCCACAGACAGACAAACCCACATTAATGTGTCTCTGCAGGAAAGCCAGAGGAGGGGCCCAACCTCACTCTTAAACTGCAATCATCGCCCCCTCCCCAAGACCCATAATATAATGGTGCACACACACACACACACACACACACACACACACACCCCTCCTTCACCCTCACACACACATAAACACAGGCATTTAAACACAAACACCTGAACACACATCCCTTTCATACAAACACTGCCTCCTCCTACACATTCTCTAACGCACTGGGGTCTGCATGAGAGCGCACACAGAAACAACAACATCAGGAGAAACTGGGTGTGTGTTCTGGGAGCATAGACGTGGTCCTGGAGTAGGGAAATTTCAACGCACCACTGTTGCATTTCCATGTATACAACCAATATACACTCCCCCCCCCCCCCCCCTTTGCTCTTGCGTTCACTGTCTCTACCTTTATTGTCGTCTTCTGGAGTTTGGAAGTAGTTTGGTCCATTAGCTTTACGATCATTTATTTTCTTACCGTAGTCCCCCCTAGCATGAGAGTGCCAGAATAGCAGCTCAACAACACCTTCACATCCATAATAGCTCAACAAATTAATCTACACTACCGTTCAAAAGTTTGGAGTCACTTCATAATGTCCTTATTTTTGAAGGAAAAGCATTTTTTCTCCAATGAATATAACATCAAATGAATCGTTAACGTGGTAAACGACTATTCTAGCTGAAAACGTCTGGTTTTTAATGGAATATGTACATAGGTGTATAGAGGCCCATTTCCAGTGTTCTAATGGTACATTGTGTTTGCTAATCGCGTCAGAAGTCTATTGGATGATTAGAAAAGACTTGAAAACCCTTGTGCAATGATGTTAGCACAGCTGAAATCAGTTTTGCTGGTTCTTTGGCGAAAGGGCAATAAAAATCATTATTTCTAATCTTGTCAATGTCTCGATTATATTTTCTATTCATTTTGCAACTCTTTTGATGAATAAAAGTGTGACTTTTGATGGAAAACACAAAGCAACTTGTGTAGGTGAGCCCAAACTTTTGAACGCTAGTGTATGTAGTTACTGCAACAACGGTAGCGATGGCACATTAACTGTTTAAGGCCACATTATACTTCTCCGACTGCGTAATGCGTTATCCGTCTGCGTCACCACGTAGACCACTCGAGCCTTTATACTTCTGCGTCCTAATTTCCAGCCCGATCAGTAGGGGTCGCTGCGCAAGGTTGTTGTGCTTTTGGCTACAGTGAGCAATGGTGTCCGAGGGAGAAAGACTGTTGTTGTTGAAACAGTGGTCGTTTGTCACTTTTCTGTGTCCCGCAACGCAGTTTTAAGATAATTTGAGGCGAGAAATTGGCCATTTAGAGTCTAAACATGTGCTGTGTGTGTTAAGATATGACGTATTTATAGTTCGGCAGCGACGAAGTCGGCGGTGTTAAGCTCCGCCCTCTGTGGACGCTCGCTGCTCACTGTGAGCCGGCACAGAGCAGCGTTAGCTCGGCCTGTCCTGAGGACCAATCGCAGCTCTTGCCGTCTCCGTTGTCCCTTGACGGAGTGACGGACACTTAAAAAATATTCCGTGCACCCGGAGACGACGCAGAGGCTCTACGACAGGTTCTGCGTCGACGCAGAGGACTCTGCGTAGCCTACGCAGAGCACTTTACGCAGGAGTATAAATTGGGCTTTAGTCTACATATGGAGAAAGGCCTCAGTGCCCTGGACAACATATTTGGGCCTAATAAAGACTAAAAGCAGGAAGTAATACAGTGATCAATTGATCAGTTTGAGATCTTCTTAATCAAATGGGTTTTAGCCCATGGTTAGCAATGGTTTGCCCTCTGAGTCTGAGGAAAGTTCCTGAAAGTGCTTTAGTAAGTGGACCAACAAGAGATGAAGTCAATGAACTCCTTTAAAACCCATGTTTAGGACACACTTGAAGACATGTGAAGAGGGGGAGGAGGTGGAGGAGATGGGGGTCTGAGCTTCTTGCTAAAACCATCAACAAGAATATTGGCAGCCAACCAAAAGGACATTCTTAGCCCTTGTTGTTGCCAATTTCAATTCATCAGAGGGAAATGCCATTTAGCAAAATCCCCACGGCTGTACACAATGGCCAAGATGTGAGCCTGTGAACGGCCGCAGTTTTAATCGGCCACAAAGCGAATCCAGAGATTTGCGGCCGCAGTGACACTCGAACGCACCCAACGAGGTCCGCTCCTCTCTGCCCCCCCACCCACCAAAATGGAACATGCACAAAGAGAATGGGAGAGGAAACAGACCGTGAAGAAATCTCATAGAAAGAGAGGACGCATTAGGCTGCGGCACCTCGGCACACAAACACACTCGGGCTAACACAGTAGCCGCCGCGGCCTCTCGGATGACTTCAGTCACGTGGTTGGTTGGTGCCTGAAAACTTTCCTGCGACACAACAAACACGCAGCGCAACACTTTGGCGCCAGAACTTCCGGCTGGAAACGAAAGCTTCTCCCGAGAGAGCGAGCGGAGGATTCACCCTCTCTCTCTCTCTCTCTCTCGTCTCCACCTCACCGACCACATCTGCAATTCCTGCAGAACTACGCCCACCCCTGCCTCCCCTCTCCATCCTCCCCCCGAGCTGGGCAGAAAAAAAAACAGGACACCCCGCCTCCCCTTTAGCAAAAAGTCACCGCCCACTAGCCTAGCAGGCTATAATGGGCCACCAAAGGAATGTCTCTCTCTCTCTCACCAAAGGCAGAACATAGAGAAACAGACGGGGGGGGGGGGGGGTGAGAGGGCTTACATTCCTCTGTCCTCTCGCTGCCTGTCTGCAGTGACTGACTGCTTTCGTTGTTTAGGTCCACAAGCTGATTCTGGACGGCGGTCAGCTGAGGCAGTGGGCTTTCCCACAGCTGGCCTGGAATCAGCTGGCAGAGAGCGGGGACGACCGAAGACCGACTAAACTTCCATTATCTCATAAACCCCAAAATACATGATTAGGGGAGGGGGGGGAGGGGGTGGGGGGATGTTAAAACTATTAAGTCTCAAAGTTCATGAGCTGTTAAAAGCTGCTAATTTGTTCCTTAACAGGGTGAAAAAATATATATAAATAACAACATATCCACGTCCTGACTCGTAAAATAAGAGCACCGATATTCTGGCTCCACATATGGATGTTTAAATCTCCGTTAACAGATTTCCTCACCGGTGTCACTACTTCATGATGGGATTATCACGGGGATGAGGGGCAACAAGAACAGAAGTTAACAGACTGAAGAGGTCGACAGTGAAGATACTTGCAGACACAACAGTGGAGAGAACGCAACTTCGCTAAAATCCTGTACTTGGTTAATTTGACAGATGTCATTGTCAAGGAAAATGGTCTGTATTTATATTTAATATGGGGCTTTTCTAGTCGCGATGACCACTCAGAGCTGCTTCACACAGTACCGTTTTTGGCAGTCGCACTAATTTCATCACACATTCAGACGCTGAAGTGTCTCTTGGCCAAAGACGCATCAGGAACCGAACCAACAATCTTCCTCTACCGTGATTGTCGTGCGATATATCGAATCACTGTATTGTGACATTATCCTGCCGTGTGTCTCTTATTGTACTGTATCACGAGTTACCCTACAAACCTAATATGAACTAATCGTCTCGTCAGTTTTTAACTTCCAGTACAAAGTTAATCAAAGTCGATTACAAATGACACTTGCAGGAGGACGATACTGTGTACACAGACCTCAAAAAGGTGTTTGCAATCTCTCATGAATACACTTTCTTTGACACACATCAGTCTGTGGTTAAGAGCTACCTGACCTCACAGTTCAAAAAAAAAACCTTAATATTCGTTAAGTTAATCTGCTAAATCACAACATCAGCTTTTATTTTCCTCTCGCCTCAGTCCGGTTGGTTTGCGCTCCAGTGCAGCAGTCGAATCACACAAAGATCAATCCATCACTATTTGTTTCCTTCCTTCACTCTCTACAAACAAACTATTGTCCATTTGTCTGGTCAGGTCAACCTTCCTCAGACTGACTGGCAGGAAGTGAAGTGGCCCCGGCCAGCATCTTAGCCAGTGTAGTAAAAGCCCACAGGATGCATCGTTTTGGTCCATTCGTCCTGGAAAAAAAACACGTCACTAGCGTCGCTGCTGCTGCTGCTGGTCCTGACTGAGCCAACACAGACCATCTGAACCAGCGCGGCCTGCCTGCCCGCCTGCTCACTCAGAAAGCATGTGAAAGTGGGCGCTAAAAGAACAAACCAACACTGTGTCCCTGCTGCCCACCTTGACTTCAACGGAAAAAGAACTGTGTCTGTGTTGGACGTGAAGACAATGATGAGGTAATGGTGGTCAGCGGAGGCCAAACTTGGAAAAAATCTTGGACATACAAGATCTACTGTAACAGCAGCAAACAAGATTTCTTTGATGATAAACACAAATGTATATTTTTCAATCTAAACCCAATCAAGTTCAGAAGAAAACCAACTGAATCCAAGCTAAACCCGGTGCTATCGCATCGTCCATCTAAGATAGATTAGGTCTATGACACAGCCAATATTAGCCCATTAACTCCAGGAGCATAGACGCCGGGAAAGCGGATATGTCAATTTTCGGCAGGTATAAGGGTTCCTCGTGACTAGAGCTGCAACTAACGGTTATTTTCGTAATCGATTAATCTGTCGACTATTTTCTCGATTAATCGATGAATCGTTTGGTCCATAAAATGTCATAAAATGTTAAAAAACGTTGATCAGTGTTCGTCAAACCTGGAAATGACGATATTCTTGAATGTCTTGTTTTGTCCCCAAACCAAAATGATTCAGTTTTAATGATTTCTTTGTTTATGTGGAGCAAAGAAACCAAGAAAATGTTCACATTTAAGAAGCTAAAACAGTCAGAAATCTTGTTTCAATCATGAAAAAAGCTTCAAACCGATTATCGATTATCAAAATAGTTGGCGATTAATTTAGTAATCGATTAATAATCGATTCATCGATTAATCGTTTCAGCTCTACTCGTGACATTGTTTTGAAACTTTGACAGCGAAGAGATTTCTAAAGGCAGAGATTTTGAGTCATTTTTAGCAATTTTTTGATAATCGTTATAAACGAAGATGAGTTTCAAGGTTTTGAAAGCGACGGAAGACGGAGAATTACCACCGTAATCGTAATTCAACCGCACATCCAGGGGGCGACAGTGGATTTACCTGCAGATGCCACAGCGTCACATGTGAAGCAGACTGTTACGGTCACTACATGCTGTTCTTGTTCTTCACCCTCCATCAGGACTAAATCAAGGCACTGACATAAGTTGATATTACTTTATTTTCTTACTGTTTTTTTTTATTTGAAATAATTACTCGTGGGGGCCCACAGTTGGTGTAGTGGTTAGCACTCTCGCCTTTGCAGCAAGAAGACCCGGGTTCCTGGGTTCGAGCCCCGTTTGGAACATCTTCGGAACAAGGGCCTTTCTGCAAGGAGTTTGCATGTTCTCCCCGTGTGTGCGTGGGTTTCCTCCGGGTTCTCCGGCTTCCTCCCACAGTCCAGAAACATGCTATATCGGGGATTAGGTGAATTGGTCACTCTAAATTGACCGTAGGTGTGAGAGTGTGAGTGAATGGTTGTTTGTCTCTATATGTGGCCCCGTGATGGACTGGCGAACTGTCCAGGGTGTAGCCCGCCTATCGCCCAATGTCTGCCGAGATAGGCACAGCACCCCCCCGCGACCCTCTGGTGGAGGATAAAGCGGTAGATAATGGATGGATAATTATTCACTTTACTTTTAACTTTTTTGTGTGACGGTGTATCTAAATAAAGCCTCAGGTGTAAGCTCTCAAATACTTTTGGAACTGTGTTCCTACATCTGCTACAGAGGCTGAGAAATCAGTCATTTAGTCAGCATTGAACCTCAGGATTTAGAGGTCCTTTCTGCAATCAAACCATAGGTTTGACGGGCATTTTTTTCCCCCAGGCGTTTCAGGCCTTAATGGGTTAACAGAAGATCCATTTGTTTTTATTCATGTATTTAATGCACCATAACAAGAACGCTTACTCGCTCAGCTACTGTGAACAAAGTGCTCGAGTGTCCTCTTCCTCTTCTTTTGAGCGCCGTACACAAACTGACCACCGGAGGTGATTTTGAAGAACATATAAAATCACATTATTACGTTGACCTTTCCGTCTCTTACAAATGTTCTACTACATCACAGTCCGTTTCTAACAGAGCCGTGCAAACAGACCTGAGATGGCTGTCAGTATAAGAAAATAAAGGCAGATAAAACACACTGTAACAGCTGCTTTTTATGAGAACAATGCATCTACGATCACTGCTGCACACTCTCGATGCAAGCCCAAGACTGAGGGAATAAAGCGACGACTCTGATACGAATCTAGTTGCATTTTGCTCGGACCACAACTATGCCGATTTGCATAGTTAACAGTGACCACACACACACACTGACTGAACGACCGCGTGTACGGTTTCTAACCCAACACGGCTGCTGCATCAGAGGGGAAACATCACAACAAGTGGCAGCGATTTCAAAAATGCATCACCTTGACAAATGAGGCCCTGGTTTGTGTGCTTTCACTCCTCATCCACTCTCTCCTCGAAACCACGACACGATAAACGGTGAACGCCGAAGCCGACCCGTCGCCGGAAAAAACCACCGCCAACACTCGCGTCACGGCGTACTTTGACATGTCTGAACCTGTGGAGGATCCCTGAGCACGGAGACTTAATAACATGTTTGTCAGGAGGGAAGCTTTGCCTGTAACAAACCGTTGTTAACTGGACTCTGCTGCTTTACTGCCGCTCAGTCCACTCCACTCTGGGGTGGTGTTGGGGAAACGTGGAACTGGAAACACACACACACACACACACACACACACACACACACCGCAAGGACAAGGTCTTTGCCAGAGAAACACACATTCACACTGTTCAACTCCGGAAACATCTAAATGACGAGAGACTCCTAAAACAAGCGAGACGTTGGAGCCAAACATCTTCCTACTGAGCAGATAAAGTCAGACGAGCTCTGCCTGCGCCGTGTACGACTTTCTAATGTTTGCACAGTTATAGTTACACAGTGTTCTGAGTTCAAATGTCAAAACGAGGCTTTGGTCACATGACTCCCCTGCTCACTTTTTCCTGTCGCTGCACTGAGGCAAAAACACGCACAAGAGGCAGTGCCGCCTTTTTCCTTCTCCCCCTCTTGTGTTACTCAACATGGTGAATGTGCAAAAGTCAGTGCGATAGAAAAAACCTGCCAACGACAAACCACTCCCTTTTCTTGACTTTACAGACTCACCCCCTCACACACACACACTCACACACACACACATTACAAGGACAAGCTCATTCCCACACTCATTAGATCCACTTCTCTGTGGATGTTCCTGCAGGAGGCGTTTGCTTTTCCCCTTTTGTGCAATAACTGGCACAGTGAGCGTGAATACACTGCAGGAATTCGCCTTTAGTTCACCCAGCTCAAAACTTTACAGTGGGACGCGTCGTGTCGTGTCGCCCGCCGGGCTCCGTCCACCGCGCAAGCCATCAGCGTCTGACACCGATGAGTGTGCGTGGGGGGAATGCAGGAGTGGACCTCAGCCCAGGTTTACACAACCAGCCCCGACTCTGTTAATGATTGGCAGGGTAAAGTTTCCTTTTAGGGAAAACTTTGACCCCGCGTGAGACAAATATGCAGAGGTTGCACGGTTGACTCAACTGGCATCGGGTAACGTCTGAGGACGTGTGGACCGGTGGACATACCAGGTGTGATGCTCATCAACAGCAGGAATGTCTCACGTCCGTGGCTAAACTGCCGAGCGGCCCCGATAAGTATGCAAAATTCAACGCTTGGCGCGGCGGTATGTTGTCACGCCAATGGAAAGTATGCCAGTCATCCGACTGGTTAGAGAACAAATAGGGTGATTTAGCCTGGTTAGCAGACAAACACAAACACACACACACAAATACACACCCTCTTAAATCATTCAACACTGTCGAGCAGTGATTCTTCTTCGATATACTGCCTCTCCGCGCCCTTTTGAGACTTAGGGCCCCCGTCCAAAAACCTCCCCTAACCCTACATTTTTGCCCTAATCCTAAATTGTGCGCGTTCACGTGTGAAGTGCGATTTTGTCGTTATAATAAACCCTCAAAACGAAGCGAGCTCCGATGCGGGCTTCAAACGAAGTGAAAGATGAAATTACCCGCGATGCTTTGCGAATTCAGCGAGCCGGCTGATATTTTTCAACAAAGATGGCGGCCAACATCTGCCGAGGAACTGTTTCGTTGTAATAAATTTTCTCAAATAAGCGCGTTACGATGTCGAAATGTGTCGGAATATGTTGGTTTGATGCACATCCACGGGACCGTTGAGCTTTGAACACCAATGTCGGAAAACTGAGAGCTAGCGAACGAGCTAACTAGCGGCTATTTGCCGAGTGCTTCGAGAGTGTTTGCCCGTCATGTAGAGCTACATGACGGGCGAACTCTCAAAGCACTCGGCAAATAGCCGCTAGGTAGCTCTGCTACAAGAGTGCTTCGAGAGCGTTCGCCCGTCATGTAGCTCTACATGACGGGCGAACGCTCTCGAAGCACTCGGCAAATAGCCGCTCGCTAGCTCTGCTACAAGAGTGCTTCAAGAGCGTTCGCCCGTCATGAAGCTCTACATGACGGGCGAACGCTCTCGAAGCACTCGGTAAATAGCCGCTAGCTAGCTCTGCTACAAGAGTGCTTCGAGAGCGTTCGCCCGTCATGTAGAGCTACATGACGGGCGAACGCTCTCGAAGCACTCGGCAAATAGCCGCTAGCTAGCTCTGCTACAAGAGTGCTTCAAGAGCGTTCGTCCGTCATGTAGCTCTACATGACGGGCGAACTCTCTCGAAGCACTCGGCAAATAGCCGCTAGCTAGCTCTGCTACAAGAGTGCTTCGAGAGCGTTCGCCCGTCATGTAGCTCTACATGACGGGCGAACGCTCTCGAAGCACTCGGCCAATAGTCGCTAGCTCTGCTACATCTGGGTAGTTTTGTCAGTGTTTTGGATGTGTGCAACAGCGTTTACTTGAACACGAAAACCCTGGATTTCAGATTTCAATATAGCGTAGCGATATAGCGTAGCGATATAGCGTAGCGTTTACGAGGACGGAGAAAAACAAACACAGCCAACAGGCAACAGGCAACAGGCAACACAACGGCTGGATCCGCCGGCATTTTCCCTGAATGAAAATAGTAGCACGCTCCACCGGTAGAATTGTCAACATGTGACGTAGGTTAGCACGTTCGTTGCATTCTATACGCTAATTTGCCACTTCCCTTTACGAGGGGGAATTTACGGTCAAGGTTACTCAAAACCAAGTGGGAAAAAAAATATGTTGTATTGGGACGAGGCCTTAAAAATCTGATGTAGGCCACGAGTGGTGTTGTAAAGTCACGAAGGTATGTTTACGATATATACATTTTATCAGGATTGGCCCCTTTAAACATTCCCAGTGTGAAAACCACTCCTCTGTATTTCTGACAGGTTTCTTCTTGGGGGAATGTTCATTCAGCATGGCGGCTGCCTGAAGGGGAAAAAAACGCTGCGTTGGAAAACTAGGTCACCTTAGTCTAGTAAATTTTAGTGGATGGCTTTTATTGCCATCCTGGGGGAAAGTGCACACAGGTTGTAAAGTATTGCAGCACACAGTGGCATCAATCACAGCCCGGCAGCATCTATTACACAAAAACAAGACGAGCAAAGGGGGAAAGGCGTGGATGAAGACGGGGGGGGAAAGAGTGCAGCAGCGTGGATGGATGTTTGGGGGATAGCGTTAGGGCCAAAAAGGCCGAAACGCACAGGACTCTGTGCACAATGTGGTGCCAAGTGGTTTGGTGTCAGAATTTCCTGCGTTTCACACAGCACACAAACTCAACGCCCACTTGCTCTGCTGCAGATTTCTTAACTGCTCAAATGTTCGGACTCTTACGCGACACCAAATATGACCACAGCAACGCGGGCAGGCATCGCTAAAACGTTAGCCGCGACATCTTTTCCCACCAGCGAGGAGGTATTTTCGTGTGCGAGATCGTAAGAGTAACCGAAACAGAACCGGTTCGAGAACCACAGATCGTTTTATGAAGAAGAAGAAGGTGTTGGTCTGTAAACGCGTTACTGTCATTCTTCTCTCGTGGATTTTTTGAATAGTTAACATAGCTGCGATGCTTCTAATACTCTGAGGTTTGAAAAGGTTCTTGAGAATGTCTGGAATTTGGTTCAATGACTTAAGCTTTACGTTTCACCCCGGTTGCAGTTTGACTCTCTCCACAACAGAATTTAGACGCGTTAACCTCTGGCTTTACATTAAATCGGGATGGGGACGTAGGAATCGCGACAGCCGTTATAAATCACTTTCAAAAATAAAAGCCAATTGGTTTCTTTCTTTCCAGCCAAAGAATAAAAACTTTACATGTTCTCCAGACGAGGGCCTTGCTTTACGACGGCCACCATCTTGTACCAACATGTTTCTACAGCAGCCCGACTGGACGTGCGCTACGTTATTAGCCTGCACAACTTTACAACCCAACACAAACTGAACTGTACTGCTTTGTGTTGAGGTGCTTCCTGCTACCTGGTGATCAGGCTACACCCATACTAGTCCTTTCTTTGATTATTATTTTAAAAAAACACACACAACCTTTGCTCTCCGTCCACACAACTCTAGTATTAAACAGTTAAAAGTACCATATGCAAGAATGTGGCCAAAAACAGTGACTACATTCAAATTCAAAAACACAGAGAATCTTTTAGGTTTCCTTTTCTGACGTAACTGGCAACCCGTGGTTGCTCGGCAGCTGAGACTCTACTGACTGCAATGACGGCGGGAGCTGTGTTTCAATCTAAATGGACGAAAAGTGACCAGGTTTTTCTTTTCTTTTTTGACACATTTATCTGCGTTCACTTCCTGTACGTTCTCATCGTCCAAAAACTTGAACATCGACTGTAAATGAAAGGCTCCATTCATTCAAAACAAGTACTTTCTTACAGTGAACCATGCATTATCATGTATGCGGACGATACACGCGTGTTCAGAAGCACAGCTGAAATGCTCATCTGTACACACAATTTTTTTTATTATCTATATTTTTCAAAATAAAACGTAATAGAATTTGTCTCGATTTGACTTGGATGAATCAAAGTCCCGGAGTGTAAATATCGGCCTCGACAAAGGTGGTATCGGTCAGATTTGTCAGCCTCGCCTCACTCTTATCAAGTGGGCCAAGCTGCTGCTGCTGCTGCTGCTACACCCTTCACAAACACGCCGTTTCACTCACACAATCACTATTTTTGGGGCTTTTTTTCGTGCAACAATGGGGCGACCTGTTTCCGGCCAGAGAGCCAGAGAAGGAGGGTGAAGGGGGTGAAGGGTGAATAAATCACGTTTGACAGAAAGCAGAAAACAGCAGCTTTACAACCGCGTACTTTTTTTTCCATTCAGACCAAGAAGCTAATCAGCGGCTGATCAGTGGAAAGAGACGCAGAGGGCGAGGGGGGGGAGAGCGGGGAGAGCGGGGAGGGGGAGCCGGGCTGTGAGGAGTCGGTACACGGGTGACATAAAGTGGGACAGTGGTGGGTGCAGCTGTGGGGTTTATAGAGCAAATCCGAGGCCCGTAGTCTTTGGCTCTGACCTCCACTCCCCATCCCATCCCATCCCTCCCCTGCCATTTTCTTTCCGCCCGCTGCTGCTGCCGCCGCCACCGCCACCGCCACCGCCTCCTCTCAGCCCGGCTAGGTTCGATCCCAGCTGGGCCCCCGGGCTCCGGTCGAGCTTACCTTTCTCTGCTGTCTCTCCCAGGCCGGGTCCAGGAGCAGGTCCCGGTCCCAATCGTTCTCTTGCTCCATGTAGGTCTGCACTGCGCCGGACGACGACTGGTTATTGGCAGCGTGATAATCTACCATGTCAGCACAAGAAACCCGAGTACGCGACACACACACTCTGACAGAGAAGGGAAAACGTTCTCAATAATAAAAAAAAATGTTTTTATAATAAAATATAAAAAAAAAAAAACGGGGGGAGGGGAGGGAGGGAGGCAAATACGTCCTCAAAACTGAAAGGAGGGACGGGGACGGTACACGACCGAGAAAAAGTGTCCTTGTTTTCTGAGCCGTGAGTGCGCGGTTTCCTGTGATGAATAGCCGGTGTGTGCGGTGAGAAAGCCCCGCTGCTGCTGTGAGAAGAAAAGCTTTCTGCACCGAGAGGCTGCCGGGAAGAGCCGAGCGACAAGCTGCCCGCGGTGAGCAGAGGCACTTCCGGTTCGACCCTTCACAATAAGAGAGAGATAGTTAGCTTGCTAGCAGATAGATAGATAGATAGATAGATAGATAGATAGATAGATAGATAGATAGATAGATAGATAGATAGATAGATAGATAGATAGATAGATAGATAGATAGATAGATAGATAGATAGATAGATAGATAGATAGATAGATAGATAGATAGATGGATAGTTAGCTTGCTAGCAGATAGATAGATAGATAGATAGATAGATAGATAGATAGATAGATAGATAGATAGATAGATAGATAGATAGATAGATAGATAGATAGATAGATAGATAGTTAGCTTGCTAGCAGATAGATAGATAGTTAGCTTGCTAGCAGATAGATAGATAGATAGATAGATAGATAGATAGATAGATAGATAGATAGATAGATAGATAGATAGATAGATAGATAGATAGATAGATAGATAGATAGTTAGCTTGCTAGCAGATAGATAGATAGTTAGCTTGCTAGCACATAGATAGATAGATAGATAGATAGATAGATAGATAGATAGATAGATAGATAGATAGATGGATGGATGGATGGATGGATGGATGGATGGATGGATGGATGGATGGATGGATGGATAGATAGATAGATAGATAGATAGATAGATAGATAGATAGATAGATAGATAGATAGATAGATAGATAGATAGATAGATAGATAGATAGATAACATATAACAATACAAATAAAATGGAAATAATCAAGCCAAATTTTGATCATACCAACCAAAAATATCTGATTATCAGGGCCGGCCCAAGGCATAAGCGAACTAAGCCGATTAGGGCCCTGTGACCACTAGAGGGCCCCCAAGTGCAATTAAATTAAAAAAAAAAAAAAAGAAAGAGAAAAGTCTGGATTGCTGTAGATTATTTCGAATTTTTCTCCCCATTTTTACCAAAGCTTTTTCACAGTTTTTACATCGTTGTCAGATGTGATTTAACTTTATATTTCATTTATTAACCATTTTTATTACCTTGTTCCGAGTGCCTCTGTTGATTTACATTATTACTTTTTTACTACTATTACTATTTGTTTGATATTATTTTATTTAATGCTGTGTTTTTTTTACATATAAAAGTCGAATCTTTGTATTACAGGAGTGTATTTTGAGTATCTTGAATTCTGTGTCGCCAGTAGGGGGAGTTGCTGATTTTGCCAAATATTAATTGAAAGATTTTTCTGTAAATTTGCAAATCTGGTATCTGCTTCCATGCAACAAAAAGTTTGTGACAGAGTATAATAAGTAGAGTACCTTTAGTATAGTAGGTATCTGAATGATCAATAATCATTATTATTAGCAGTAACAGAGGGTCCCAAAATCAAATTTTGCTTAGGGCCCCATGGAGGCTTGAGCCGGCCCTGCTGATTATTTTCCTCAAAGTCCCTATACATTTTCACTATTATTATTATTTAATTCTACATCAGCAGTTACACTGGGCGACACTGGGCTTTCTCAAATGAAGCAATGACATTTTATTTTGAAGGCGTCGTCGACTACTTCCTTGTTATAAATGTATGTATGTGGAAATCTCACACGCAGCCTCTCCAGCCCCAGACACCTTATGAATATTCAGGTCGCGCTTGTACGTGAGCTGCTGCTGAGACAACGACTATGTTATAAATGTGAAATATTAAAGCTGCAGCACTCTGCAGGAAACTGTTTCAGAAATTCAGTATAAAACAAACACATAAATGATCCTCTAACATGAAGAAGCAAAGTTTGGAATATTCAAAACTTTTTTTTACATACACAATTCTTTATTTTAAGAACATTTTAATCTTTAAAAATCCTCATTTTAAGCAATTGCATTAGTACACTTTGAAAAAAAATCCTCCTGGATCAATACAACATTCTTGATTCTGCTGCTTAAATCCCAACTAGGCTTTTCCGTGCTGTGTTTTTGCAACTGTAAATGACATTTTCCTGCCATTCCGGTTACCATTTGTTTCCATTCAGCTCAGTAGTTGGAGTAGAATTCACTTTCATGAAGAACTACACCCACTTTGGGAACTAGAATGAGGGTTATTTTATCACATTTATGAGCTCTCATGTTAAGAAGATGCTGAATTGCAGGGAGAAAACAAACATCTGCATTATTGAAAGTGTCCCAGCCTCCTCTGATACGTGAAAATAAAACAAACAAACAACGCAATCAGGGAAAATCGGTCTTTCGTGGGTGATTTGCGTGCAGCCTGCGACCATAAAGAGTCTCGACGCAAACATTTTAGAAGCACTGACCCAGAGGAGTGACATCGTAAACACAGCAGAGAGCCTGAGCCGCAGTATCATCCATTACATCTGCCCCGGCCTCAGAGCGACCGTCCTGTCTGCAGGAGCCACCTACAGAAGTAGGTCACGCTCAGGCTGTCCTGGTCCATTAGTGTCACCACAGCAGCAGCAGCAGCAGAGCAGCACATACTGTAACTGTAGACTTCAGCGCAGCCATTAGCAGCTCCGTGATTGGTCACAACGGCTAAGGAATCATCGTGTCCCTGCTGAAAACAAACCATTTATGAATTCACTGAACACAGCGAGTCTCCATTATAGTTGATGATGTTCACACAAGGAGGAAAAAAAACTAATTTTAACATATTTAAATGTGATTGTGCAAAAACAAGACAACGCCGCCCCCATAAAAACACCATAATATAGTCAAAGGAGAGTCTTAAAAGTCCTTAACTTGACTGTTATGTATCATACATTGAGTTCTTTTCTGGAAATACATGACATGTTGGTGAACTATATTTAAATGTTATGTCACAAAGCTGACGGCACCGCACAACTGAAACTCTGTAAAGCCGTGCAATCTTTGAAACGTATTTTTTACGAAAGGCAATAAGGAAATCTGAGAGACAGTATGTCAGGGTGTGGCCGATGTGCGTGATTATTACACACTGTCCTTAAACGTCTCACACACACACACACACACACACAGAGAGAGAGAGCGTCTCCATGACTTCAGAGGAAATCTTTCACTTACATTCATTTCCTCGAGACTCACCCTAATCTTAAAATATGCCTTCGCGTTACAGGAACGGGGACGTACACTTTGTCCTTTATAAGTCCCTAAAAATGTGACGGTGAACAGATTTCTAAGAGACCCCTCCCTTACCTCCTTGTTAGGACTCTACATTGACACCTGAGCCAAATAAATACTCCTTAACTTTATCTAGTTCCTCAGAAATTCACTAGAAGAGTCCAAAGCCCAAGCCTAACCTTTAACCCTAAACTTCAGCACTTCCTCAGAAAGACGGTGCTGGTTTTGTTTTTCCATGAGAAAAAGCTCCTGAAGAAGTAACAAATAAAACTACACACACATACACACACACACACACACACACATTCTTGTACTTGCTGCATACTGAGAACCGGGTATAAGTGCTGACAAAGTGAGGACCAGCATTCCCACTTTATAAATCAACACAAGTACAAATATCTACTTCATGAATGACACAAATAAAGAACTACTGGGTGCAGCAGTACCATAAACTGTCGGCAGGTGGAGCCCCAGAGCAAAAAGTGTGTGAAACACCATGGCTGGAAAACGGGCTTTCGTACCAAATTGAGGACCTCTGTTAAAATCAGAGTATAGCATGTTTACAACCTAAGGAAGTGATTTCAATGAAGACAAAGCGAGGACCGGCCAAAATGTCCTCACTTTGTAAAAATGACCTCACTTTGTTGTTTAAAAACCCTCACTGGACCTCAGTATGCCGTAAGTACAAGAACACACACAAACACACATGTTCTTGTACTTGCTGCACACTGCGAACCGGTTAAAAGTGCTGACAAAGTGAGGACCAGAATTTCCACTTTATAAATCAACACAATTATAAAATATCTACTTCATGAATGACATCTATGAATAACTACTGGGTGCAGCAGTACCATAAACTGTCGGCAGGTGGAGCCCCAGAGCAAAAAGTATGTGAAACACCATGGTTTTTGTACCAAATTGAGGACCTCTGTTAAAATCAGAGTATTTCATGTTTACAACCTAAGGAAGTGATTTCAATGAAGACAAAGCGAGGACCGGCCAAAATGTCCTCACTTTGTAAAAATGACCTCACTTTGTTTTATTAAAAACCCTCACTGGTCCTCAGTATGCCGTAAGTACAAGAACACACACACACACACACACATATTCTTGTATTTGCTGCATACTGAGAACCGGGTATAAGTGCTGACAAAGTGAGGACCAGCATTTCCACTTTATAAATCAACACAAGTACAAATATCTACTTCATGAATGACACAAATAAAGAACTACTGGGTGCAGCAGTACCATAAACTGTCGGCAGGTGGAGCCCCAGAGCAAAAAGTGTGTGAAACACCATGGTTTTTGTACCAAATTGAGGACCTCTGTTAAAATCAGAGTATAGCATGTTTACAACCTAAGGAAGTGATTTCAATGAAGACAAAGCGAGGACTGGCCTAAATGTCCTCACTTTGTAAAAATTACCTCACTTTGTTGTTTAAAAACCCTCACTGGTCCTCAGTATGCCGTAAGTACAAGAACACACACACACACACACACATATTCTTGTACTTGCTGCACACTGAGAACCGGGTATAAGTGCTGACAAAGTGAGGACCAGCATTTCCACTTTATAAATCAACACAAGTACAAATATCTACTTCATGAATGGCACAAATAAAGAACTACTTGGTGCAGCAGTACCATAAACTGTCGGCAGGTGGAGCCCCAGAGCAAAAAGTATGTGAAACACCATGGTTTTTGTACCAAATTGAGGACCTCTGTTAAAATCAGAGTATAGCATGTTTACAACCTAAGGAAGTGATTTCAATGAAGACAAAGCGAGGACCGGCCTAAATGTCCTCACTTTGTAAAAATGACCTCACTTTGTTTTATTAAAAACCCTCACTGGTCCTCAGTATGCCGTAAGTACAAGAACACACACACACACACACACACACACACACACACACATATTCTTGTACTTGCTGCATACTGAGAACCGGGTATAAGTGCTGACAAAGTGAGGACCAGCATTTCCACTTTATAAATCAACACAAGTACAAATATCTACTTCATGAATGACACAAATAAAGAACTACTGGGTGCAGCAGTACCATAAACTGTCGGCAGGTGGAGCCCCAGAGCAAAAAGTATGTGAAACACCATGGTTTTTTGTACCAAATTGAGGACCTCTGTTAAAATCAGAGAATAGCATGTTTACAACCTAAGGAAGTGATTTCAATGAAGACAAAGCGAGGACCGGCCTAAATGTCCTCACTTCATAAAAATGACCTCACTTTGTTGTTTAAAAACGCTCACTGGTCCTCAGTATGCGACAAGTTTAAGAACACACACACACACACACACACACACACACACAGCAAACCTCTGGTATGTGTGTATCGCTGACCGTTCTCACTTTAAAGAACGATGCTGGAGACGGATATTTACACATACCAGACTCCAGCAGACAATCGTTTCTCATAATATTCCCTGTGGTCAGGGTCACTGTGGAGACTGAGGCTGAAAGAGAAAAACAGGAATAATAATAATAATAATAATTATAATAATAATAACGCATACACATTTACACACAGAAACTCAAACATAAACATCTCTCTGAGGTCAAAGGTTAATGACTCACTTAAATGGAATTAAAAACACAATTAACAAAGCCAAAGGGGGGAAAAAAATAATACACACACAATTTCACATTTATTCTTTATTTTAACTTAAAGGTGAAGTAAGTAGTTTATAGTGCCATCTAGAGGAGAGGCTGAAATTTACAACAAAGAACTGCTGCTCTGCTCACCCCCTCCCTTCCCTGAGCGCTACGGTGTCCTCAGCCGGTCAAATGTCGTCCTCGTCGTCTTTCTCCGTGTCAGCAGATGAGGTTCGTGAGGCGAGGGAGAGGGCGGAGCTACCGCGGCCGTAACAGACGAAGTGGAGAGAGTGGAGGCGGGACTTCCTGCTACAAGTAAAGAGACGCTTGATTTGTTCTCTCGTGTTTGTCCTTACAGGCTCCGGTAGAAACATGGCGTCTCTCTGCTAACAGTGGCTATGCAACCGCGGCCCGCGACCATGTTATTTTACATGGCTTTTTGAAACACTACGAAAATGAAACAAAAACTATTATACAGCGACTAGACAATGCAGGAGCACATAATATGTATAAAAAAGTGGATTTTGGGTTATATAAACCCATAAATACTACACAGTGTCCCTTTAAGCCAAAACAAAGCATTTAACCTGTAGTAAAAAAAAATAAAACCGTTATTAAAACATTTCCCCACTTCAGCGTTGAGACTTCAGGGTAACAACAGAAGACACGAAGGAGCAGAATCATGCAACACATTTAACCTGAATACATCATGAACTGCTTTGTATGGATTTAAATCCTGATAATTGGACCATGGATAAGAGTGGACTCTGTCAGACGCCGGTTGAAAGTTTCCTCACTCATGACTATATATATATATATATATATATATATATATATATATATATGTACTGTATATTTATATTTATTTAAAATGACAGATGTTTTCTGTTATTGCTGTGTGACTTCACGATGACACCGTAAAAGAGTAGGAAAGGAATGGCACGAGAAGTCTTTGCGCAAACCCAGTCCTTTGCTTGACGTGCGTCTCTCTACTTCACATCTTTTATGTACAGCATATAATAATAATAATAATAATAATAATAAAAACAATCTAAATCTTTGCGTCATGCTTGCAAAAATAAAAACAAAGAGACTTAATGAAAGCAAACCCCGGTGAGTCCGTGTCAGTGCGACCTAGGTGAGCTCAGTTGTACATGGTCATGTGGAGCCACTGCAAACAGAAGAAGAAAACACCTGTTTGTTTATTTCCTGTGTTAGTGAAGCAGATAAAGAGGAAGGAGTCACTACTGTGTCTGTGCTCATACCTGTCTGTAGCTGACGGTTATCATTCCCATTCCCGCCATGTCGAACGCTTGGAATTTGTCTGTTAAAAGAGCAAAAACAGAAGAAACCTTCAGGAACTGTAATGACCTTTGAGTGTTTACTCTGTGACGACAGGTAAACAAAGGCTTTACAGAGCCTGGATAGCTCAGTCGGTAGAGCATCAGACTTTTAATCTGAGGGTCCAGGGTTCAAGTCCCTGTTCGGGCGATGCAAGTTTTTAATCTACACGGTAACAGCATCTGGATTATTGGACTGTTCACACCTGGCATTAGATGTTGTCTGTGTCCACGTTACGATTACATCTGACGTCCCAGACCTTTATTCAAGCACATACTGACGTCGAGAACAAAAGTACGATTTCACCGAATCTGACCGTACAGATGTGCGATACTGAAAGGGGAAGTAAGTAGTTTATAGTGCCATCTAGAGGAGAGGCTGAAATTTACAACAAAGAACTGCTCCTCTGCTCACCCCCTCCCTTCCCTGAGCGCTACGGTGTCCTCAGCTGGTCAAATGTCGTCCTCGTCGTCTTTCTCCGTGTCAGCAGATGAGGTTCGTGAGGCGAGGGAGAGGGCGGAGCTACCGCGGCCGTAGCAGACGAAGCGGAGAGAGAGGAGGCGGGACTTCAGCTACAAGTAAAGAGACGCTTGATTTGTTCTCTCGCGTTTGTCCTTACAGGCTCCTGTAGAAACATGGCGTCTCTCTGCTAACAGTGGCTATGCAACCGCGGCCCGCGACCATGTTATTTTACATGACTTTTTGAAACACTACGAAAATGAAACAAAAACTATTATACAGCGACTAGACAATGCAGGAGCACATAATATGTATAAAAAAGTGGATTTTGGGTTATATAAACCCATAAATACTACATATTGTCCCTTTAAGGCCACATTTTACTTCTCCGACTGAGTAATGCGTTATCCGTCTGCGTCACCACGGAGACGCCTCGAGCCTTTATACTTCTGCGTCGTGGTGACGGACACGCGCTGCAATTTCCCGCCCGATCAGTAGGGGTCGCTGCGCAAGGTTGTTGTGCTTCTGGCTACAGTGAGCAATGGTGTCCGAGAAAGAAAGACTGTTGTTGTTGAAACAGTGGCCGTTTCTCACTTTTCTGTGTGACGGAACGCAGCTTTAAGATAATTTGAGGCGAGAAATTGGCCATTTAGAGTCTAAACATGTGCTGTGTGTGTTAAGATATGACGTATTTATAGTTTGGCAGCGACGTTGTCGGCGGTGATCAGCTCCGCCCTCTGTGGACACTCGGTGCTCACTGTGAGCCGGCACAGAGCAGCTTATCTCGGCCTGTCCTGAGGACCAATCGCAGCTCTTGCCGTCTCCGTTGTCCCTTGACGGAGTGACGGACACAGGCTCTGCGTCGACGCAGAGTCTCTGCGTAACCTACGCAGAGCACTTTACGCAGAAGTATAAATTGGGCTTTAGCTGTGATCTGATCACTGAGGACAGGGTCTCAATGGGGTCTAAGAGAGGAGGCTTTTTAAACTCACTGTCCTGTCCTCTTGTGACACAAATCAAACTATCTACAGTGTATGTTGTTGCCAGGTGAAATCCTTACATTAATTTTAACATGTTACTTGACAATTTAAACATATAAACGTCTTCATGCTCAGCAGAAAGGTCTGGTGGTTTGCAATAGTGTCCTCAGCATCTTTCTGCCTCTCACTTCCTCCTCTGATCTCCCTGAGGTCATTCATTCATACGCGTGTGTGTGATTAGCAGCGATAGGTAAGATACGGTTCAATTATTCTGGGGTTTGTGAGATACTGCATGTGATTTATATACAGTACGTGATGGTGTTTCCCTTACGCATCATGGTCTCCATCTTCATCACCAGGTACAGGAAGCCGGGGTAACTGATGGTCATGTCCGGCTCCGTGTATCTCAGTCCGACCAGCTGCATCACCAGATCATCCACGATGATCCCTGGAGCAGAGACAGACAACACAAGTTTAATTAGAAATACTACAATGAAGATAAACTTCATATGTTACTAAACTCAATTTTTATTTAATCATTACTTCTTTATTCATAGGGTAACGCGTGGACATCGTTTAATCACTCACGTGATTGATGTACAGAATCTTTTCTTTACTTTTCTATTACTTGAATAGTTTATTTTGTACATATGACAATGAACGCTTTGAATCTTGAATCTGAATTTCAATGCGTGACAAAAAATACAGAATGTGGGTAACTTAACCCTAACCCTAATAATAGGACTTTGCAAATAAAAACAAAATCAATATTAAATGTAGTGTTAAATATAGTGTCTAGTGTCTAGAATGTTATTTTTTGATAAAAAAACAAAATAGTAAACAACAATAGTTCCCTCCAACTTTGTCGATGAACAATGCTGTGTGGCAAAAAGGAAAAAGAGAAGAAGTGCTATGGCGCCCCCTGTTGGTCACATTTCTCTTTACATCGAGTCAAACTGAAGCGTGCATTCATTTATGTCACAGCGTGTCCTCGGTCCTCACCTGCTGCTTTCAGAGCAGGAGCCACCTCTTGATACTCCAGATGCTTCGTCTTGTTCTTGTCAAACGCCAAGAAAATGTCCTGAGGAGAGATTTTCACACAGCATTGAAGAAAACCTGCACGTTTGCAGACGTCTGCACACAATTACGTGGTGCTTTTTTTTTTTTTAGGTTTTGGGCACTTTTTGGGTCGGTTTCAGGTTCTCTCAGAATGAGCCTGTACATCTGCATCATTACTTCTCTGCATTACGTCGCTGAGAACTGAAAAAGCAACACCTTTCTGTGTGTGTGTGAATGACACGTCTTGCCTGACAACTATAGCTTTTCAGTAGAAAAATGAATGGTGTCGGCTGCACTCGACTCGAGTTTGCATGTTCTCCCTGTAAGTGCGCGTGGATTCTCTCCGGGTCGTCCAGTTTCATCCCACAGTCCAAAAACATCCAGATTTGGGGATAAGGCAAATTGGTCCCTCTAAATCAGGCATGCCCAAAGTCCGGCCCGGGGGCCAATTGCGGCCCATGTTCAAATGTTCACCGGCCCGCACCCTCTGTTATAAAATCAATGATATGTGGCCCGCCAGCACTGTTGACCTGAGTATTACATGCACAAACAGTCTGTTTGCTACATTGTAACATTTTCTGACCAGTGCGGACCAAAGCAATCCAACTATAGGTGTAAAAGCGCCCTAAGTGACTCTCACCCGTGTGACGTCTTCGCATTAAAACCACTGTTTTTGAGCCAGAACTGGACGACATACTGCAGTCAAGATCTCAGTATCACACTTCACATTAGTGCAGACATGATTTGTTTAGTCCATGATTTATTAGGTAAATACATTCTAAAATCTTAATTAAATAGAATTTTTGTGATGATCAAAACCACCGTTTTGAATGTAGAAGTCTACAGTGAGCATTTAATAGTGAATAATGTGTAATGTTTCAAATGAACTGAGATATGTTTAATATTCTCTAAATATTAGTGTTTCTTTCCAGACAGACTTTTTCTTCATTTGATGTGGTCTTGAAATACGAAAGGCAGAGGGATTTTGGTAAAAACTTGAAAATAAAAAGAAATGAAGGATGTCATTTGCAATAAAAATGTCATAAAATAGATCATTTGTATTTAATGTTATTGGTTCAAAGAATGTCAGTCAGAATGGTCGGCCCCCCACACGTTTTCACCTTACCAAATCTGGCCCTCTTTGCAAAAGGTTTGGACACCCCTGCTCTAAATTATAGGTGTGAGCGTGAACGGTTGTTTGTCTCTATATGTGGCCCTGTGACGGGCTGGTGATCTGTCCAGGGTGAACCCTGCCCTTCGCCCTATGTCAGCTAAGATTGGCACCAGCGGACCCTCACGTGGAGGATAAAGTAAATAATAACAAATGTAGTAATAACAAATGTAGGGTGTTGATTATCTCACCGTCCACCTCTTGATCTTATCCCACAGACCCTTGAAGTCGTTCCAGTTCAGCCGAGCGATGCCCTGACTCTGGATAAACCGCGGAAGTCAAGGAAAAAATGGAAATGGGCACAACACAACACAAACACAGCTCATATAGAGTCAGGTCCATAAATATTGGGACATCGACACAATTCTCTTCTTTTTTGGCTCTATACACCACTATAATGAATTTGAAATGAAACAAACAAACAAACAGAACAAGAACAAGCAGGAACTGAAGAGCGCTGCAGTAGAGGCCTGCCAGAGCATCACTAGAGATGAAACCCAGCGTCTGGTGATGTTGCTGCCTTCCAGACTTCAGGCTGTAATTGACTGCAATGGATTTCCAGCCAAGTATTAAAGGTGAAGTAAGTAGTTTATAGTGCCATCTAGAGGAGAGGCTGAAATTTACAACAAAGAACTGCTCCTCTGCTCACCCCCTCCCTTCCCTGAGAGCTACGGTGTCCTCAGCCGGTCAAATGTCGTCCTCGCCGTCTTTCTCCGTGTCAGCAGATGAGGTTCGTGAGGCGAGGGAGAGGGCGGCGCTACCGCGGACGTAGCAGACGAAGCGGAGAGAGTCGAGGCGGGACTTTCTGCTACAAGTAAAGAGACGCTTGATTTGTTCTCTCGCGTTTGTCCTTACAGGCTCCCGTAGAAACATGGCGTCTCTCTGCTAACAGTGGCTATGCAACCGCGGTCCGTGGTCATGTTATTTTACATGACTTTTTGAAACACTACGAAAATGAAACAAAAACTATTAAACAGCGACTAGACAATGCAGGAGCACATAATATGTATAAAAAAGTGGATTTTGGGTTATATAAACCCATAAATACTACACAGTGTCCCTTTAATGATTGTTAAGTTTGTCCCATTACTTTTGGTCCCCTAAAAAGTTGAAGGCACATATAGAAAGTGTTGTAATTCCTTCACCGTTCACCTGATTTGGATGTAAATACCCTCAAATGAAAGCTTGAAGTCTGCAGATAAAACCCACCTTGTTGTTCGTTTCATTTCTAATCCATTATAGTGGTGTATAGAGACAAAAAGAAGAGAATTGTGTCGATGTCCCAATATTTATGGACTGTACATACAGAGCCGCGTTCTTCTGAAGCAAACAGAACACGTCAGGATTAGTCCAATGAGTAAATTCTGTGAGTGTTATTTCAAAATGTACCAAGTGTGAAAAGCTTAATTTCTTATAACATCAGACTTTTAAAAGACTTTAAAGTCTGTTCAAGACCCTTATTCAGGCATATTTTAGACAGCACCACCTGTGTTAGAGCCTCAAAGATGCACTCTTTACAGTTTGTATAAATAAAGATCCTGATGGTAAAATCGAATGGCGAAACATAAAAGCAATACATGCAGTATTTCAGTTCAAATACGCTATAAAGAACTATTTTCCCAAGGATACATCCATGAGGACCACCAGGCTCTTACAGTGCTCCAGAGCCAGGTTCTTCTCGCTGCCGGCCAACACTGAAGACAACAGATTAAAATATCATCAGAGAGCATTTTTAAACACGTGACGTGACACATCACTACACGTGATGTTTGAGATGTTGAGACGTCACTGACCTCCTTCCTGTATGGCTTCAGTCAGGAGGGAGTAGAGATGAACTGGTTTACATAACTCCTTCTGATGATTGAAAAAAACAGGAAACGTTAAAGGTCCCCTATTGTGCAAAATCAACTTTTTAATCTTTTAGTACTTATATTTGGGACTCAGTGGGCCATACCAGTCCCCAAAATGTGAAAAAACAAGACTCAGTCATGTTTTAGTGGTTCCACTTTGTGTAAGTATAGGCGATAAAACACGCGATGTTTACACCTCCAGACCAAGTGACGACATTTCACCGTGAATGTTGGCACCCCGCCAGGCAGAGTACTTCACAGAGTACTTCACAGAGTACTTCACAGAGTACTTCACAGCTCCACCGTAGCTCCCCCTTGTCCCTGTGAAATACGAGACTGCAGGCGAGGGAGGAAGAGTGGCTGCACAGCGGAGCACAGTGTTTTACACAAACTTCCAGCCTCAGAGGACTTGTGTGTCCAGTGGATATATTTTATTTATGAAAAAAATGTTCACAAGCTTCACAAGCCCTTTGTTGTTGATCATGTATGTAAATTCCTATGCTGGAGGGACACCTTGAACGCACCAGTTACGTGCCTGCGGTTGGCGAGTGGCGTGTGTGGTTCGGTGATATGAGGAGCACGCGTTTGAAAGCACTGCAGAAAGATGTAGATGTTGTCCTACATTTCTTCTCAACCAAAGGCTGCCTTTCTGTCGTGTTTCCACGTTCTCTCCTCGTGTTGTTGATCCACACACGTCACTTTCAGCCGCAGTAACACTGGTGCGTTCAGGGTCTTTTTCTAGCATGGGAATTTACAAACACGCCGCGCGGCGCATTAATCGTTTTTCTTCAATTTTTTTATGATTGCGAGAAGCCAAAATCGTGGTCACTCTATGCATTACGGTGAAACGCAGTAACAACAGGTAAACGGACATTACTATGGGGTATATGGAGCGGGGGTTGTGACGACGCTGCATGACAATAGGTGATAAGTGGCGACAGTTAGATCGACACTCCCCTGGAAGCAGTGGATGTGTGTTTACCTGGGTCTCATTCACATGTAAATGATCAGGCACAAAACCGAGCGTTCTGAAAAAAGTTGTTTTGGCAGAGTTATTGAACTGCTATTGTGCTTCATCCTTATGATATTTTGACTAAAGCATGACACAGACATGTTCATTAGGGCACCAGGACCTAGTTTAACTCGGGTTAATAGGGTATAATATGGGACCTTCAATAAAACAAGATGTAACGTACAGAGGATTCATCTATATTCAAAACAGGGACTCGAAGCCTGTATTTTCTCATCTTTATTACCGTGAATCTTCTTTCTACCACACTAAAGGCACATGTTTGCAAGACGTGACCTGAACTCCAGCTCTGGTTTTGGACACAAAGCAGCTGCGTGCAGATAAATCTCACCTTGTTGGAGTGCTTCAAGAACAGCCGTCTCATAGATGTAGGGGGAGGGAGAGCGGCCTGGTGAGGATATGAATGCTGCAGAAAGGAGAAGGAAAAAAAACAGTATCTCTGGTCATGCTCTCCTTCAGTTTGGCAGTTGAAGTAAAAAAAAATCAAAAATCAATCTCCTTGCTGGCATCTATCCCAGCATGCACTGGGTGGGGGAGTGGACACACCCTTTAAAGTGTGACAAAGAGCTAACGTGACAGATGTTCATACCTTTACTGAGCTAATCTGCAGGAGACAACACAGCCGAGTCTTCCATCCACACTGTGCAAGCAGACACTATGCACTCTGCTAATCTGGGATTATTTAGAAAATGACGCAATGAAATAGGCACTTTGTTTAGTGCTGCGGTTGCAGTCGTCCCCCAAAATAATGTCAGTAACGTGTGAAGCACAGGCACACGATATAAAACTTGTTTACTTATTTACAGGAGCACGGATGGTTCTTTTAATCTGAGGCTCATAGAATAATCTATCTGACACAGATACGAGCCACAGCTGTGGTTGTGATAAATACACAATATCAGATCTGATATGAAGACGCTTTCAGGATGGAACGAGTGCTTTTCACACCTGTAACCCGATCACCCTTTCAAAGCTTTCCTGCCTTTTTATTTCTAAGATTAACGCCATTGTGCGACAGACAACCAGTTAAACTCGTCTCCTACCTCTGTCATGGAGATGTCGTGCGTGGGTTTTTGAGCGTCGCTGAAGAAAAAAGGATCAAGTTATATTGTAAGAATCATCATTTGTGAATCACAGGACAAAGAAAATGCAAAAAACCATTATGGTGAGGTCATGAGTCTAAGCTGCTGATGTTGAATAATTTACATTCTCAAGAGGTTCAGAAATAAATCCACACAGTACAGAGTTAATTTACTCATTTATTAAAGACGAGTTTGATATTGATTAATAATCCCTTAATAACCTTTCACCACAAATTAAATCAAGTGATCTAAGTCAAACATATTTTGCTATACAACGAATGAACAGACGACTCAGTGACTCACGTGGCCGTGTTGCCCTGTTCGGTGAGCACCCGCAGGAGGAACGATCCCTGCTGATTTGGTTCAGCTGTGGAAGGAACGATGATGTAGCGACCCGGAGGAAGCGAGCCGCGGAGGACGACCTCCCTGCGCGTGGAGTAATGAGGGCAGGAGAGGACGGGCCGAGTCTTCAGGTCCTCAGTGGACAGGTATGTCTTTGAGGGAAGGGCCTGTTCACCAGGACACATGATAATACTGATTATAATACCAGTAGGTAAGAATTCACAGGTCTTTCCATCTTTAAGCAGAGCCTGGATAGCTCAGTCGGTAGAGCATCAGACTTTTAATCTGAGGGTCCAGGGTTCAAGTCCCTGTT
Organism: Microchirus variegatus; assembly: GCF_963457635.1. Taxonomy (NCBI): domain Eukaryota; kingdom Metazoa; phylum Chordata; class Actinopteri; order Pleuronectiformes; family Soleidae; genus Microchirus; species Microchirus variegatus. Next base: position 36,249,507 of record NC_139804.1, read on the forward strand.
CAGGCGATAGAAGTTTTAAGTAAAACAGACTACGAGAGATGAGATAATCTACTGCAGTTTAAATGAAACCAAAGCACAGCACTGATTTCAGATAACATAATCTCAAGGCACATAGACTTTATATAGTAAGACTAAGACCTTACAATAGCAAAGAGAGAAAGGAAAACACCATTGGCATCAGAGGACGTTAGTTGAGAAAGTGATCACTAATGTGTCTTGTGGACAGAGTGTGTGTTTGTGATCAGTTCTGAGGATGTATTCTGTGTTTAACACACAATCCACATGTAAGTGAAGGGAATAATTCACGGCAGGTGTGAATGCGGCCGAATCCATACCTTACTGAGTTTCTACTATAATGACGTCTACAAAAAAACCTGTGATTTGTTCATGTTGAACTATTGATGCACTCAGTGGCACATGGTTGGGACATCAGCCATAAACAAGATGGTTAGTGTTTAGAGGATTACGTACACACAGTATTTGGATTGTAATTTAACGTTCAGTATATTTTACTCAAACTGAAGATGAAGCTGCTGTTTTTACTGGTGTTCTCTCGCCTGAACTGTGAAGTTAATCACGTGGATTTTCTGTTCACAGATATTGATATTTGTGATGTGTGTTTTCTACTATATTCCTAAGGACTTTTAAAAGCATTTGTAGCTATGATGAAAGCAGGACAGGGGTTAGGGTTAAAATAGGGTTTAGATTAGGATTAGGGCAAGGGTTCAGCACTTAGTTCGGCAACGCTTTCTTTTACAGTCCCCTAATTACCAGGTATTTACCTGGTAAATTCATGGTAACACCAAAGTGTTACTAGGTAATTACCAATGGTAATAAGAAAGTAAATACAGTGAAACTGTTGCCAAAATACTGGGCATTTACCTGGTAACTATATAGTTAATTATAGCGTGTTATTACTGCTGTTAATAAGAAGGTATGTACAGCTAAACTATGGCAAAACTATGGTAAATGTAAGTGTATTATTGGGTTATAAACTGGTAATAAGCAGGTACCTACAGTCCCCTAATTACTAGCTATTTACCCAAGGGGTAATCTAACAAACCTAACCCTAAAAATGTGTGTAATTACATGGAAACAAGCTTGGCTTTCTTTTACAGTACAGTTTTACTTTACTTACCGAGTACATTACCGTGCATTACCCAGTATTTTGGCAACGGTTTCACTGTATTTACTTATCTTATTACCCTTGGTAATTACCTAGCAACACTTTAGTGTTACCATGAATTTACCAGCTAAATACCAGGTAATTAGGGGACTGTAAAAGAAAGCGTTACCCTTAGTTCTGATGGTTAAGGTTAGAGTAAGGGTTTAGGGTATGAATTATGTCAATGATGTGTCCTCAATAAGATATAAAAACAAGTTTATTTGTGTGTGTGTGAGCGAGAGAGAGAGAGAGTACCAGGAATATATGCAGGGATATGGCGAGGTCTGCGCGTGTACGTCTCTGGTGTTTCTGCATCAGAGCCAAAACAAAGGAGCAGCTCTTCTGGGAGCCGGTGCCGTGACTGTCCACCTCTGACAGATCCAAGACGAACTGAGGATTCTGCCAGAACCAACCTGTGAACACACACACACACACACACACACAGTTTTAGGCAGGTATTCTCAGGACTCTGCATTGACTTTTATTAATTGGAACCTTAACTTTAACTTTAACCATTATTCCAGGAAAGGTCAACAAATACAAGTACACACACAGTTCTACTTGCATAACATTGATGATAAATCGTCAAATACCTTATGATTGACTTTTAGGTCAGGAGATAAACTATTAACATGTTTGCCATTGGTGGTGGATGTGTTCCAATGAAGTAGAATTGAGAAAAACATTATACAGTCAGTATGGTCATTATAGCATTGCTAAAACAACAAATCTTAAAAAGATTTTTAAGATGTTGTAATCAATCCCTTTCGACAAAGAAATATACATTTCATTATACTTTAGCGTTGGGTGATGTCCATTGTGATCTTTGTTTTGTAAATCATTGGCATGAACAATAGAATATCTGTTTGCATATGTCAATGCTGCAGCTGCCCTGTCTGCTACTTAAAAGGTGTGGAGGATGTGGACTAATTCATTTTGTTACAGCAAAGATAAATTAGTGCGTAAGAAAAATTTATAAACTATATATATGAAAAACAAATACTTAGAGCAGGGGTGTCCAAACTTTTTGCAAAGAGGGCCAGATTTGGTAAGGTGAAAACGTGTGTGGGCCGACCATTCTGCCTGACATTCTTTGAATAACATTAAATACAAATTTTCTTATTTTATGACATTTTTATTGCAAATGACATCCTTCATTTCTTTTTATTTTCAAGTTTTTACCCAAATCCCTCTGCCTTTCGTATTTCAAGACCAAATAAAATGAAGAAAAAGTCTGTCGGGAAAGAAACACTTTAGAGAATATTAAACATATCTCAGTTCATTTGAAACATTACATATTATTCACTATTAAATGCTCACTGTAAACTTCTACATTCAAAACGGTGGTTTTGATCATCACAAAAATTCTATGTTCATTAAGATTTTAGAATTTATTTACCTAATAAATCATGGACTAAACAAATCATGTCTGCACTAATGTGAAGTGTGATACTGAGATCTTTACTGCAGTATGTCGTCAAGTTCTGGCTCAAAAACAGTGGTTTTAATGCGAAGACGTCACACAGGTGAGAGTCACTTAGGGCGCTTTCACACCTATAGTTGGATTGCTTTGGTCCGCACTGGTCAGAAAATGTTACAATGCAGCAAACAGACTGTTTGTGCATTTAATACTCAGGTCAACAGTGCTGGCGGGCCACATATCACATTGATTTTATAACAGAGGGTGCGGGCCGGTGAAAATGTTAACATGGGCCGCAATTGGCCCCCGGGCCGGACTTTGGGCATGCCTGACATAGAACTTCAAATGAAAAAATGAACAAAACTGAAAAATAGGTTTCTCTCTTGTCAACAGCTGCAATTAAACCATGTTGTAATTCAGTGGTTTGGCGTTTCCCAAATGAGCCTGGAGCAGATTAATCGCCTAATCACCGTAAACTAGGTTGTCCTGGGTTGACAGACAGATATAGACGGACAGAATAAACACGCTGTAGTGTCTTTGCTACTGTTACTGAATACAGAACAAATAAGCCTGTCTCAACTCGAAACATCGGATTAAATACTATGCAAACATGTTCACAGGGCATAAAAGGGGGATTATCTTACTGGTCTTAGCAACTGAGCATGGAAACCAGTACAATTCGATGACTTCCTACAGAATCTTCTGTAAATGCTCCAGAGCAAAAGCCACATTAGTGCTTTTATTTTGGAGGAACTCTTATAACAAGAAAGAGGCCGCGGACCCATTCATACACGGACCAGTTGAGATGATCTTACGGCGGAGATATAAACACACAACCCAGTTTTCATTATTATTATTATTATCAAACATCATGTGTTGTCAAGTGTGTTTACCCCCTCGGGGAGATCCTCCCGCTGTGATGCGTGGCACCCAGTTCCCATGAAGCATGATGCAGGACCACGGCTGCACACTGGAGCTGGAATCTTTGAAGTTCTCGCACAGGTGACACACCTCCATCATCTCAAACTGCTGTCGAAAGTCCGATATCGACATCCTGATTGAAGAGAACACATGTTCTTCTGAAGTCTACTGTCTCGGTTCAACACACACAGTGTAACAGCAGCTGTGTTTGTGTAGCTTTATACGACAGCGTTTCAAAAACAAAAAAACACGTGTTCGTTTGCCTTGTGGGTTCCTGACGAAACTCCGGGCAAAGTGTGTTTTTGTTTGGTTTGGTGTTTGCAGAGGGCGGACATGAACAAGCGAGGATGGAGTAAATGATGCATGTCACACACACACACACAGAGAGAGAGAGACAACGCTGAATCACAAACTCACCAGAACTCGCCGTCCTCCCGACTGATTCTCTGCAGTCGTTTCTGCTCCTCGGGGCTCACTCTGTTCCACTCTGGACTGGAAAGAGACGAAGAAGTGAAGACTGAGAGACTGTGTTTATTTATGCACAAAAGATTACACATTATTTACCATTTTAACTCAGGAGATGATAATAGGGAACATTCATTATTAGTGCTGGGCACGTTAAGGCCGTTAAGGTGCATCATGTGATAACTCACCAACAACAACAGTGCAGCCAGAATATTTGCATTAAAAAAAATATATTGCAGACTGCAAATCATGTTTTACGTTTTGAAATCATGTTTTGGGCATGTGGCGCCACCTACCGCTGTCTACGAATCATTGCAGTCGGTAGAGTCTCAGCTGCCGAGCAACCACAGGTTGCCAGTTACGTCAGAAAACGAAACCTAAAAGACCTCGGTATTTTGAATTTGAATGTAGTAACCGGCTTTGGCCACATTCTTACACATGGCACCTTTAACGCATGATGCGCATCCGTGACGACTGACCGGAAAAAGACGTGCGTGACGTCATGTGTACGTGACTAAAATGAGTCTCTAAAGTAACGCTAAACTTTAAAAAACAGCGGTACGCTGGTTATTTGTAGCGCTGCTCTTTTCCTTTAATAAACAGACCGCTGCAGTTCGACTGAAGGGCGCGCTAACCGGTGCTAAAAGGAGCTAATGCAGCTAGCGGCGCTAACTGGTAAACGGTGCCTGTCTTTTTACGGTCAGTTGTCATGGAAACGCATCATGCGTTAACGTGCGTTAACCTAGTGCCCAGCACTATTTATTATATTTTATTAATAATCTAATAAAAATGACCAATGTCCTCACCTTTTATTTGCAAAAACAAATAGTGACGACATGCATCAATGTACATTTTTATATGGAAAGCTTGGAATTGACTTCCCCCCCCACCATGCATAACTAGCATAAATGCAACATGTGTGTGTTACAGAGACGGTGCAGACCAAGACACCAATAACAACAACAACAACCAGAAACAAACAAACCAACTCAGGGAGATTTAGAGACAGAGATTCTATTAATCCTGCAGGTTTGCAAAATGTTTTCTTTATCATTCAGCACTTAATCGTGCTGTAAACCTGTCTGATCTGGCTCATGCGGAGGGTGTGTGTACTAACCCATTTACATCACTCCAGGGCCCCACCCACTCAGTGTTTCCCCAGGGGTTGAGGATCCGCACTAAATCCTCTGTGCCATGTGCCGACTTCACCTGTCAGAGACGAAGAAACAGCGAACACGTGAGAGCGGCAGAAAGAAGAGATCAGCGTTTCCACTACATTAAAACTCAACAATGACGTCTGAATGGAAATGCACTAATTAACGCCTGTCGTCGTACCTCACCCATCCACCCATTCTGACTTCATTTACCCAGACACCACAATTAAAGGATGATACAAGTTCATCCTGTCACCTTAGACCTACCTGCACACAGCATATTATTTAAGGATTTAAGTTTACAGTCGTTCAAACGGCCGAAAACATATAAAGACATGCACGAACGATGATCTTAAAGCGGAACTAGACCGGAAGTTCCTATAAACGCTGTTTTTTTTGGTGTGTATCTGCGTCATTACCTTGTTTATGAAGCCCTGACGGTTCGAAACAAACAGTTCAGCCACTGCTGAGAACGCTGTGTTTTATTGTAATCTCGGGGCTCAACGAGATCACTGAAAATCCCGTAATAGTTACGTAAGCAGCGGTTCTCCTGAACAACCGATCGTCCTGCTCCGGGCACTAGTCCGGGCACATCCCGTTGCGTACATTGAACCGCAGAAGAAGAATAACGTCCGTTGTGGAGGTGTTTCACGAGCGACAGTGTCTTCTGACTCTGGGTCTGACTCCGGTTTAAAGTCATAAAAGGGACTGCGGCGGGGAGTCGTGAAGAAGCTATTTTTAAACACTGTTAAAACAATGTTTTGATAATGAGGAGCAGTGCATCCACCGTTCCAGAGGGGGGCGCTGTGCTTCTGAGAACGGATGTGCTGGATAGTACTGGCCAATCACAAGACTCTGTCTTCTGGGGGTGAAAGTTCACTCTCAAATCTCGCAGCAGAAAAACACTGTCAGAAAAGAGGATTTCTATCGGCTCGTTTACAGCAACTAGGAGGTTTTTGAGCATAAAAACAAGTTAATATATGTAAGTAGACCTCCATAACTAACATTTATGTGCAACAGGACCACTCTATGTCACCTTTAAAAGGGTTCGTTGTCACTCTGCTCATCCACCCTGACTGACCTTTGACCTTACACAGACAGAAAAGATGAATCTCAGCTGACGCTTGTTCGACTCGTTCAGCTTCAATTACCTTCTCCACTGCAGTCACAGAGTAAGCGTGTCTGAACATGATCCCCAGTTCATTCCTTGTTTCCAGAGCTCCCTTAGAGGACAAAAGGGGAAGAAAAAACCCACAGTCAGGCAGGACAAGAAGATACATGACTCATCATCACATAATATAGTATGCACAGAAGGAAACATGTTCCCAAAGATGTTCCCAAAGTGCTGTCACGCCTGTCCTGTGGCCACCACACCTGGCAGTTGGCACAGTTGATGAGCGCTCCTTTAGAAAGCAGGTGTCGCAGGATGGTGGGGAGGTCCTGAGGCAGCAAGGAAATGTTCAGAACCTCAGTTACTCCACCGGTCATATCCACCATGGCCTCGTGAGGGAAGCCCATGTCCAGAGCTATGTAGCCGCCTTTCAGCCTGGGACAGGGAGGTGGAAAACATTAGATCAGGTGATAGGTGATAAACAATAAGACAGAACGTTTTTTTACTCTCCTTTAACTGCTTCTCCTTAGCTTTTATATTCTCGTTGTGCCTTTTATATTTGTACTCACTTGGCATAGGCCTTCTCCAGCAGTGAACTCCAGAACTCATGCTGGTCTGGGGATTTGAGGTAGATCAGTTTGTTGTTCTGAGTCGGCAGCAAGTCGTCGATCCTCACCTCCTCCCATTGACCGTACTGCCAGAACTACGCAGGGTGTGAAAACGCACGTCGTTTTTTTAACATAACGCCAACAAAACTACCGTTCAAAAGTTTGGGCTCACCTACACAATTTTTTGTGTGTTTTTTCCATTAAAAGTCACACTTTTATTCATCAAAAGAGTTGCAAAATGAATAGAAAATATAGTTAAAACTGTTTTCAGCATCATTGCACAGGGGTTTTCTAATCATCCAATAGCCTTCTAATGCGATTAGCAAACACAATGTACCATTAGAACACTGGAAATGGGCCTCTAGTCTATACACCTATGTACATATTCTATTAAAAACCAGACGATAGCAGCTAGAATAGTCGTATAGAGTGTATTTCTGATTCATTTCATGTTATATTCATTGAAAAAAAGTGCTTTTCCTTCAAAAGTAAGGTCATTTCTAAGTGAGCCCAATTGTCCCTAATCCTGTTTAAATTCTAACTCCAGGTAAATCACCACCAACAGCAGCACCAACAAGACAAGACATGACACCAACAGCTGTGCAACACAGACAACAACGTGTTTGGGAACATTCTGGTATTTACCTTGAAGGTGAAGCTGCCGTTGTAGCCTTCGTCGAAGCTCTGCTCGAGAGGAACAACCCTGATGAGCAGAGACCGGTGCACGGCGAGGGAAGCGATGGCAGAGAGAAACCAGCAGTCGTCTGAAGAAGACAGGTTTAGGTATCGGAGGATATGGAAAAATGTTCACTTTGCACTCTTAGAAATAAAAGTGCTACGTAGAACCATATAAGGTTCTTCGGCTTGTCCTCAAAGGAGAACCCTTTATTCGGGAATGGGGTTTTAAAGGGTTCTCTGGATCAAAAATGATAAATGGTTCTTACTGGAACCATTAGTGTCACCAAGAACCCTTGATAAAACCTTTCTTCGGGAAAGGGTTTTTCAGAAGCAAATGGTTCCAGGTAGAACCTCAGCCCTTGTAGAAGAACCCTTTTGGAAAACCTTATTTCTAAAGGCCACATTATACTTCTCCGACTGCGTAATGCGTTATCCGTCTGCGTCACCACGTAGACCACTCGAGCCTTTATACTTCTGCGTCGTGGTGACGGATAGGCGCTGCAATTTCCCGCCCGATCAGTAGGGGTCGCTGCGCAAGGTTGTTGTGCTTTTGGCTACAGTGAGCAATGGCGTCCGAGGGAGAAAGAGAGAGAAAGACTGTTGTTGTTGAAACAGTGGCCGTTTGTCACTTTTCTGTGTCCCGGAACGCAGTTTTAAGATCATTTGAGGCGAGAAATTGGCCATTTAGAGTCTAAACATGTGCTGTGTGTGTTAAGATATGACGTATTTAAAGTTTGGCAGCGACGAAGTCGGCGGGGATCAGCTCCGCCTTCTGTGGACGCTCGGTGCTCACTGTGAGCCGGCACAGAGCAGCTTCGCTCGGCCTGTCCTGAGGACCAATCGCAGCTCTTGCCGTCTCCGTTGTCCCTTGACGGAGTGACGGACACTTAAAAAATATTCCTTGCACCCGGAGACGACGCAGAGGCTCTTCGACAGGTTCTGCGTCGACACAGAGGACTCTGCGTAGCCTACGTAGAGCACTTTACACAGGAGTATAAATTGGGCTTAAGAGTGCACAGCCTCCTCTGTGAGCAGCTGTGCATCATTCATTGTACTTTATTCTCTCCATCTTTACTCCAAATATCAACAAATACCAAGACGTGAAGAATCATGAACTGTTTCTCCTCTTAATGTGAACCAGAGCACAGCTCAGGTCTGAGATAATCGGCAATAAAAACCGAGCTCAAGCCCCAACCGGACAGGTTTTCTGAAGATTTTCTAACTGCAGTTGAGAGGTTTTGGCTTCTATTTGACAAATAAAACCACATTTCGTTATTAAAAAGAAAGAAAAGTACTAAAAAAGGGCACTGAATGGTGACCATATCCAACCTTTATATCAGAGCTGCAACTAACGACGATTTTTCATAATAGATTCATCTGTCGATTAGTTGTTCGGTCCACAAAATCAATGTTTCCCAAACCTGGATATGATGATCTCAAATGTTTGTTAAGTTTGTCCACAAAACCCCAAATGATCCACTTTTAATGATTGCGGAGCAAATAACCCATGAAAATCTATTCTCGCTGTATAAACAGGCCTGGATCCTGCTCCTGTAAGTGCATGTAGTTAATGACAGGTGAATTCTACTTACTGAGTTTCCCCTGGCGGATGTCCAGGTGTGTCGCTCCATTAATGATGAACTGAGGTGATGGACAGATCTCCTAGGAATGGCAGCGAAGGCAACGGCAGATGAAAAAAGAGAGAAGAAATTAAAAATTAAAAATTAAAAAATACAGGATGTAACCTGTCTGAGAGCGGCGTGCCAAAGGGAGTGGCGACTCATTTGGTCAACGCCAGGAGGATTAACATTTGTTCAATCATGTTTCAGATTAATATCTCCAAAAAAAAGATCTAAACACTAAATCAATTAATTTTATTAATTAATTCTTTGATCCACTTCAGTTTCTGAGACTCTTCTTGGATCTAAAGCTTTAATATTAGTAATAATCAGCATAATAATCACAGTATAAATAACCACACATACACGTGTACAACATAATCTGCATTTAAACTGACTTTCCTCTAAAAAAGGGCTCAATACATATATATATATAAAACCAGTGCATACTATAAGACATCACTATTGTGTTTTCTGGCTGTGCTGAGGAGTTTTATCTCATTTTTAAATCTTATTTTTGCTTTATTGCAGTAAATGAGGGTTAATACCTGCATGCAGTCACATCCTCTGTGGGATTTTACTGTCTCAGGACAACTCGCCTGTCTCTATAATTATGTCGGCCGTGTGCATTCAGTGAGGTTTTTGTTTGCATTTGCACGCGGTGACATTCCACTGTACCGGTAAAGCAGGAATAATGTGTATTTTGGAAATTATGAACAAAAACAATGTCAAGATGAACAAAAGGATTCCCACAGACACCAGAAGAGTTCACTTTGTGTTACACGCAGAGGATATTTAACATAAGCTATGATAATAATGCTAAGTTCACTGTTCAATACGAAAAGTCTGATGCAACTGTTCAACAGCAAAACCCTTGGGTTAGGGTTCATTAATGACAAGAGGCCAAACACATGACCTCTCTGACCTTTACCTCACATCCGTCACAGACGTCCTGAACTTGTTTAACAAAAAAACACACGACACAAACAAATATGGCGTTGGTCTCAAAACAAAACAGGTTAAGAGCCAGTGCACTGTAAAAAAGAAAAGTCAAAATGTCAAGGCAACTTGCTGCAATCAATTTTTTTGAGTTTACAGCCCAACAAAGGATCTCAAGGAAAAAAAAAAAGTTCCATCAACTAATATTATTTTGTTAGACAAACTTGTAAGTTAGAGTTGTGCCAACTCCAAAAAATTTTTTTTATAAAAAAATGTACATTATCTGAACAAGATTAGTTCGCCAAACTGTTTGAAAAGAGAATTTTGAGTTGGCACAACTCTAACTTACAAGTTTGTCAAGCAAAATAATATTAGGTGATGGAACTTTTTAAAAAAAACTTGAGATCTTTAATTGGGCTGTAAACTCAAAAATTTACTGCATCAAGTTGCCTTGAAATTTTCAGTTTTCTCAACTTTTTTTTTTTTTTTTACAGTGCGAGTCGTCAGGCGCAAACACTGTGACATAAAACTCATTAAATGATAAATATTCACGTCCAGCGGCAAAACAAGTATAACAAACAAGCGTCACATTCTCTGGTGGTTTGTGGGATTATGTTGCGTTCATTTTTAAACAGGATCTTGTAATTAATATTAATGGCGTTGGCTTCATTTTGTGGTACATGTGATACAATGACGTCTCATTCACTGTACTTGTTCTGATGTGTTGACGCTGACACGTATTGTGTTCTCTTTAATTCTTCAGTTGTTAACTAACCCTTACCCTAAATTCAAATTCAAATGTATTATCCTACAGTGTTTAAATGGCCATGTTTTATCATTCAAAACAATTATATTCAAAATATGACAAAGGTCTTTTTTTGATTAAATTGTATTTCTTAAGAACACATGTACGATTTAACTTCAGATATTGATGAAGAGGCTTAGTGTCAAAGCTTTAGAAGAGAGTTGACGATGTTAAAAACAAGTGCTGACTCTTGACTATGCAAATCTGGTAATCTGATCTGAATGACGATGAAATGCTTTTCCTTTATTTTTCACAATCTCACTGAACGTTACTTTTGAAGGGAAAGTGAAATGAACAAAGTGTTATGACTGATAACAATTATGTTGTAAATGCAACCTTTGACACCTGTTTGATCGTTAAATGACGCACTGTTCCATAGGTTTTGGTTTCACTCGGCGAAGAACAGAATTATTATTATTATTACTTGTTATTATTAGTATCACAACTCACTGTGGGAAATAATAACAATGACTACACAAACTCTACTGCCAATTGTCTTTTACTTCCACTCGTCATGTCATGAAGCTGTTTTTATCTCTCCTTTTAAATGTGTCACACACTTTTATTCGAATCAAGAGGAAAGGCATTCGTCACTTTCATTAGCTCCTGTTGTGTTGACCTGCAGGCATTTTGGTTCTATATTTTCACCTGATATATATATATAAAAAACACACTGATCTGCAGTTGTTGTCAGAGTCAGAGTGAAGACTTCACTATCCCGAGGCAACAAACACAGGTGTTTGCCTGATACCTGATGCCTGATACGGTTCTGCCTGATACTGTATTCACCAACATAGGGATCTCGGTGTCTTTCTGTGTTTTATTGCAGATTTATAATTACACAGGAAGAAGAGTTGTGTTGACAGCATTAAATCTGCAAACATTCACACACGTTTGTGCTTCATTCACAGTAAGGAGGACACTCATAGACATAATGCATTCCCTCGACCACATGTGTCAAACTCAAGGCCCGGGGGCCAGATGTGGCCCGCCACGTCATTTCATGTGGCCCGTGAGTCATCAATTGGTCTTGAAAATCTGTGTTAAAATAGGTCTATGCTGCTTTAAGGCGTACGTGCGACCATAAACTACATTTCCCACAATGCATGGCGATTGTGTTACCCGCAAAATGACGGCACCCCTGCTACATTGCAGTGTATCATTGTATATGCATCATGCGACGAGTGAAATTGAATAAGTAATAAATACAGAAAGTTATTTAGCAAGTAGTAGTAGTTACCTTTATTTTACATTATATTTGGTTACATTTAGTTACATTTATTCTGTGGGTAACCATTATGCTGATGTGGCCCTCAGTGAAAAGGAGTTTGACACCCCTGCCCTAGACCCTTACCCTAATCTTAACCATCACAACTAAGTGCCAAACCCTAACCTTTACCCTTATCCTAACATAAACCCAATTCTAACCCTAAAACCAGGACTTAATCCCGAAAAAGGCCCTTTAAAGACGTAAGGGACCAACCAAAATGTCCTCACAAATACAAGAACATACACACACCCCATTCATTCATTTGAACAAGCCTAACCAAAGCATTATCTCTAACCTTAACCATAACCACTTAATGCCAAACCTTGATCTCACTGCAATTAAAAAAATTAGACTTAACCTGTTTGTCAGAAATGAGGTTGTGCCTCATTAGGACCAGGTGTCGTTCCCCAAACTTGGGGGGGAACAGATAAACGAGAAGAGAAGCGACAGTGCAGTAGAATTTATTATAATTATTATGTTAACATTTAATTAAAATATTACTTTTTTTTTTTCTTCCAGATTTTTATTGAGTCATACCAATAATCTATCAATAATATATCAAGAAATTAAGATAAGAATAATAAGAATAATACTGTTACTTAGTATATTCTTACGCTGTGAATCAGAATTCTCAATAACACACACATACAACCACACTGGAATATATGTCACTTTAAATGTATTTCTAATATACATTAGATGTGTATTGTGTATGTATACACAATATACACACACGCACTATACGTGTATATGTCGAGTTTTTGGTGCCTATCTATCTATCTATGTATGTATGTATGTATGTATGTATGTATGTATGTATGTATGTATGTATGTATCTGTCTGTCTGTCTGTCTGTCTGTCTGTCTGTCTGTCTGTCTGTCTATCTATCTATCTATCTATCTATCTATCTATCTATCTATCTATGTATCTATCTATCTATCTATGTATCTATCTATCTATCTATCTATCTATCTATCTATCTATCTATCTATCTATCTATCTATCTATGTATGTATGTATGTATCTATCTATCTATCTATCTATCTATCTATGTGTGTGTGTGTGTATGTATGTATGTATGTATGTATGTATCTGTCTGTCTGTCTGTCTGTCTGTCTGTCTATCTATCTATCTATCTATCTATCTATCTATCTATCTATCTATCTTATCGCGTGACTTGCTAACATCGTGTAGCTCTACCTCAAAATTAAATAAAACTGTGGATAAAATCACTTTAATAAAGTTCTTATATTACAATAATAAATGTTTTTTGTTGTTGTTTGTTTGTTGTTGTTTTTTTTTAAATTTACCTTTGGTCGCTTCCACTTGACCCCGGGCTGCATCTCCAGCTCACCCAGCGGGAAGTGATGGTCCACGAAGAGTCCGTCCCGGCCCACGGCGCTCACCTCCCCGCTCTCCGGAGGCAGGTCCCCGCTGAGCAGCTCCGCCAGCCAGCGGCGGGACTGAGAGCCGAGCAGCTCGTCGGAGCACACCGAGTCCACATCGTCCAGGGAGTTCTCCGAGGACACGCTCAGAGACTTTATCATGTCCGCGGCTTGAGATAATAATATATTTACTATTGTTCCGTTTCCAGAATGCGTGAAGTTTTCACCGGAGCAGGTGATAAATAAACACACACACACACACACACACACAGGCCACGCCCCCTGGGAGTGGACGCTCACCTGAGGAGATGAAGGCTCTGTAGGTCAGACACGCCCACATACTTCCGGTTCGTTCACCTTCACTTTTCAAATAAATAAATTCAAGTAATATTATTATTATAATGGTTATTATTATTAATATCATTATTATTGTTATATTAATATTATTATATTATTATTAATATTAATAACTTATGTTATGGCATCGACCAGCACCCTCCATAGATAGATGTTGGCCTTGGTGACTGTTTTACAATTGTTATAAATATAAAAGCCAACAGGGGGCGACTCTGCTGGTTGTACAAAGATCTAAATGGACCTATTATTTCTCACTTGATTTGAATTATTGATCTCAATCACTAGTTTTAGGCCTTCTTCGACAGCACATGATCTCAATTTATTTAGTTAAAGTATGTTCCCATTTAGAGAAAAATATTTAACTAGCCATTATAATAATTATATATTTATAGGCCTATCATAACATACATATATTATATGTATGCTAGAATAGAAGAAAATGTACAAAGTACAAAATAAATGGTAGTTATATGGCACAATAATAAAATAATTAAACATGTATACATACATGTAAATGTTATGTACAGCCTCAGTATTAAAATAGAAAACAGATTGTAAAGTTATGGCTAATCAGTTTAGGATTATATAAAACACGACACTATACGGTTCTGTAATACATAATACAATCCTAATCTATTTCTTACGTATGAATCAACATTGACAGTTTTGGTATTAAATGATGTGTTGATTTTCAAAATGACACCGAATTCTTCCACAACTGCTCAGGAGTCGTTGACCTGACGACGACTTCAAAGGAACAGACGGGCGTTTGGTTTCTGTCGCATCTCGTTTCATTAAAGTTTCATTATTTTCTCTATGGAGGGTGAAGCTTCAGTGCTTCTGTACCCATCATCGTCTATCACACCCCTGAACACACAACACAACACAACAGCGACGATTACACAACACCCGATCGTGTGAGTGTGCTGCTGCTCTCATACCGGTCACACTGATTCATATTAGCTCGTATTGTTCCTAAAAATCCATGTTTAAGAAAACAGCCGAACAAGGAAGTGTTATTATTTCTGGGAAAACTAGAAAAAAAAAAAATTCCAGGAAGTAAATACAATAAAAATGTTATTGTATTTAATTCCTGGAATTAATTTTTTTCTGCAGAAGACCTTGGTACTATTTACCAAGGTCTCCTGCAGTGGATGGAGTCAATGTCACACTGAACTTCATAATGTCATAGATTCTTTTTCACGCTTTCCCAGGCCCGTATTCAGGTGGCATATGCTTGACAATGCAGGTAACATCACTGAAGATGTGTTCAGGTGCATCAGAAGATGTATTAAAGGACTATATATGCAGTGACAATCAGGAATTGCCTGTCTGATGACACTTGTAAAGTATAAGAAGAGAAGAAAAATATAAAGACATATATAGATATTATCCATTCCTAACAGTCAGAAAAAGTGCATATTCTGAATATTTACCCTGCTGCCTTTGATCTGCAACCTTCCCTGTAACTACGGCAACTCGTGTACAGATCACAGACACATCGTCCTTTGTCCATTATGTCCTTTTGATCTGTGTGTGTGCCAACCCACCGTAGCATACCAATCAAAGAATGAAAGTGGCATCCGTCTCTGGGAAAATGAACCATGGACTTCCAGTGAGTGGGACTGGACACATTCGACCATGGACGGAGCAGAACTCGTCGCCTCTGTCAAGTACCAACTGATGTGTCTTTACCACCTCAAGTCCAACCCAGACCTCAACAAGCTGATCTGCGGCCACACCAATCCCGGCGTGGGATCGAAGGAGCAGGGCGAACTGGAAAGAACCGCGCTGGTGGATCTGTGCTTGCTCCTCATCGACGAGGTGTCGCGGTACGTCGCCGACCAGATGTCGCCCTTCATTTCGGAGTGGACTGACAAACTGCAGCACATTTACTCCCTCGTAGAGAGCAACCACTGTTTCTTCGGCGTGGACGAGGACTACATCCATTCGAACATGAAGATCATCCTGTCCGAGTTTCTCGCCCAGTGCGTCAACGGCTCGCCCCTGATCAAGTGTGCCAGCTTGAACCAATTCTGCCGCTTTCTGGCTAAACACACGGCGGGAAGGGTGAACTACGTGGTGGCGGAAAAGCTCAACTCGAACCCTCGACATTCGGGAGGCACGGCCAACGAGTGCGACTGCGTGGAATACCACACTCTCAGCGCGATGATCGCCCTGGTTGGAAACGCCACGGAGTGCATGCGACTCCATCACTGCCGGTGTACGGCGCAGCAAGAGGAGGAGGAAGAGGAGGAGGAGGGGAGCAGCGTCACAGCACCATCACAGACTGAAGGAGGAAGAGCGGTGCAGTGGGTCGCACACAAGGGCTGCAGCGACGTGGTTTACACGACTTCAAAGACGGCGCTGATACCGATCCTGACCGAGGTCGTTCACGACGGGAGCTTGGCCAAATCTGACGGCAACGAACGCAAGGTGGTGGACAGGAACGACGACGCCGGGTTAGGTGACGCATACATGGTTCCTGAAGGTGACACGAGGCTCCCTGCTGAAGTATACCTGAATATTCTAGAAATTACAAGGGGTTCCTTCTTAATCTGGGAGTAGCGAGTGGCTGGTGTCACACGATCCCGTCATGCAACACTCACCCACTGTTTCAGTTTCTGTAAAACGCAGGTACAAGGGTCGCTTCTATTCAGTCCGTCGGGCTTTTCCTGCCACCATGGTGATACAAACTGACTCGTATATGCTCTATAGGCTGATTTTCTGCAACCTGGAGCATATTTCTCAACAAGGAATTGTGCGGATGAACCAGAACTTTCCCAGCAGATCCTCCACCAAGGTTTCTACAGGATGAACCGGCCGATTCAAAGGTTTTCCTGAGGATATAATGGTCTCAATTGTCGCTAGTTTTGGGTCTTCTTCAATAGCACGTGGTGTCAATTTTGACATTAACGTTCCCAATGAGAGGAGGCAATAAAGCACGGCACACGATTGAACACAAATGGTTGCCACTTGTTCGGTTCTTACTGTTATCAAACACAGAAGTGTAATACATTCTGACAATTGTAATAAAAAATACAAAACCTTCAAGGGAACAGCACCAAGAACTGAGTGGAAATGATAAATTACTTTTATTGAGAAAAGTTTGATTATGAAGACAAATGGTTGAATCTGCTGTGTCTGGTGTGTAACACGATGACATGCGAGTGTGTTTGAATCACTGAGATGTAGCCATGATGCTGGATACACCTGTGAAAAGAGATCAAATTGGTCATTTAATCCAGTGTTATAATCTCTAAATTCCTGTCCACAGTATGCTTCAATGCGTGTCCAATATAAAACGCCAACACTCACTCTCAAAGTCGATCTTCTCCACGATGTTCTTGGGCTTGACGCTCTCCTCCTGGCTGAAGATGAAGATCTGTCCCTCCTCGTTCTCGGTCCAGCCGTACTTGTTCATCCACACCTTCACCTGCGTGTCTGGACGAACAGAGACAGAGGGACAAAAAAAAGAAATAAATAATCATTACTGGAGCATCACAGCTTTTACTAAAGGGAGAATCTGATGTCTGAAGTATAGATGTGTGTTTCCATGACAGGAACTTTCACCAGGAACTGTGGTGCAGTTACATCCCAGGGACTAAATGGAAGATCCTAAGTTTAAATATTTTAGTCCCTGAGAAATTACTTCGCCTGCTGCAACATTCTGTTCGCTTCGCTCGCTGCAGAGCCAGGGTTTCCCCCAGTGTATTATAACCCTAGCGGGCCGCCAGGCTTTGCGTTGCTTGTTTATTTATTTAAAATAGATTTTTTTTATACACCTCAGCTTTTTCTTTATCAGGGAACAAGAGCGCACGTTCCGCCATGTAATGTAATTCGTTGTCCAGGTGCCGATTAGTCACACTATCAAGCGTCGTTATTACAGTTACATCGTTCTTGTCAATAAAGATATTATATTTTGGGATGCACCGATAATTCGGCCGGTCGAAACAGAGCGAGTTCATGGTGAAACAGCTGTTAAACGCTGGAAAGTCTCTGCGCAAAAGTGAAACTTGGCTGCGTGCGGCACAGATTATCAACTCCCCGCGACATTGACTTAACAGCAGAGAACATTCTCTCTCTTAGAACAGTTAACTAAAGACATCAGCTCATCTGATGCATCTGTTATTTCCTTAATTACAGCGTTAAAGCGTCTTCTTACACAAAGATTAAGACCACGGAGTGAAAACGATGAAAAGTGTGCTCTGCTCTTCAGAGTCTGTCACCACTCGGTTTCACTCGGATCACCTGCACTACATCACAACTGTACTCCATCCTCGTCATAAAGATCATTATTCTTATGTGGGGATAACACACGTAGAGAAATGATCCAGTCTGCTTTAGATCAAATCAAAATGAAATGAGCGCTTGGAGACGCAGGAGTGACGAACGGCGCAGGAGAGGGAGAAGAGAACAGCGCTTGGGCGGTGCGCAGAAATAAAAGGGCTGTCTGCACCAGATGAGGGGGCACTACCACATTTATATTTATGTTGCTTTAACCTACTTTTAAATGAGTAGCAAAGTATTAAAGTAAAAAATTGTTGCATCAAGATGCAGCGATAATCGGTTTAGAATCGAATCGTTGACCTCTGAATCGTAATCGAATCGAATCGTGAGGTGCCAAGAGATTCCCACCCCTATATAATGATCCAATCATTTTTGACACATAACATCTAAAATCTGTTAGCTCTCCAATTATAGCACTGTTCCTTTCTCTCTGGCGCCATCTTTACCTTCTCACTGATGTTATACATCGAAATATCAAAAAGTTTTAACCTCAGACAGATGGAGCAGAACACAGTGAAGGGACATGGATACGTGTTGAAGACTCTGAAGGCAGTTTAGTGGGTCAAAGGTCTTACCGAGTGGGTCTCCCAGCATCTCAGCCAGTAACCGGTGCTCAATGGTCTGGTAGGTGATGCCCACAACATGGCAGATGACTGAGGGAGAAGAAGTAGATGATTTCAAACATCTTATTCGTTCATATAATTAGCAGCTCTTGTATTCGGGTGCGGCTGCTTCCTTATTTTCAGTGAAGTCAAAATTAAGCAGGTATTTACGGTCAGGACATAGTGAGTCAGAGGATGACGATGATGATACTCACACCTACGAACAGAGTCCTCAAAGCCAGTGATGCCGTCGATGAGCTCCCGGTTCTCCTCCAGACTCGTCTGTCGGCGCGACAAAAGACACGGACACACAATTCGATGACAGTGACTCAATAAAGTGTTGCACAAGTTTGGAAAAACAAACAAACACATGTTACTGGAAGGAAATAAAGGACGTTGTGCTCTGATGAGCAGGAGGAAATGGTTTCAATGATGGATTGATTGGTCATTAACATTAAAGCCGAGCGGTTCCTGTTGCTTTATTACAGGTTTACCAGATTCAATGACCCTGATACCAGAAGGTTTCCGTTAGACTTTAATGTGGCAAGTTTAAATTCAACTATTTCTATACTACATTTATTTTAAAATCTTTGGTGTAAATCTTGGTTTAGGTCGTCTTGTGCCACATCAACATATAAATGTCATAACTTTACCGTCATAAGAACGTGTTTTCACTTCTAATTTGTTCCAACTCGACTCTCTTCTACTTGCAGTTTTAACTCCTTTATTGTGTTGTTTATTTAGTTTTGACTCCGCTGCTCATCCACAACATTTCTCAGAGAACACAGCATGTGACAACATGTGAGAGCGCGGCAGGGAAAGCGATGTACAATTTGCAAAGACTTGAGTGGGCGAGCGTCCTGTCCTGCCTCCTGTGTCACTCCTTGCCGAGATGTGGCCAACGTTTTCCCTGCATTTGACTCCACCCGTTTTCATCAAATGTGACGACCAAGAAACTGTCAATATGTGCATAATTGCAGCATTTGTGTATGCGTGTGTGTGTGTGTGTGTTCATGCGTCATACCCAGAAGCTCTGGAAGTGGCAGGTCTCCAGCAGGTTCCCCAGGTACAGGATTTGTCTGATGGGGCGTTCCTCTTGCTGCGACACAGTAGTCAAGGAAGTGGCCGAAAAAAATCAACTCAACCACCCCACCCACCCACCCCCCACTGCTGAGAACTACGTACGTACACACAAACCTCAATCGCATCTGGTATATTCCTACACCAGAAACATGTCATGATTCACTACATTTTACACCCTGACTGCATAGTGGACATCATAAAAGAGAGTCTTTATCTCTCAGAATCATGGAGTCCTCATGTACAAAACACATTAAATACTTATCTGTTAATTATTACAGTCGCACGGAAAATTAAAAGCTCCAAGGTTTCTCCTGTGAGACTCTACAGAGATGGTGTGACACTGCAGGTGACACAGCAAACTGAAACGCACGTGGGCGACGTGGGAGTCACGTCCGTCAGGGGACGTCGCACGTGAAGCGGCACCAAAGGGATACGTGTGTCTGGTCAATCATACACTTGCAGAGAGTGAAGTCGGTGTGTGGCAGGTTGGTCAGAGCCTTCAGCAGAATCTGCGAGGTCACCTGAGTCTGGAAATAGGCCGGGTTGAACTGGTACCTGCACAGGCAGACGACAAAGAGGTAGCAGTCTCTGTATGTCAACAAGTGTAAAAGCTTAAATAATTGAGAGAAAAATACTGTAGAGATTATAAGAGGATGTTCATTTTTCAATTCCCTGCTTCCAACAACCGACGAAAACTCTCCTGTGTGAGCAGGGAACAATATTTGCCTATATTTGAATAATACCCTCATGTGGAGGATTAAGTGGTAGAAGATGAGTGAGTGATTGAATAGAGGCAGCCACAAGGTGGTGCAAATTCTAGAATTGTAAGATCACCAGTTTGCTACATAAGGTTCTGTTCTCCAACATACTAGGAAGGTAAGCATGAGGTGAGGGATTTTCCAGCTGCAACTTAATAAACGATAAATGTTCCTAAATTTAAAAATAACTGGTTGTTATAATTGCCTCAGTTGTTGCCTCACGGCATGCAAGGAGGCAGCTGGTTTGGCTCCAGGTTTGACCAAGAGACTTTCAGTGAGGAGTTTGCATATTTCCCTCTGTGTGAGTGTGGGTTCTCACTGGTATTCCAGCTTCCTCCATGTTCCAAAAACATGCAGATTACATAACCGGACACTCTAAATTGACTAATAGTGTGAGTATGAAGGCCACATTATACTTCTCCGACTGCGTAATGCGTTATCCGTCTGCGTCACCACGTAGACCACTCGAGCCTTTATACTTCTGTGTCGTGGTGACGGATAGGCGCTGCAATTTCCCGCCCGATCAGTAGGGATCGCTGCGCAAGGTTGTTGTGCTTTTGGCTACAGTGAGCAATGGCGTCCGAGGGAGAAAGACTGTTGTTGTTGAAACAGTGGCCGTTTCTCACTTTTCTGTGTCACGGAACGCAGTTTTAAGATAATTTGAGGCGAGAAATTGGCCATTTAAGAGTCTAAACATGTGCTGTGTGTGTTAAGATATGACGTATGTTCAGCTCCGCCCTCTGTGGACGCTCGGTGCTCACTGTGAGCCGGCAGAGAGCAGCTTCGCTTGGCCTGTCCTGAGGACCAATCGCAGCTCTTGCCGTCTCCGTTG
Source organism: Microchirus variegatus (assembly GCF_963457635.1). Classification (NCBI taxonomy): domain Eukaryota; kingdom Metazoa; phylum Chordata; class Actinopteri; order Pleuronectiformes; family Soleidae; genus Microchirus; species Microchirus variegatus. The sequence continues at coordinate 36,270,969 of NC_139804.1, forward strand.
TCCCTTGACGGAGTGACGGACACTTAAAAAATATTCCGTGCAGCCGGAGACGACGTAGAGACTCTACAACAGGTTCTGCGTTGACGCAGAGGACTCTGCGTAACCTACGCAGAGCACTTTACTCAGGAGTATAAATTGGGCTTGAGTGTGAAGATTGTGAGTGTGTTTGTTCGTCTCTGTATGTTAAACTGCGACCTGCCTAAGGTGATAAAGCAGTAGAGAAAAATGAATGAATAGTTCAATTCTCTGAACACTGACACTTACAACTTCAAGACGGCCAGGTTTGCCTCCAGATCGTAGGAATTTTCTCTCGCTTGTGTCTCCACATAGCGCTCCAGTGTTGGAAGGTTTTCTGGGTTATACCTGAGAGAAGAGACAGGACCATTTAACTCCTACTCACATGTGTAATGGTTGCCATTGATTGTGTTTTCATTGCATTTTAGGTCAAACGCTTGACGGGGGGAAAGTGAAGCAGTGAATTCCCATTTAGAGAAAAAACAAGAAACGGTCTTTCTTAATTCTTAATATGTATAAATAGTAGCAGGAAAAAAATATACAGCTGCTATATAACTTAATACTATTGAGGATCTGTGTGTTAAGTAAAGTATTTTGCTGCTGAAGACTATCTGTAAGACAAACTGGATTTTTTTTTTATTGTATGAGCAACTTATGCATTTTACCAAGTATCCTTTACATAAAGTCAGGTGTAGATTACTGCCTGATGACTCCAGGCAGGGTCCGTTTTGTCAAAGTATGAACACCTGTGCGGGTACTGAACTGTGTGTAAACAGTAAACAGGTACTACTTTTCATCTCTGACGACCGGATTACAAAGATGCAGAAGTCTTTCGCCATAAACCGCGTTCACAAGTTCAACACAACGCTGAACTAAATATTAACGATAAATAAAACATTGAGTGTACACGGGTAACACTTCCCCTATACGTGGTCTTCTTTAAAAGAGGGAACACAGTTGCAGTTCACGACAACAGAGCAGGCTAGCATTAGCAAATAGGCTAAGCTAAAGTTAGCATTTCCGCCTGGTTGTCTGCCCATTACGAGGAACATCCGTACCGGTCGATGCCCCGCAGGAGCTTCCCCACGTTCGTCCTCATCTGCTCGATAGGCGACGACATCTGGTCCAAATGTTTATTGTCAACTTATGAGGTAAAAGTCGAATTAACTCCACACGTGGGCCGCTGCTTAGACAAGGCGCCGGGCAGAGGAGGTGGTCGGAACGGAAAGGACCGCGAACACGGTGGAACGGAAGGAGCACGGACACAATTTAGCGAGGGACCGCTACTTTACGCTCTGCCCATGGATGTTGTTTGTGTTGTTGTTGTTGGTTGTTGTTGTGATCCAGACAGACAGACTGACGTTTAAAACGTGACTGTGTTGTATTTTATTATCGTGGTTTTCGTTTCATTCCCCTTCTCTGTTCGAAGTAATGATGTGTTCTCATTTTATGTTGAAAACATTCACCGGAAATTGAAGTTGTAAATGCTTGCAGTTACAATTGTGATCACTGGGGGGCGGTAAGCACATTAATGGCGTGTCCGGTCCGGTATCCTGTTATTTTAACATCCATTCCACTTTTTATTATTGTGACGGAGTTCTAGAGAAGGTTTATGTCATAGATGTATTATAACATCTGGATTTAATGAACACAAATGTCACGTTTGCTTCGGCTTTAAACCATGGATTTGTAAATCAATGGCAAGTGATATATATGACATATGCTGTTTTGGTTAATTTGTTTTGTCAACATAACAAAACAGCTATACATGACTAAGTGGACAAAGAGCCAGGGGACAAGGTTACACAAGATCTGTAGGCCAGGTATAGATGTATTTTTTATTTATTTATTTATTAAATAACAAATAATAGCTATTACATTTATTTGGCTTTATTGTTGTGTGATTAAGCAAGTAACACAATCAAAATTAACAATTATGTTTAAAGTATAAAGAGTATAAAGGGAAAACAAACTATGTATTTGATACTACAACAATAACAACAACAACATGATCAAAACATGTGACATGTATCTCCTGGAGCCAAATAACAGGAAGAAGTCCACAGGAGACGTCCCTGATCCTTGTAGTACCAGCTTCTACCAGTAACTTGATGTCCCACCTTATGCGCTCTGTGACTGGTAAGTGTTTGTTCCCATCCATGACTCTCTTTGGTGAGTTCATGCCCCTTTCTTTAGGGGGGGGAATAAAATATTCATGAAAATAAAAAAGGATTGTACCATTGAGCTTGAGATGTAAATGCAGCCTAAAGGAGAATAGGATTACTCTCAGGACTGATGTTAAAACCAGATGTAAAACTTTGTTCGCTTTGAGGTCGTCGTCCATGTTCAGCGACGTCAACGCGACCTGATCAGTGACCCCATCCGTCCTGCTCGCGTTGAGGCGGTTATCTGTGGTCGGCCGGTGTGTGTGTGTGTGTGTGTGTCTGTGTTGTGCGTCTGTCACATGTGGGTGTTTGTAAGCTTTGGTGGCTGATGTGAGAGTGTAGGCAGCGGGAGTTAGAGAGGGGAGGGTGTGCGTAAATGTCAAACGGTGGAGATGGGTGTCGTGTGATGGCAAAAGAGATGTGGTCTTTATTTTTATTTATTTCTTTCTCTCTCTCTCAACCCTTCAGCGTAAAACACTCTCACTGTACTGTAATCTTTACTTTATCTTTGACTAAGTTTCTCCAGAGGCTAAATATCTCATCAACTTTCCAGAGAAATCCAGACCAAACTATGCCGATGACTTTCCGTGTGACACAAAGGTCACGTTCGTGTTTTTTTCGCCGATCACTTGTTTGATTGTGATTAGACTTTGTATGCAACTTTTTTTTAAAACTTAAAGCAACAACATCGTCGTGAAAAATGTAATAACACAACACGCGGTTTCAGTTTAAAGGCGGTCAGCGTTTGCGTTACTGCGTCGCGTTTTCTACAACAAGAGCACGTTAATTCTTTAATTCCTCCTCCTTCAACTACTTTTCATTTTCTCTATTGAGACAAAAAACGTCTGTACAACACGGTGTCAGGTGTCAGACTCTTTGTCTGCAGGCTCGTCCTCGGCTCGAGCTGAAGATCTTCACCCTGAAGTGCTCGCTGATTTTCAGACCGCTTACTGATAAAGCCATTTAAAACGATAGTCAACAGGATGTAACGGGTTCCCCTTATTTATGCTTCTGAACAGGAAGCCGACACACAGCCACACACACACACACACACACACACACACACACACACACACACACACACATTCTTGTACTTGCTGCATACTGAGGACTGGGTTGCTGACAAAGTGAGGACCAGCATTTCCACTTTATAAATCAACACAATTACAAATATCTACTTCATGAATGACATCTACAAAGAACTACTGGTTGCAGTACCATAAAATGTCTGCAGGTGGAGCCCCAGAGCAAAAAGGGCTGGAAAACGTATCTTTTTTTTTTTGGTCCAAAATTTTACAAAAACATCATACTATGTGGACCAAATTTTTTTAAAAATTTAACAAATTTTTTTTTAAAAAAAGGAAATGGTTTTTTTTTTTAAATGTAAACAAAATTTAAAAAAAAAATTTGAACAAAATTTCAAAAAAAAATTTGAACAAAATTTTTAACAAAATTTTTAACAAAATTTTTAACAAAATTTTTAAAAAACATTTTTAACAAAATTTTAAACAAAATTTTTAAAAAACATTTTTAACAAAATTTTTAACAAAATTTTTAAAAAACATTTTTAAAAAATTTGAGCAAATTTTTTTGGTCAAAAATTTGACAAAAACGTCAAACTATACTATGTCGTCCAAAAATTGAAAAAAAAAATTTGACCCAAACTTTTGGTCCAAAATTTGACAAAAACGACATACTATACTATGTCGTTCAAAGGTTGAAAACATTTTTTTTACATTTCTTTTGAAAAAAAAATTTTGGTCCAAAATTTGACAAAAAAGTCTTACTATACTATACTATGTCGTCCAAAATGTGATTTTTTTTTTTTTTTTACAAATTGAGTATAGCATGTTTACAATCTAAGGAAGTGATTTCAATGAAAACAAAGTGAGGACCGGCCAAAATGTCCTCACTTGGTAAAATTGACCTTACTTTGTTGGTTAAAAACCCTCACTGGTCCTCAGTATGCCGCAAGTATAAGAACACACACACACACACACACACACACACACACACACACACACACACACACACACACACACACACACCTCAACCATTATTCCTGCACTTCAACAACTGTATCGTTTTCAACACTTCTTTACCTTATTTTGTCCTTTGATTCTCACAAACACAAACGTGTGTTCACTCATTCACATTAAAGAACACCATCAATACCACACACACACACACACACATGCATGCACACACGCACGCACACACACACGCACGCACACACCAACCCAACAAGAAACCTGATTATTATGCAAATGAGGTGCGAAAAAAAGTCTGAACGAAGAGAGGAGGAAGGTGTGAGAGATCAGGGGAGGGAGGGAGGGTTGACAGCAAGAAACAGAAACAGGAAGGTGTGTGTGTGTGTGTGTCTGTTTGAGTGTGTGTGTGTGAGTGACACTCAAACAGTCAGAAACAAAGAGTCAGTGTCTTCTCTCTGCGTCTTCACCTCGAAGAGTTCATCAGCTTTATTGTCTATAGATGTAAATGTCGCTGAGTGTGTGAGTGTGTGAGTGTGTAGTGTGTGTGTGAGTGAGTGTGTGTGCGTGACACTGAGAGAGAGAGAGAGAGACATGCACATGGAGGCATAGTATCAGTACTCTTTGAATATGGACTCCCAGCACCGGGCAGCTCTGGACATCTCCACCAGGAACCCTCTGGACGACTTTGAGATCCAGCTGAGAGTCGGAGGAGGAACTTACGGGGAAGTTTACAAGGTCAGAGATCGACGCGGCTCCTTCACTCCTTCACTGTCGCCGAATGTTTGTTCACATCTCAGAGTCGGTTTGTGTGTCTAATGTGAAAATCCTCTTTCTCTTCAACATTTGTTAAAGTAAAAAAAAAAGAAAAAAGGATGATTTCAACTTAAAATTGAAACCTATACATTGAGATTTCAGTTTGAGGCAGATGTTCAGAACAAGTCGAGCGTGTCTGACTTCATCCTGCTTTGCAAGTCGAGCTCCCCTGTGTCCCGTCACAGTTTGGTCTGATTTCTTTATCGCGACTTAATGTTCTGTTTCTCTGGGCCTCTATAACCCTGTGAGCGAGCTGTGCTCCGCGAGATCGTCTTGAAAACGTGGAAAAGTGCCATTGATTTTTCATTTGCATCAGTTCAGTGCACTCACTGCGCCGGGGGAAGTGGTTTTTACTCAGTGTGAAAGTGTTCTCGCGAGTCGCTGCATGAGAAGACGACAAAAGGAAACAGACGTCAGGCGTTGCTGCTGCTGCTGCTGCTGCTGCTGATGATGCTGCTGATGCTGCCGTTGATGTTCTTCTGCTCTGAATGACGTGAACGACGATTATGTTGAGATTCAGCTTCAGAGAGACGAGCGAAAACCCCGCAACGCAGCTCAGATGTGAGCTAACGTGACCTCTGACCTAGATCGGGTAACGACTCTTTCAAACGTCTTCCCCGGTTTAGTGAAGCGGCTTCAGACAAACGCAGAGATCGTCTGAGGGTCTGAGTGTGAGAGGACGCAAAGATCTGCAGAAGGTTCTCCTGAAGTTCTCCGAGCAAGAGTGCGGCCCATAAACTATGGACGTAGTCTTGCTTACAAAGTGAAGGCCAGGAAGTATCTTAAATTAAACCAAATTCTCATTCATTCATTCATTCATTCATTTTCTACTACTTGATCCTCCACATGAGGGTCACAGGTGCCGCTGACGTCAATCTCAGCTCACTTCGTGCAAAAGACGGGGTACACGCTGGACAAATTCTCATTTTAGTTAAAACCCGAGTCAACGTTTTTTCTCTAGTTTCAGGTCTTCAATGGAACGTGATGTCAATTGTGCAAATTACGCTCGTATTTAAAGGAAAACAGACAACGAAACACAAATCTGCAGGCTTCAAACTCCATTTTAAAATCAGGTCTGAGGCTCTTGGAAATAATTCTGAATCAGAACGGCACAATCCGGAAAATGTAGAGGCCACGCTTTCTCGCTCCCGTCAGCGACAGACAGACAGACGGCGACTTTATCGATGGCTACGGATCAGATGTGAAGAGGATTTTGAAAAACGCTTCCTTGAATGAAACGTTACATGCTGTATATCCTGGTCGTTGTTTCCCGTTCCTTGAAGTTTTATTATCGCAGTCGCCGTGACTCAGGATTAGACTGAAACCAGCTTCCCTACAATTTAATCAGTATTATTTTATTATATTATATTAGATGTTAAAATCAGGAGAAGCACTGGAATATTTGGCCCGATCTAATAAATAAGTGAAATATACAACTTTGTTTTTCAATTTATCAACATCATACTTCCCACTTGTTGATATTGTGTATAGTTTGTGTATGTTCACCGTGAACCATGTGTAATATATAACAGGAAATGACTCTTTAGTCTACATAACGCTTTGTGCTTGGGTTAAACTAAAAGTAGATTAAAGGTTGTTTTTTTTTATCCACGTTATGAAATGAACACACAGAACATTGTTTTAATTTAACGTTTTGTTCCTCAACACAGTGGAAGTGGAACTTTATTTCGCGTGTCGTTCTCATCGTTCGCAGCTGTTTTAATCAGAATTACGAGCAAAACAACGTGCGCACGGATAAATCTGATGTGTGAAATTTAAACCACACATTCTCATTTCACTTCCATTTTTCTTTTTTATCTCGCTGCTTCCCCAAAATTTGGAGGCTGTGTCAACAATAAAACAACAAAAACTTCAGGGTTTAAACACACAGGAGCACATTTAAGAAAACCTGCAAATGTTTTGTATCATATCGGCTTTTTATCCAACACAGAACCGGTGAGTCCTTAAAGGGACACTGTGTAGTATTTATGGGTTTATATGACCCAAAATCCACTTTTTTTATACATATTATGTGCTCCTGAGGACACCGTAGCGCTCAGGGAAGGGAGGGGGTGAGCAGAGCAGCAGTTCTTTGTTGTACATTTCAGCCTCTCCTCTAGATGGCACTATAAACTACTTACTTCACCTTTAAATGCTGTTTTTGGAAAACTGGACCCCAATCTCTTAACACCACCCTTGAATTTCTGTGTCTACAACCAATAAGTAACTTCAGGGAAACCATGATGTCCACCCACCACATACATCAGCCGCCGCCATCTTTGTCGCCATCTTCTTCTTCTTTTGTTTTGGAGTTTGTACACACGTGCCCGCTTCATGCTCACGTTCTTCTTCTGTGGTGTATTACTTCTGTGGCAGCGTTACAGCGCCACACACAGGTCTGGCATATCTACTATTTGTAGGACGACCACTACGTGAGAATCAGATTAACGTCACCGTCAGTGTTGTATCGTATACGTACTTTACTTTGTTATTTATATTTCTAGCAACTTTTACTTTTACCTCCACTGCATTTCCTCTAACTATCTTTGTTACTGGTTACTACCAAATATAATCAGAAGAAGAAGAGTTGGTATTATGGTCTGTATTTATATACACCCTTAGAAATAAAAGTGCTAAGTAGAACCATATAAGGTTCTTCGGCGTGTCAACACTTTTTGGCTCCAGGTAGAATGTTTTTTTATAAAGGTTCCACCAAGAACCCTTTTAAAACCAATTATTCAGGAATGGGGTTTTAAAGGGTTCTCTGGATCTAAATGGTTCTTACTGGAACCATTAGTGTTACCAAGAACCCTTGAAAAACCCTTTTTTCAGGAAAAGGTTTTTCAGCACCAAATGGTTCCAGGTAGAACCTCGGCCCTTGTAGAAGAACCCTTTTGGAACCCTTATTTCTAAGAGTGTAGAGCTTTTGTAGTCTTGAGCTGCTTTACTATGAAGGTAGATTGGGGTTAAGTGTCTTGCTCAAGGACACATATAGACTACCAGGAATGGAACCTGCAACCTTCCACTGAGCTACCATGACTTGATCATTACTCCTAATTTTTTTGAATACTTTTTCCTTCTAAATCTTAACTACATTTTATATCAGAAAATGTCTTTAGATACTTAGATAGTACAGTAAACGTCATATACTTTAAGCCTATTACTTCTGTAATATTATAAAAAAAAGTGACTTCAACTTTAACCAAAGTCCTTTTCTGGTGACATACTTTTACTCAAGTATCTGTTTAAGGTTCTTTAGACCAGACCTTTGAAAACATTCAGTATCATTAAAACACATTTTAATGTCATATTTAATGTACGTGTTAGGACAGAAAGAGGCTCAGACACACAGATGTAGGTCACGTCAAATATTTCCACTCGGCAGTCGTGGCATGCACTCGAGCAGCATTTCTACCGGCTGACGAATCACAATCCTCTTTACTAAAGTCTTCACGTTCAAACTTCCTTTTGTCCTGACTGCAACTCCGCTGCTGAAGCTCGTTTTACTGGTTCTGCACCATCAGTCGGCAGACGCCACCACATACACGGTGACACAGAAAACTGTGTTTATGTCAAGATCAATTCAGTGTTTTTTTATTATTATTAAAACAGGTTTCGCCACATCCAACCAAAGTCACGCTATAAACAGTTTAGCTCTATAAATAACACACTGTCGTACGATCATGTGAGGGGGTCGTACATGTTTGACCTCAAATTGACACAAATGACTTATAATAACATCTGTGTCTCTCAACACGACACTAAAAATGCAACGTGACCCTGAATTTTATCAGTGTGGTCACGTGACTTGGGGTTTCATTCAGTGCCACCTCTGCAGTTTCAGAGGCTTCTGTCATTTTTTTATCAAAGAACATATATGCGTTTTTATTTATTCACTATTTTATTTGACCTTGTTTTCCTTCCTATCTGTGCTTTGAATATATATATATATATGTATATATATGGTATTTATGGTGGATTATTATGCTTATTCTTTCTATAAAAGCTCTCGAGATCAGTCTGCGATATGACTCATACTTGGGTGACTGAGACTGCAGCTCTGCATCTGACCCTCCTTACAGTAAAAGTCTTATCTGATGTGGCTTGTGCTACTAAGCTGCAGTTTTGGTCGCTGGTGCAACTCTAGTTTCAGGCCTGTCGCCCTCACAGAAGCTGCTGCACCTGCATGTGTGTGTGTGTGTGTGTGTGTGTGTGTATAAAACCTCAGACCCAAAAAGAAGAAGTGAGGAATGGACTCAAAACAAATATAGCTGTGCTAACACGAGGGTAGGAATTGATGAAACTGACGATCACATGTTAGAATAAGGCTAATTTACTGGGATTATCCACGTGTAAATGAATATAGATTAACATTCACATGGAGGAGCACATGTTTATTGATATAGAGCATTTATGTTATGTGTTCATAGTTCATTTTATCCACTCTATCCTCTTGACTTCTGACATCAACAAGGCATTTCTGCCCTGAGACCTGATGCTCACTGGATAATTTCTCTTCTTTTTTATTTTTTTTATTTTTATTTTTAGCATTTTCTGAAAAACCATCTGGCACCAACAACCATGTCACGCTGAAAGTCACCTAAAAATAGTCTTTCTTCCACATTCAGGTGCCTGTTATTGGTGTTGAACAGGTGTACCCAATAAAGAGGACAGTTAATACACGGTAAAAAAAAATAAAATAAAAAAAGTTGAGAAAACTGACATTTTCAAGGCAATTTGATGCAATCAATTCTTGAGTTTACAGCCCGACAAAAGATCTCGAGTTTTTAAAAACGTTCCATCAACTAATTATTATAATAATGAGAAAAAAAATAAAATAATGTGCCAACTCAAAAATCTCTTTTCAAACAGTTTGGTTAACTAATCTTGTTCAGATAATGTAAATCATTGGTTCTCAAAGTGCGGCCCGGGGGCCAATGTCGGCCCGCAGAAACATTTCTGGCGGCCCCACAATGAATTACAGTTGATAGTTTTAATCCAGGAGCGACTAAGCTTGTTAAATGTTTATTGGACATTACTGGATACAGACCAATAAGTGTAAACAAAAATACTGGGTATTTACCTGGTTTCTATATGGTGAATTTTAGTGTATTATTGTGTTATAAGCTGGTAATAAGCAGGTAGCTACAGCCCCCAATTACTAGCTATTTACCCAGTAAATATATGGTAACAGAAATGTGTTACTTGGTATTAACCTGTAATTAAAAGGTAAGAACAATGGCCAAAATACTGGGTAATTACCCAGTAAATTATAAAGTGTTATTATATTAACGCTTATATTACTTAACGCTAAACTGTAGAACTGCAATCTGGTCATTAAAATTATTACAAATGGGAATCTTTTCAGTTTTTTTTCCTTTGGCGGCCCTCAGTCCAATGTTGGGTTCCTAAATTGGCCCTCAGTATCAAAACTTTGAGAACCCCTGATGTAAATAAAATAAAAAATACAACCCTAACTTACAAGTTTGTCTAACAAAATAATATTAGTTGATGGAACTTTTTAAAAAAACTCCAGCTCTGTCGTTGGGCTGTAAACTCAAAAATGGATTGCAGCAATTTGCCTTGAAATTTTGAGTTTTCTCTTTTTTTTTTTTACAGTGTATAACACTCTTTATTGACAATGTGTTTGTTATTGACAAGAGGACACAAAGGAAACAATGTGTTAATGCGTTGGGATGAATTCTCTGTTACTGCTTTCGACGTTATAATTCTACGACTTAAACAGGATCCACTTCCTCATTCCCCTTTGTTTTCTTTCTTGTTTCTACTCGTTCTTGGAGGCGTGACTACATACGCGCTGCCTGTCATTCCAGTCTCTGTATTATTTGGCGTCACTGCGGTGGTCAGCGAGAGGAAAACACGTCGTTTCGGGAGTAAACGCGCAGCTAAAGGTTGTTGTGGAAGCGTCGCAGCCTCCGCTGTGTGTGTGTGTGTGTGTGTGTGTGTGTGTGTGTGTGTGTGTGTTTGGTTGTTTACTGATCAGGTGACTTTCCTCTCAGTGACCTCTCTGATGTCACACAGTGAGCGAATGGAGTTTCCGTCTTCGCTGAACTCTCCTTCAGCACGTTTGTCTTGTAAGTTACACCATCGACCAAATCATAATAAACTCTTCTGCTATGAATCTCACTCATCGTCTCATCAAAGGTGAACTGATCCAATTTTAGTCAACGGAAAGTTAAGATGAGCGTCTCATTTTTTAGAAACGGAATACAGAGAGCGTATTTATAGAAATGCGATCACATTCTTCACAAACATAGACTCAACGAAGGTCAAGGTCACTGTGACCTCACAAAACCCCCCCCCCCTTTTTTTTTTTTACTTGAATACATCGTACCATAGTTTCCTCAGTGGAACAGAGCTGGTTTGATGCTGGATGAGTAAGTGTTTGTTAAAAGCTGGTGTATCGCAGCTTTAAGATAAGATAAGATAAGATGAGATAGTCCTTTATTCGTCCCGCAGTGGGGAAATTTCCAGTGTTACAGCAGCAAGACAATAAAGATAAGGATAATAAATAATAAACATGCATTACCAAAAAGAAATAGAATATATAAAGTACAATATATAAAGATATTAACACTGACTATAAAAATAGAACGTACATTACAACCGGTCTGCAGAATATACACAGTATGCACATGGTATTTACAGTGTAAGGAAACAAGACTGAGCTATTAAATAAGGATATTAAATAAGGATAAGGATATTGCACTGATGAGAAAACTACAGTATAAAAAATTTGACAGTATGAAAAATGACAATATATCGCACTTAAAAAAAATGTACATTATGAAAAAATATATACAGTATATTACACCAAGCACAGCCTTTACATTCAGGCAAAAGATTATTATTCAGGCAAGTAAACGATTGCTATTCAGATTTAACGTTAGAGCTGTGTTATACTTTCTGTTGTGTTGAGATACAGTGGTCATACACAGACTCTTAACTGTAGGCGTTGGGCTGTAGAGCAGCGCGACACAATCACAAACTCAGCTGGGCCACATTTTCAAAGCAAATTTAAAATTTGCCTATAAAAAAAAATTTGCATGAAAATACGAAAAGAACTGTACGTGAACAGAATCGGAGGTAGTAGCAATAATGTTTTTTTAACTTTGAAATAAAAATATTTTGCTTGTTTTTTTTTTAGTTTTGTCATATTTAACCAGCTTATAACACAATAATACACTAAAATTCACCATATAGAAACCAGGTAAATACCCAGTATTTTTGTTTACACTTATTGGTCTGTATCCAGTAATGTCCAATAAATATTTAACAAGCTTAGTAGCTCCTGGATTAAAACTATCAACTGTAATTCATTGTGGGGCCGCCAGAAATTTTTCTGCGGGCCGCCATTGGCCCACGGGCCGCACTTTGAGAACCAGTGGTTTAACCCTTTAAGGCACTACTCAACCATTTGGTCGACCACACCACTTTAAGTCACTATATCTCATTGAAAAATGCATCAAGCTGAACTCACTAACACTTAATTAATGTAACCTGTTCTGAATGTTGTACTTTATGAATTATGAAAACCAGGTTTATTATGAACAGACATCTCAACCGTTTGGTAGAGGCCTGTATCTGAAATACTGTAGGGTCTAATAAAAAAAAATAAAAAAATATATATATTGATTGTCGTTATTGTTATCATAAGTAAATAATAAAATAAAATAAAAATAATAAATTCATAAAAAATGCAAAGAAATAAATGTTCCTTTCCTAGTTTCTTGGTACGTACCTTAAAGAGTTAATTTCTTATATAATATGATATATAACACAATGTTATATAATATAATGTAATGTAATGTAATATAATATAATACAATATAAAATAATGTAATGTAATATAATATAATACAATGATAATTAATAATTACAGGCTCTGATAATAATAATAATAGTTTGAAACAGAGATCTAAATTTACACTCCCTTAAACTTTTATTCTGACATGATCCATGATCTTTAAGGGGTTTTAGATAATAATTACTTATATGAACTCTAATAAAAGTATTTAACACCATTTAAAAAGGTTACACACTATTGGCAACGGCATTAGTTTTAGTCTGAATTAAGATAAATATCTGTCACATATGACTCACACATTTATGAAGGAGCATCTGAGGGACAGTGAATCGTGTTTGTCTAGTTTTTCCTCATAGTTTCTGGGCCACTAAGAAGTTGCTTTTAGGCCACATATTTGAATAGGCTGTGTTTACTTTAAGAGCTGAACAACGTATTTTTTTAATGTAGACCAGTGAACAGAGATTACATAGTTTAAAGGCGCCATATGTAAGAATGTGGCCAAAAACGGTTACTACACTCAAATTCAAAATGAGGTCTTTTAGGTTTAGTTTTCTCCGCCATTGTAGCTCTGACGTAACTGGCAACCCGTGGTTGCTCGGCAGCTGAGACTCTACTGACTGCAGTGATTTCAAAAACATAAACATGATTTCAAAACATAAACATGATTTGCAGTCTGCAAAATATATATTTTTAATGCAAATACTTTGTCTGTACTGTTGTTGTTGGTGAGTTCAGTTTGTTATATGAACATTATTCCTGAGTCTCTGTGACATATTAGGAGGATTTTATGGTCCAGTCGCTTTAGATTTTTTTACATAATGCACCTTTAACTGGTCAGCAGGAGATCGGAAATGGAAAATAGATTTGCCGGTTATTGCGGAAATTGTTATTCTTCACGTGACAATCAACACAAACTCGGTCAGAGCTCAGAGGAAAAGCACACACTGTTTTACTGCACTGTAAACAGATAGCATAGCATAGCATAGCATAGCATAACATAGTTTAAAAAGACAAACAAAAAAAAGGGTCCAGGGTCACCTGCTTTTTTTATGCCACTAAAAGATGCTACATGCTACTTGCTACTTGCTACTTGCTACTTGCTACTTGCTACTTGCTATTTGCTACTTGCTACTTGCTACTTGCTACTTGCCTTGCCTTTCCATTTGTGTGACCTTAGGAGTCCTGATCTAAATAATTGAAGTGCCTCCATTTAGTCCTGTTTATTTGTTTAGATTCATCATTTAAGAGCTTAACAATCACTCAGTCGTCTCGAGACAAAGACGTCGCTCGTCCTTGGTCATGGTTAAAATGGCCGCGTTGAAAGTCAGGATGTTGTGGTCACTGTGGAGGATGGACACATAAAAACAGTATTGTTGTCAGCACAGACTTTTTTCCACTGCACCTTTTTTCAGTTGAGCAACACGACACCATCTCCAACTGTGAAGTGTTAACTGCAATAACAGTTTCGTTCGCACAACAAGGGCTTCGTTTTTCCGATAACGTGATAAACGGAATGCGGCGGCGGTGGCGGTGGCGGCGGCCGCCGCGTCGCATCGGCGAAACGGAGCGTTACTGTGAACGTCAGCAGCTATCTTTGATGGTTTTCTGTTTAACCTGTGGATGAACGATGGTGGTGTTTTAAATTCAAAGTGTCCACGAGTGTTTTGTTTTTAAAACTCCCTCTGGAGACAGTGGGGTTTCCACCGTCGCTGAACACCACCTGCTCAGCTTCACTACTGTGATGAGGATGGGTATTTCCTCTCAGAGAGGTGGGTGACCTGTGATCTGTGATCTGTGAGCTCTGTCATCGCCTAACTGCAGACTGGAAGGTCTTGTTTCATCTATGAGCTCATGCTCTTTCCTCGCTCAAGAGCTTTTGTCGTCAGTGAAGAGGCGTTGGTTTCGCTCACAGCGGGGGGTCGTCTTCTGTCTGTCTGACGGGCGTGCGGTGTTATTATATTGACATTAAACTTGACTAAATTTAGACTAAGACAACGAGACAAATTAGACTTAATGTTGGCTGGTGTTTGGTTCCGCAAGGCCGACTGATCTTGTAACTTATTTATTTGTTTAACCCGGGGGTTCTCAAAGTTTTGACACCTGAGGGCCAATTTAGGAACCCAACATTGGACTGAGGGCCGCTAAAGGAAAAAAAAAAACGGAAAAAAATCCCATTTGTAATCATTTTAATGACTTAATCAGTTCTACAGTTTAGCGTTAAGTAATATAAGCGTTAATATAATGTAATTTAAGCATTAATACAATAACACTTTGTAATTTACTGGGTAATTACCCAGTATTTTGGCCATTGTTCTTACCTTCTAATTACAGGTTAATACCAAGTAACACATTTCTGTTACCATATATTTACTGGGTAAATAGCTAGTAATTGGGGGCTGTAGCTACCTGCTTATTACCAGCTTATAACACAATAATACACTAAAATTCACCATATAGAAACCAGGTAAATACCCAGTATTTTTGTTTACACTTATTGGTCTGTATCCAGTAATGTCCAATAAACATTTAACAAGCTTAGTAGCTCCTGGATTAAAACTGTAATTCATTGCGGGCCGCCAGAAATGTTTCTGCAGGCCGCCATTGGCCCACGGGCCGCACTTTGAGAACCAGTGGTTTAACCATTTAAGGTACTACTCAACCATTTGGTCGACCACACCACTTTAAGTCACTATATCTCATTGAAAAATGCATCAAGCTGAACTCAATAACACTTAATGTGACTTGTTCTGAATGTTGTACTTTATGAATTATGAAAACCAGGTTTATTATGAACAGACGTCTCAACCGTTTGGTAGAGGCCTGTATCTGAAATATTGTAGGGTCTAATAAAAAAAAAAAATATATATATATATATTGATTGTCGTTATTGTTATCATAAGTAAATAATAAAATAAAATAAAATAATACATTTTCCTTTGCTAGTTTCTTGGTACGTACCTTAAAGGGTTAATTTCTTATATAATATAATATATAACACAATGTAATATAATATAATGTGATGTAATGTAATATAATATAATACAATATAAAATAATATAATGTAATATAATACAATACAATGACTCCAAAGACACATTTACAGGCTCTGATAATAATAATAATAATAATGATATATTAATATATAAAAACGGTTTCTGCAGCTCTATTTTATTCTGACATGATCCATGATCTTTAAGGGGTTTTAGATAATTATAATTAATATGAACTCTAATGTAATACAGTTACTCTGTGCTGCAGCTTTAAAAGACAACTAATCATAGCGAATCACTATGTCTCTGCAAAAACAAAACGTCTTCATAACGGACACTGTCTTAATGTTTTCAGTTTAAAAATAATGTGAATAAAGGAAACAGGAGTCAACAGAAAACCTTTAAAGGTCAGTGTGTGCGTGTGCGTGCTTGTGGGTGTGTGTGTGGGCGGATGTTTATTAGTATTTGTGACCTCTTTAGGACATTTTCTGGCACAAACACTGATCTTGTCAGGACCACGAGTCCTCGTGGAGATGAAAACCTGGTCCTAATGAAGCAGAACCTCAGATCTAAACTGAACTGAAGTGGTTAATTAGACTTAGAAGTATAGCTGCATAAACCTGTGTGTTTGTGTGTGTGTGTGTGTGTGTGTTCTTGTACTTGCGGCATACTGAGGACCAGTGAGGGTTTTTAACCAACAAAGTGAGGTCATTTTTACAGAGTGAGGACATTTTGGCCGGTCCTCACTTTGTTTTCATTGAATTCACTTCCCTAGGTTGCTATAACATGCTATACTCAATTTGTCCAAATTTGTTTTCCACATTTTGGACACGTTTTTGTCAAATTTTGGACCAAAAATTTTGGGTCATATTTTTTTGTCAAATTTTGCACCAAAAGGTTTTTGGTCAAATTTCGGACCAACATTTCTTTTGTCAAATTTTGGACCAAATTTTTTTTTTGTCAAATTTTGGACCAAAAGGTTTTTGGTCAAATTTCGGACCAACATTTCTTTTGTCAAATTTTGGACCAAATTTTTTTTTTGTCAAATTTTGGACCAACATTTTTTTGTCAAAGATTTGTTAACATTTTGGTCGACATAGTATAAGTATGTTTTTGTCAAATTTTGGACCAAAATCTTTTGGTCAAATTTTGGACCAAAATCTTTTGGTCAAATTTTTTTTTTAAATTTTTGGTCGACATGTTTTTATAAAATTTTGGGCCAAAAAAAAATAAATAAATAATGTTTTCCAGCCCTTTTTGCTCTGGGGCTCCACCTGCAGATATGTTATGGTACTACAACCAGTAGTTCTTTATAGATGTCATTCATGAAGTAGATATTTGTAATTGTGTTGATTTATAAAGTGGAAATGCTGGTCCTCACTTTGTCAGCAACGCAGTCCTCAGTATGCAGCAAGTACAAGAATGTGTGTGTGTGTGTGTGTGCGTGTGTGTGTGTGTGTGTGTGTGAGTTGCTTGTTACCCTCCACTGATCTGAACAGCAAACATGTAAATGAGTCTCCACAGACGCACAACTCAACTCATAATAATCATAATGATAATATTTCATTTCATTTTTAAGTCACTTTTAAGTCACAATGGTGTCAAAGTGCACACAGAAAACAAGACGACACGTGACAGTAAAAGCATCAAAAGGCATAAAAGTCACTGTCAAAACTGTGCATGTTTTGTGTTTTCAGGCGCGCAACAAGCAGAATGGCGAGCTGGCGGCGATCAAGGTCATCAAGATGGAGCCAGGTGAAGTTTTTATTTGAAATGTTCTTATCGTTTCAGTTCATTGGGGCTCGTGTTAACATCTGAATATCTGTTAGGAAACTAAATTTTTACATTTTTACATTTCAATATAAAAACATACTTATAGATTCACTGTTGATGACCCTGCATAAAGGCGACATGCATGTTTCCATGTGTCCATGTGTCCATGTGTCCATGTGTCCTTGTGTCCTTGTGTCCATGTGTCCTTGTGTCCTTGTGTCCTTGTGTCCATGTGTCCGTGTGTTCATGTATCCATGTGTCCATGTGTCCATGTGTCCTTGTGTCCTTGTGTCCATGTGTCCATGTGTACATGTGTCCATGTGTCCTTGTGTCCATGTGTCCTTGTGTCCTTGTGTCCATGTGTCCATGCCTTGTGTCCTTGTGTCCATGTGTCCTTGTGTCCCTGTGTCCATGTGTCCATGTGTCCTTGTGTCCATGTGTCCTTGTGTCCATGTGTCCATGCCTTGTGTCCTTGTGTCCATGTGTCCTTGTGTCCATGTGTCCATGCCTTGTGTCCTTGTGTCCATGTGTCCATGCCTTGTGTCCTTGTGTCCATGTGTCCTTGTGTCCATGTGTCCTTGTGTCCATGTGTCCATGCCTTGTGTCCATGTGTCCATGTGTCCATACCTTGTGTCCTTGCCTTGTGTCCATGTGTCCATGCCTTGTGTCCATGTGTCCATGCCTTGTGTCCATGTGTCCTTGCCTTGTGTCCATGTGTCCATACCTTGTGTCCTTGCCTTGTGTCCATGTGTCCATGCCTTGTGTCCATGTGTCCATACCTTGTGTCCTTGCCTTGTGTCCATGTGTCCATGCCTTGTGTCCATACCTTGTGTCCTTGCCTTGTGTCCATGCCTTGTGTCCATGTGTCCATACCTTGTGTCCTTGCCTTGTGTCCATGTGTCCTTGCCTTGTGTCCATTGTGTCCATGTGTCCTTGCCTTGTGTCCCAGCTTCATGGTCATGTTGTCTCTGCTTCCACAGAGGACGATTTCTCCATCATTCAGCAGGAGATCGTCATCGTGAAGAGCTGCTCACATCCCAACATCGTGGCTTATTATGGCAGCTACATACGGTAAATCTGTCTGTTCACGCTCAGTCAAAAACAAGGTGACAGTGATAATCTGTGTAATCTGTGTTAAGTTAAAATCTCCTCTTCTGTCTGCAGAGCTAATACACTGTGGATCTGTATGGAATTCTGTGGAGGAGGCTCCCTGCAGGACATCTACCATGGTCAGTCTGTATGTGTGTGTGTGTGTGTTTACTTGGTATTCCTTATGTTGTGGGGACCTAAATCTGTTTACACAGTCACATTATGGGGAAATCAAGTCCCCACCAGGGTAAATTACTAAATTATAAGGTGACAACATGTTTTAGTTAGACTGAGGTTATAGGTTAAAGGTCAGGGTTAGGATTAGGATTAGGCCAGTAGTAGTTATTATGGTTCAGGACAGAGTAGGTCTATACAGGAAGTGAATGTAAGTCAATGCGATGTCCTCTGAAGTCATGGAAACCTGTGTGTGTGTCATGGTGGTTGAATGTTACGCATAAAGTTTCACCTGCTGCCGTAAAACACGAGTTTCAACGCAGAAGCTGAAGTTTAACTTATGATAATTTGCTGTTCAACACAAACTTCCAGATGACTTAAAGTACTTTCAATTAAATTCATAATAAATGCAATTTTTTTAGTCAAGTTAACTATTGTTTTTAGAATTTGAACTAGATATTTTATAATCTTTAATGTTCCTACAGTGTAACAGTGTGTACCTCTTTGTCTTCTCTGTTTCTCTGTTCTGGGTCCATCACCACACCTCAGTATCAGTACAGTTTTATTATAGCAATAGTACTCACTTCAGGTTTTTATTGTAACTCCAAACTTAAAATAAATAACAGATGTGACTAAAATACACTTTTGGTTTCTGCTTAGATGTAAAATGCTTTAAATTCCCAATTTATGAAAAATTGCATTGTTTTCTACAGTGACAGGTCCTCTGCCCGAGCCACAGATCGCCTACATCTGCAGGGAGATGCTCCAGGTAACGACGTCATAATTGTTATTATTCCTATCATTTTTATTGAAATGTCAATCATTGAGGAGGCCTTTTATTCCGTGTTTGTCTTTGACCAGGGTTTGGATTACCTGCACGCGCAGAAGAAAATCCACCGAGATATCAAGGTGAGCGTGACAGACAATGTTATGGCACTTTATTTCTACATTACATACATTTTGCTTGTATATTGAATTCCCTCAAGCTGAAGTAAACTGGGACAAATCACCACATGTAGCAGAGATTAAACAAACAAACAAAGATGAGATATAACAGTAAAAATATCACTATCACTTTAGATTAGGGAACAGACATTCACCATTAGGTCCTTACTGTAAGTCGCATACTAGCCCTTTATTAGTAATCATTACGCACGTATTAACACCTTATTCTACCTCTGTTACGACATGAATTAAGACTTTTCCTACATAAGGTGTTAATGTTTACTAATAAAGGGCTAATATGTGACTTATATGCATGTTAGTAAGTACCTAGTTAATGTGTTCCCTAATCTAACACATTAACTAGAGTACCTCTACCCCATATTCTCACACATTCTGGCATGTGCAATACTCTACATTTCATGCTGAAATGCTTATTTATTTAATAATTTACCCCACACTATGCAATACTTATATACTGTGCAATACTTATATACTGTGCAATACTTATATTGTATATACAGATTTTTATCCTGCTTAAATTAGCCAAACAGTATCTATATTTTTACTGGTACCCTGCTAAAATCACTTTCATACTGTGTAAATATTTGTATTTCTATTTTTATATACTGCAAAATTACATTTCATTCTGTGATATTTATATTCTATATGCTGCTAAAATCACATCTCACACTGTGATATTTATATTTCTATATTTAATATACTGAAAAAAAATTACATTTCATACTGTGGAAATAGTCTTATTTATTTTTTATACCCTGCTATGGGTCACGTCTCATAGAAATGCACTATTTATATTTAAACCCTGCTATAGACCTGCTATTTCATACTGTGCAATAAGAATTTGATGGCTGTTTATCCTTTTAATGTAGTACGCTGCAACTGAAAACCCACCTCACGTTAACTAGGGTCACCTTTTTTTTAATGTCCTTTTTGACCCATACTCTGGTTGTTGTTGTTGTTGTTGTTGTTCTTTGTTTTTAGCTGTATGCACTTTCAAGGTGAAGTCAAGTAAATCTCATTGTACAACTTGTATAATGACAATAAAGGCATTCTATTCTATTCTATTCTATTCTAAAGTGTTACCAATACATCTGTATGTATGATATGTATGTGTATTATTGGCTTATATAGCAAAATACATCTGAAAATAACTGTATTTTTTGGGGGTATGATTACAAAAATTAGATGTTAAATGATTTCTATGAAACCCACGTATTTACAAAGATAAAATTATACAGATAATGCAGATTTTGACTGACTAACCCAGAGGTCTGCAACCTGCGGCTCTAGAGCCACATGTGGCTCTTCAGCCACTCTGCAGTGGCTCCTTGTAGCTTTAGAGATCAAGGCGACAAATAAAAGTGTTTTAATATCTTGTGCATCACATCCAATTCAATATTCAGTACACGTTTGGATGCGTCCTGTCCATCTTTGGATCCACGTAACGTTTTTCTCGAGCACGAACAGCATACAATCCAAATATTTGCTTCATTTATTTCAAAGTGGGTTTATTTTAATTTCTTTACTTTGCCACAAACAATGAAACAATGGAAGAACCAGGTCTACGGGGTCTAGAGGTTGGATATAAACTGAACATGTTGTAGTTCTTAAATGTCATAAATGAAAGAGACTATTACTATTGTATATAGTTTGTCTGTATAAAAACCTTTATACGTGTTATTATTGTCATTTTGTGGGGTTTTTTTGCGGCTCCAAATGAATTTTATTTGGGTGGAGAGACAACAAAAATGGCTCTTTTCATCCTAAAGGTTGCAGACCCCTGGACTAACCTGTGCATGTTTATCACTGAGTGGGCTAAAGCAGAGTCTTCTTGGTCTGTGTTGATGTTTGTTTCCCCTCTTCTGCTTCCAGGGCGCCAACATCCTCCTCAATGATCAGGGCGAGGTCAAGCTCGGTAGGTGGATGTGTGCACAGTGTCTGCTCTGCACCCCTGTGGTTTACATGACTCACTGCACTTACAACCACTCCATTCACACCCGTGTCTCGTTAAAAAAACGAAGACGGTTTCTGTCGCACATGCAACTTTGATGGTTTGAGTTTTTTTTTCTTTCGTGAATGCAGTGCACACACCCTGACTCACATCTTCATGTAAAAAGAAATCATTGTGTGAAGAACCTAGATTTGAGCTTGTAAATATGAGTATTTACCAAGACAGACTTAAGATTTGCTCTTCAGATATGACACGATTGTGGTTTTAACCTGTACCCTGTGTTTCCTCTGTTGTTGTGCAGCTGACTTTGGGATCTCAGCTCAGATCACAGCAACTCTGGCTCGGCGGATGTCCTTCATTGGGACGCCATATTGGTGAGGGCGAAACTCAGACTAAGTGTTAATATTTTCTTGTAAACACCTGAAGTTTATTGTATACACCGGGGTTTCTCTCTCCTGGTCCTGGGGAGCCACTGTCCTGCATGTTTTAGGTGTTTCCCTGCTCAAACACGCCTGAATCACACTGTGTTAAATGTCTAAATCCTCGTCCGCAGGATGGCACCAGAGGTGGCGGCAGTGGAGATAAAAGGTGGCTACAATGAGTTATGTGACATCTGGTCTGTGGGCATCACAGCGATCGAGCTGGCAGAGCTGCAGCCGCCGATGTTTGACGTTCACCCTCTACGGTAAATACTCACGCAGAGCTCAGAAGCGCTTGTTTGAAAATAAGAAAAATCAATAAATATATTGGTAACAAAAGGAAGGAGGACAAGGAGTGGGAGCACCTCACCTGAATCACTGACTCCAGTTTGTTGGAGTCCGGTCCAGAGTTTTCTGCAGCGCTCGTGGCGGTGGCAGGATTAAGGATTAACCCAGAATAAAGTATTCATTAAAAAAAAAAATGTTACCAAAAATTTTTGGTCCAAAAATTTGACGAAAATGTCATACTATACTATGTCATCCAAAATTTGAAAAATATCTTTGACAAAAATTTTTTTTCAAAAATTTGACAAAAACGTCATACTATACTATGTCGACCAAAATTTGAAAAAAACATTTGACCCAAAATTTTTGGTCCAAAATTTGACAAATATTGTCATACTATACTGTCTTCCAAAATTTGACCCAAAAATGTTGGTCCAAAATTTGAAAAAAAAAAGTCATACTAAACTATGTCGACCAAAATTAAAAAAAAATGTTACATGTTGGTCCAAAATTTAAAAAAAAAAAAAGTCATACTATACTATGTCGACCAAAATTTAAAAAAAATGTTACCAAATATTTTGGTCCAAAATTTGACAAAAACGTCATACTATACTATGTCGACCAAAATTTAAAAAAAATGTTACCAAAAATGTCGGTCCAAAATTTGACGAAAATGTCATACTATACTGTCATCCAAAATTTGAAAAATATCTTTGACAAAAATTTTTTTTCAAAAATTTGACAAAAACGTCATACTATACTATGTCGACCAAAATTTGAAAAAAACATTTGACCCAAAATTTTTGGTCCAAAATTTGACAAAAATTGTCATACTATACTGTCTTCCAAAATTTGACCCAAACATTTGACTCAAAAATGTTGGTCCAAAATTAAAAAATAAAAAAAGTCATACTATACCATGTCGACCAAAATTAAAAAAAAATGTTACCAAAAATTTTGGTCCAAAATTTGACAAAAACGTCATACTATACTATGTCGACCAAATTTTTATTTTTTTGGACAAATTGAGTATAGCATGTTATAGCAACCTAAGGAAATGATTTCAATGAAAACAAAGTGAGGACCGGCCAAAATGTCCTCACACTGTAAAAATGACCTCACTTTGGTGGTTAAAAACCCTCACTGGTCCTCAGTATGCCGCAAGAACAAGAACACACACACACACACACACACACACACACAGACACACACACACACATGCAGGGTAATCTGTCATTATCATGAATGCGACGATACCACTTTTTTGTGTCCATTAAACTCAAACACACAATATATTTGTGCTGAGTCATTTCAAAGACATACCTCTCCAACTGTGTAACTAACAAATATTGTTCTCCCAAAAAGAAGAAAGAAATAAACATAAACAATAAACATGACTCAGCTAAAATGATTTTTGCTGAATTTTAAATGAAACGTGACGTATATCGGACTTTTGGATGGTATCGGATTTTAAATTGATGATTTACGCACACATAGATGCATATATATGTATTTCACTTTAATGCACATGAATGATAAATTAATATATATATATATATATATATGTATGGTGTATTCTTGTTGATTGTGGCCTCCATGTTCCTTCCTGTAGCGTCCTGTTTCTGATGTCCAAGAGCAGCTACCAGCCTCCTAAACTGAAGGACAAATCTAAATGGTAAATCAAAACATATACAGTATAAATCACTTTGTTCAGGTGTTTCTTTGTGTATGTTAATGTGTTTATAAAAAATGTAGGGGACATTAAAAGCAAACTGGTGTCTGCCACACTGGTTATTTGATATAAAATCTGAATACAAATATGTACATAAATAATACTATTAAAATGATATAGAGTGTTTATTTTTTGTTATTCCATGTTAGAAAATGCTATCAACACATTCTTTCCTGTCTGCAGGTCGTCCACCTTTTATAACTTTGTCAAGGCCATGTTGGTGAGGAACCCGAAGAAGAGACCCAGCGCCTCCAAGATTCTCTCAGTCAGTACATATACTATTATATAATATTATTCCTGCATTAAACTGACTGATTATCCATGCATTTGTGTATAAGATCCGTGTCAAGTGAAGGCGGAAGTGAAGGAGTCAATATTCAAGATAAAGATTTATGTAAAGTGTCATTCTGAAAACGTTTAGCAGCTAAAGCGAAAGGTATATTTCTCTTGAGAAAAAGACAAGCTGCTTTAAATTCACCAGATGAACAGAAACAGAACTCTGAATCAAAGGTAACGTTGCTCCTTATCTGCTTCATCTGTAACTTAGCTGTTATTTGTGAAGAGGTTCATCACGTGACCTCGAAAGTGTTAACTGCTTGTTTCCTGCATCTCAAAAATAGTTTGACACAGCTCAGTTTTTCTCACAGTGTTGACACACACAGCCCAGTGGTCCAGAAGTAGAACTTCCACGTACATATGAAACTTTAACAAATCAAACATTAGTCCAAATCCTACAGACTCTTCAGTATAACACTGTTTCTTTTTTATCTTTGCACTCATGTGAGCTCCTGTCTCTTCTACTGAGTTGGAGTAAACTGCTCATGTACACTGTACACTCTTAGAAATAAGGGTTCCAAAAGGGTCCTTCTACAAGGGCTGATGTTCTACCTGGAACCATTTGCTTCTGAAAAACCCTTTTCCAGAAGAAAGGGTTTTCCAAGGGTTCTTGGTGACACTAGTGGTTCCAGTAAGAACCATTTTGATCCAGAGAACCCTTTAAAACCACTTTCCTGAATAAAGGGTTTTAAAAGGGTTCTTGGTGCAACCCTCCAAAAGGTAGAACTTTTTTATAAAGGTTCCACCTGGAACCAAAAAGGGTTCTCCTATAAGGACAAGCCAAAGAACCTTGTATTGTTCTACTTAGCACTTTTATTTCTAATAGAGTATAACAAGAGTCTATGGTCCCTGACAGGAAGTGCATCACATACAGTCAATTTAGAGTTGTCCAGTTAAACCAATGACTGGGGAGCATTGGGGATTGGGTACCCAGCCCAGACCTTGACCTCTGCAAGCCAAGTTCCCTTTCCACTAGGCCATGGGCTGCCTGCTATTTAGAAAACTAGCGCAGTTCCTGTAGGAAGTATGTATTCCTATAGTGGGAGCTGAAGAAGATTTTTCAGTTACGGTAATGCATGATAAAGAAAAACGTAAAGGCTAACATAATACAGTTACAAAACAGCAAGCTACGCTAATGCTAATCGAAAAAAAACAAAAAAAAATTGCGTTGTGCCTAATGAGGTTGCACAGTGTTTGTATTATGTTAGCCCTACGCTAATGCTAGTCGCAGCCTCGCTAGCTTACCTTTGGAAACAGGTTCGCCAAGTTAGCCGAGCCTCTTCACTCCGACCTCCCCGCTCCAGACAGCGCAGCTGCTGCTGATGAGCTGCTGCTGATGAGCCGCTGCCTAACGCCTGGTGTAGCGTGGAAAAATCGGCGAAAATTAAAATTCCTCCAAAAAACTTGAAAATCAAGGATGCACACCATCGGGCCATGGGGGTCGTACCTATTTTGGGAAAAACAGGGAACATAGGACATGGGGAACCCGTGTCCTATGTTCCCCGTTTTTCCCAAAAAAGGTCCACTTTGTATGTGACAGGGGAACATAGGACCCTTTTTTTGAAAAAGGGTAGGGTTAGGATTAGGGTTAGAGAAAGGGTCCTATGTTCCCCGGGTCACATACAAAGCGGGGAACATAGGACCCGGGGAACATAGGACCCGGGGAACATAGGACCCGGGGAACATAGGTACGGTCCCGGGCCATGCTCAACCCATATCCAAAGTGTTAGGGCGTTCTGACTGACGGTCAGCGAGATATGCCCATCACAGACAGACAGACAGACGCAACTTGCTTTATAGATACAGTATGTATCATCAAAATGTTTTTAAAGTCATTAAAGGGCACTCTAGTGCCCCCTATCGATGAACTGCCACTGACATAGTCTCAGTGAGGGTTTCACCTCAACTCAGCCTTGACCTCCTGACTCAGGAGGTCTGAGCCTCACTTTTCTTTCAATGTGTCTCTGCTTCATGTCTTTTCTCCACGTCGCCCTCTCTCTGCAGAACGTATTTTTGACTCAGCAGGGTCTAAACCGGGAGCTCACCCTGGACCTGCTGGAGAAGTTTCACCATCCAGAGAAACTCAAGACTTGTCAGGTGACCGAGGATGAAGAAATGGAGGTCAGAGTCTTAACTGATCATTTTTTTTTAAAAAGATGTGTAATAATAATGTTATTGTATAACTGTTTTGTTGTTGTTGTATTATATGTCCGATCGTCTTCCTTCCTAAAAACCTAACAAGTTTTCTTTGTTTGATTTAAGGTGGCAGTTCCTGGATCTTTAAGGAGAATCCAGTCCATCAACAAACACAACCGGGCAGAGAGAACAAACTCTGACATGAGCTGTAAGAAAAAACAAAAACACACACTCTCACTTTAATTGTTCAGTTTATTTATTTAGGTCTGAAAAATTGTGAAAAAATAAACTTGTATTTTCTGTCTAGTTATATGATATATGACATTTATTGTAGACAGAGACTGAAATTGTGATATGTGAAACATGTCAGCGTGTGACCTTGTTCCCTTGTGGTCACTCAGTGGAACAGATCTACACTCAGCGGACTTTACGGAAAGAGTCACCAAACGTCACGGTGAGCGTGTGACACGTTTAAAACTGTCGACGACATGGTTTACTGCAGATTTATATACATTTGTATGCATCATTTCTAGAGCTGCAACTAACGATTATTCTCGTAATCGATTAATCTGTCGATTATTTTCTCGATTAATCGATTAATCGTTTGGTCCATAAAATGTCAGAAAATGCTAAAAAAACGTTGGAGCTGGAAATGATGATGTTCTCGAACGTCTTGTTTTGTCCACAAAGCAAAATATTTCAGTCTTAATGATTTCTTTGTTATGTGGAGCAAAGAAATAAAGAAAATATTCACATTTAAGAAGCTGAAACAATCAGAAATCTTGTTTTAATCATGAAAAAAGCTTCAAACCGATTAACCGATTATCAAAATAGTTGGCGATTTATTTAGTCATCGATTAATAATCGATTCATCGATTAATCGTTTCAGCTCTAATCATTTCTGCTCACAAGCAGAAGCTAGTATACGTACGTATGTATACAGTTGTTTATCTTAGCACATATTCAACTTTTACTTGATGTTTATATCTGTTTGTAAATGTTCTACAAGAATAACTTAACTTTCTGTAGTTGTTGTTGCACAGTACATACTGTAAAATAACTATAAATAACTGTATATAAATGAGAAGTATACATAAATACGGCAAAGTACAAGGAAAGATAACAAACAAAATACTTTGTGGTTCCACAGTTTGTACAGTTTGAACATTTCTGACACTGGGAAAGAAATTTAAACACAGAAATAGATGGAAGATGACATTTTCAGACTCTTTTTTTTTCTTTTCTGTTCTGTTTAAGTTACAGTTAAGGAACTCACTGGGATCGACCGGCAGCGGCAAGAGTCCGGGGAGGTAAATGTTCAGTCGCAGACATGGAGTCACATTAAAAAGTAGAAGAGTGTTTAACCACGGCTTTATTGTCATCTCTCAGGGACGAGGACACGGACTCGGACGATGACTATGACGACGTGGATATGTAAGAAAACTGGACCTTTTTTTTTATTCGACTTCATTTGACGTTTCATTTGCCATAAACGAACTCCTGTTATTAAAAACGATTTCTACTGCACTGCTTTGACTTTCTCTCTGTCTCTCTTCTCAACCTCAGCCCTACGATACAAGCCACCAGGTAAGCTGAATAAAAACACATACCATAATAATAATAATACCTGTGTAAATGTGAATCTGCGTCAATTTATACCAAAATTCTCAACCAACAGATTCTCTGCCGACAGTAACATCAGTTATGAAACTCCACCTCCACTTCCTCCAAAGGTGAGTCGACGGCAGAAAACCTTTGGTTATTACAATTATTACACATTATCTGATGTTATCAGCTGCAGCACATAACTATTATTGTTATTAATTGTTGTTATTATTCTGCCTCGGTTTGTTCTTTCACGAAAACACAAACAATGTAATATTTATGGAAGTAAATCTGTGCCATCTGAGTTTGAATTCGAATTTCTAACACTGAATTTTTTTGCATCGAAATTAGACTTTGAATTTTAAAAACCATCAAATTTCAAGCACTGTTTTTTTTCTTCTTGCCATTGATTTTTTTTCAACTTTGAAATAAATTCAGTGTAAAAAATTTTGACTGAAAAATTTAAAAAAATTCAGTTGCAAAAAATTCGATGTCTCAAAAAATTCAGTTGCAAAAAATTCGATGTCTCAAAAAATTCAGTCTAAAAATATTCACTTGCAAAAACTCAGTCGCAAAAAATTAACTTGCAAAAACGTCAGTTAATATCCAGGTCACCAGAGAGAAGCAATCGATCCCTGTCTCAATTCATCCAACACCAATCAACGTACGCTCCATTGACCATACATGAATTACAGTTTAATACCAAACCTCATAACTTGATTTGCGGCGCCACCACTGGCTGCTCCTTGTTGTCTATCAGACGAACTGAGTAAATGCAATAAGCGCCTGTCTGACTGCAAAATGTCATCATGCTGACGACCCTGTCATAACAAACAGCACAGAAAAATTAGGATATTACAAACCAGTAGCAAAAAGATGATGTTTTAAACAGCTAAAAGTTACTGGACTTTAATTAGGACGACCATATTTAGAAAGGAGACCACTTGGCTCTGCTTCGAGATACTTAAATTATACTTGGATGAATTGAGACAGGGATCGATTGCTTCTCTCTGGTGACCCGGATATTAACTGATGTTTTTGCAAGTGAATTTTTTGCGACTGAATTTTTGCAAGTTAATTTTTTGAGACTGAATTTTTTGCAACTGAATTTTTTGAGACATCAAATTTTTTGCAACTGAATTTTTTGAGACATCAAATTTTTTTACACTGAATTTATTTCAACGTTGAAAAAAAAAATGAATGGCAAAAAAAAAAAACAGTGCTTGAAATTTGATGGTTTTTAAAATTCTAGTCTAATGTGTGTATCTAAAAGTCTAATTTCGATGCAAAAAAATTCAGTGTTAGAAATTTTAATTCAAACTCAAATGGCACAGATTTACTTCCATAAATATTATTCATACGCTGCGTCCAATAGTGATGGGAATTCCGGCTCTTTTTAGAGAACCGGCTCTTTCGGCTCGGCTCACTAAAAAGAACCGGCTCTTTCGGCTCCCAATCGGCTCTTCAGGTTGTTTTATTGCTTTCATTAATTTATCAACAACAATATAAAATGATGCACAAAATTAATTACTAAAGTAAAAAAAACGTGCTTTTTATTCATATATGTTTATTATATAAATATGCTTTGATTTATACACTCCACATAAAATGTAAAAAAATGAATATTAAAATACAAAAACAACTATTTACAATTCAACTTTTAACTATTTCAGTTTTCAACTTTTTCCTTTTAAACATATTTAAAGTGAAAGAACACAAAACACTGCAAACCACAACATAATAAAATATAGATTAAAATATGCAAAACAAAAAGAAAAAAAATGAACACCCAGATCTTTAATTAAGGTCGAGGTTGGCATTAAGAAATACCAAGTGTTTGTGGAGCCGGCTCTGTAGGATATTCTTTTCTTGCAGACTCTACACTCTGCCACCGTGTTGTCAACAAAATTGAAATGGTTCCAGATTTTGCTTCTTTTCCTGGTGTCACTCATTTTCTTACTATGGTAAAGGTATCTACTATACCTTTACTAATGTGTCGATGTTGTCTCTTCTTTCCCCCTCCTGCTCTGTTCGTGTGTTAAGCCCAATTTATACTTCTGCGTAAAGTGCTATACGTAGTTTACACGTCGACGCAGAGTCTGTCAAAGAGCCTCTGCGTCGTCTCCGGCTGCACAAAATATTTTTTAAGTGTCCGTCACTCTGTCAAGGGACAACGGAGACGGCAAGAGCTGCGATTGGTCCTCAGGACAGGCCGAGCTAACGCTGCTCTGTGCCGGCTCACAGTGAGCACCGAGCGTCCACAGAGGGCGGAGCTCATCCCCGCCGATAACGCCGCTGCCAAACTATAAATACGTCATATCTTAACACACACAGCACATGTTTAGACTCTAAATGGCCAATTTCTCGCCTCAAATTATCTTAAAACTGCGTTCCGGGACACAGAAAAGTGACAAACGGCCACTGTTTCAACAACAACCGTCTTTCTCCCTCGGACGCCATTGCTCATTGCTTTGTAGCCTGAAGCAAAACAACCTTGCGCAGCGACCCCTACTGATCGGGGGGGGAAATTGCAGCGCGTGTCCGTCCGGATAACGCATTACGCAGTCGGAGAAGTATAATGTGGCCTTTAGAGCCGTTTCATTCGCGACCGACCCATCACTAGCGTCCAAGCAAAACTATCAGAACCTTGACCTTGACGTTGACACGTTTTTCAGCCCAAAGCGCGGACTAGCTCAGAGGAAAGCATCCCGGGGGAAGACGACGTGGCGAGGAGAAGCGGCAGCAGCTCTCTGTACGCCCCTGCTCTCCTCAGGACCGCCAGTGGGACCCACGTCAGACCCACACCGCAACCGCGGACGTCGCGACACTCAGGTGACTAACCCCTCGCACGTGTATACTGTATACTGTATACTGTGTGGAAGTCAGTGCAGTGTCCTAAGATGTGTTTGTGTGTTTGTGTGTGATCCAGACCCTGCTTCCTTACCCGTCCAGTTTAATAACAACCCGCCGGACCTCCTCCCTCCTGAGCTTCCTCCTAAAAGCAGACGCAGACGGCAGCCGCCGACCAAGGTCGGAACAAACAGTAAACATTATGAAAAACAGTCACTAACACTTTCTATGAGAGTTAACATAAGAACATACAGTGGTGAAATTCAGCGATCAGGTGTAACAGGTGATACATTCGTCATAGAGTTTTTTTCTGTTTGTTCTCAGGACCCTGCTGAGTGTGTCAGCCCCGTCATAAAGAAACCTCCCGTGAGTTTCTTCTCCTCCTTTTCCTCCCCTTTTCCCCTTTAACTTTAAATCCTAAAGCCCAATTTATACTCCTGCGTAAAGTGCTCTGCGTAGGTTACGCAGAGTCCTCTGCGTCAACGCAGAACCTGTTGTAGAGTCTCTGCATTGTCTCCGGCTGCACGAAATATTTTTGTCCGTCCGTCCGTCACTCCGTCAAGGGACAACGGAGACGGCAAGAGCTGCGATTGGTCCTCAGGACAGGCCGAGCGAAGCTGCTCTGTGCCGGCTCACAGTGAGCACCGAGCGTCCACAGAGGCGGGGCTGATCACCGCCGACTTCGTCGCTGCCGAACTATAAATACGTCATATCTTAACACACACAGCACATGTTTAGACTCTAAATGGACAATTTCTCGCCTCAAATTATCTCGGCCGCTGTTTCAACAACAACAGTCTTTCTCTCTCGGACGCCATTGCTCACTGTAGCCAAAAGCAGAACAACCTTGCGCAGCGACCCCTACTGATCGGGCGGGAAATTGCAGTGCCTAAGTATAAAGGCTCGAGTGGTCTACGTGGTGACGCAGATGGATAACGCATTACCCAGTCGGAGAAGTATAATGTGGCCTTAAGTCTCTGGTGTGGATTTTCTCAAATGATTGCCCAAACTGTGGAATCCTGAATCCTAATTTTCACATTTCTGTCATTTGAAACATCAGATATACAGTGTGACTAAGTGACTGAATTCCATCCTTCTATTTCCAGGTCTACTTTAAAAAGATCTTCCACGGCTGCCCTCTTAAAATCAATTGTTCCACGGCGTGGGAAAACCCAGCGACCAAAGGTTGTTCCATTTACTGAACACGGTTCTCTTCAAGTCCTTCTAACAAACGTGTGTTGTATCTGTCTGACCAGACTGTTTCCTCCCCTTTTTTTTAACCTCAGACCAGCATCTGATCCTGGGAGCAGAAGAAGGCATTTACACCCTGAACCTCAACAGCTCAGAGGCCACCATGGAGCTGGTATTGGATCTTTATTGGCTGCAAATCCCCAATCAACATGTTCCAGATGACTCTGCAAAAATGTTCTCTTCTGCTTTCAGTTGTATCCTGGAAAATGTACCTGGGTCTACACCATCAATAATGTCCTCATGTCCGTGTCAGGTACATTTTAAAAAAAAGAGTTAATAATGAACCCTGTTTTTACTGTGTTCTTTCTGCTGTTCTAACTCCTGCTAATGCTTTAATCGCTTCTTTAAATGATTTGAACTTTTCTTCCCCTTTCCCTTAAACCAGGGGTCTGCAACCTGCGGCTCTAGAGCCACATGTGGCTCTTCAGCCACTCTGCAGTGGCTCCTTGTAGCTTTAGAGATCAAGGCGACAAATAAAAGTGTTTTAATATCTTGTGCATCACATCCAATTCAATATTCGGTACACGTTTGGATGCGTCCTGTCCATCTTTGGATCCACGTAACGTTTTTCTCGAGCACGAACGACATACAGTCCAAAGATTTGCTTCATTTATTTCAAAGTGGGTTCATTTTAATTTCTTTAATTTGCCACAAACAATGAAACAATGGAAGAACCAGGTCTACGGGGTCTAGAGGTTGGGTATAAACTGAACATGTTGTAGTTCTTAAATGTCATAAATGAAAGAGACTATTACTATTGTATATAGTTTGTCTGTATAAAAACCTTTATACGTGTTATTATTGTCATTTTGTGGGGGGTTTTTTGCGGCTCCAAATGAATTTTATTTGGGTGGAGAGACGACAAAAATGGCTCTTTTCATCCTAAAGGTTGCAGACCCCTGCCCTAAATGATGAGCTCACTTTCAAACTGCACCAAATTCTGTGTTCATAGGCAAATCGTCGCAGCTTCACTCCCATTCTCTGAAGGAGCTGTACGAACAGGCTCGGAAAGACCAGAGGATGGTTGCCTTGCCAACTCACAGGCTGTTACCAAGGTAACACCAGACTCTACCTGCCTTCTGCATGGCGCTCGATTTTTATTTTAAAAGTTTGACTAAATAAATAAATAAATAAATGTTGCCACATCTGCTCGTTTCCAAAAATAGATCATTGTCTGTTTTTACCTTCAGGAAATATTCAGTGACGTGTAAAATACCTGACACGAAAGGCTGCAAGACCTGCTCAGCCGGTGAGACCAAATACTGCGTTGTGTGCAGATCAGATAGTTTGGATGTGGTTTCTTTGCACTCTCACCGTGTTCGGCGAGAGGAAAAAAACCTTCTGCAGTGACGGTTGTGTTTCTGCAGCAGGTAGTTTGCAGCAAGGATGTGTGTTCCTGTGTTGTGCTCTGGAGTCCAGCGTGGTGCTGCTGCAGTGGTACGAGCCCATGCACAAGTTCATGCTCATTAAGGTATAAAAGCTGCAGGGAAACTGTTTATGGACAATTTTTAACAGATTTTGGTTTGCAGGTTTGAGTGTCTATAAAGTAAACGAAGCTAAAAAAACCACAGCTAAATACTCAAAAAAAAAAAACTAAATTAAAAGGAGACTCTTAACTTCAACCCTTCTTCTTTCCTGCTTGCAGACGTTTGATTTCCCTCTTCCCAGCCCTCTGCGGGTGTTTGAGATGGTGGTGACACCGCATCAGGAGTATCCGCTGGTGTGCATCGGTGTGACTCGAGGCTCCAGCCCCAACCTGCCAGTCAATGTGGAATACATGAACCTCAACTCCAACACGTCCTGGTTTACCAGCTCTGGCCTGGGTGAGCTGACAACACTTTAGCACATGTATAGGACTTTAGACTCTTAGCTAGAGCTGCAACTAACGATTATTTTCGTACTCGATTAATCTGTCGATTATTTTCTCGATTAATCGATGAATCGTTTGGTCCATAAAACGTCAGAAAATGTTAAAAAACGTTGATCAGTGTTCGTCAAAGCTGGAAATGACGATGTTCTTGAACGTCTTGTTTTGTCCACAAACCAAAATTATTCAGTTTGAATGATTTCTTTGTTTATGTGGAGCAAAGAAACGAAGAAAACATTCACATTTAAGAACCTGAAACAGTCAGAAATCTTGTTTTTAATCATGAAAAAAGCTTCAAACCGATTATCGATTATCAAAATAGTTGCCGATTAATTTAGTAATTGATTAATAATCGATTCATCGATTAATCGTTTCAGCTCTACTCTTAGCATCCAGTGAATCTCAGACTCAAGATTCAAGATTGTCATTTCACATGGTACAATAAAACAAAAAAAAATAGTACCTCACCAGCTTCTGACAGTGCAAAAATACACAATAGAATTATATATAAAAAAAGAAAAGCTAAGAATGAAACCCTTAAAGGCGCCATATGTAATAATGTGGCCAAAAACGGTTACTACACTCAAATTCAAAAAAACCGAGGTCTTTTTAGGTTTAGTTTTCTCCGCCATCGTAGCTCAGACGTAACTGGCAACCCCGCGTTTGCTCGGCAGCTGAGACTCTACTAAATGCAATGATTGGTAGACGGCAGTAGGTGGCGCAACATGCCAAAAACGTGATTCCAAAACATAAACATGATTTGCAGTCTGCAAAAGATTTTTTTTAATGCAAATATTTTGTCTGTACTGTTGTTGTTGGTGAGTTCAGTTTGTTGGTTAGGGCTTCGAGCTTGAGACCGCAGGGTAGCCGGTTCGATCCCCGACCAGTCCGCGGCTGAAGTGCCCCTGAGCAAGGCACCTAACCCCCTCACTGCTCCCCGAGCGCCGCTGAATGCAGGCAGCTCACTGCTCCGGGTTAGCATGTACTTCACCTCGCTGTGTGTTCACTAATTCACGGTTGAAGTAATTGGAATTTCCCCACTGCGGGACTAATAAGGGACTAATCTTATCTTATCTTATATGAACATTATTCCTGAGTCTCTGTGACATATTAGGAGCACTTTATGGCCAGTTGCTTTAGATTTATTACATAATGCACTTTTAAATACTCAAAAAAGTATAAATACACAAGACAAGACATGCCTTTTAAGTGATATTTTCCTCTTCATTTTACCCTATTGTTTTATTGACAATGACAATGTTTTGGTGTGTGTGTGTGTGTGTGTGTAACAGAGAAACCTTGCCCAGACTCAGTACAAGTAACCCAGTTGGACAGCAGCTCACTGCTTGTCCTCGTAGAAAGTAAGTGACGTGTGTTTATGTCGTTCATTTTGAAGATTGATTGATTGATTGATTTATTGATTGATTTGTTTATTCAAGTGTCAAACACCATGGTGCCCAGCCCTCATGGGCTTATTAGACACTACAATCATTTCTTAGTTATTTCCAGATTCATGCTTTGACGTAACACAAAACCCAACATGACATAACTAAAACAATTCAAATAAGTACACATACTACAAATAAAGATGGCTTGTCATATGGGATACAAAATACTTTGCCGCAGATACCAGGCCTTTTCTATAAATTTTGCCAAAGCAAAAACATCATTTTCAATAAGAGAGTTCCCAAAATCACAATATAAAGGACAATAAAAAACAAAGTGAAATTCATCTTCCACAACCTGGCGATCACAGAATTCACACAGACGTAAATGTTCAGGTGTACCTTTAAATCGAAGTTGAAGAACTCACAATATGAGATTGTCGTTGTTTTCTTTGTTCGTACGTTATATATACGCAGCGCAGATGATCAGACTCGTTGCCCAACTCTGGTGTCAACACTGAGCCTTTCTCATCCACAGAGTCAGTACATATAGTTGATCTGAGGGGGGAGCCGAAGAGCAGCAGGCACCTGATGCACGACACCACCTTCTCCGTTGAGGTCGAGTCTGTAGGTGAGAAACATCATCCACTGACATCATCATCCGCTGACCGCGCAGTGACGGTCGCTGCTGTAGACTGACTCTGTGGGTGTGTAACAGTGTATTTCCAGAACACGATGTTGGCAGTGTGGCGTCACGGCTGGCAGAGGAGAGGGTTCACTGAGCTGCTGGAGGAAACCACCGACCCCAAGAAGATCTACAGACTGGTGCAGTGGGACAGGTACGGGGTTTCCTCACAGTGGCTTTGAGTTCTGCAGGTTGCAGGTGTTTTTTTGTCGTCTGTCCAGACACGTTGGCTTCTGTTGATCAGTTTCTGTTTATTCCAAACAACTGGAGCTCCTGAGTCCCATCAAGGTAAGAGTCTGTGTAGACAGATTAGGACAAGGCTATTCAACTTAAGGCCCGGGGGGCCAGATCAGGCCCTTCGAGCAATTTGGACCGGCCCGTGGCCCATTAACCCATAAATAATGAATGTATTATTAAAAAGCCAATAAAACCGTAGCTTTGACACTTCGCGCCACTTTGTGATACTTTGCGTCCCTTTTTGGCAAATACTGGTACAGCTGTAATTGTAGGCAGTCTATGTATGTACCAGAATATTTTGCACTATGAGTCAACTGTAGCAGTTGTATCTGAATATTATTGGTACTGTTACTAATATTTCTGCAAAAATAGCCTTTTGTGGCCATTTGCACCTTAATGTTGTTTATATTGTTACCTCTAATTTCGTAAGAGCCAATTGTGACTGTTATACCCAAATGTTGGTGCTACTGTAACTGTGACCTTTTTGCACTATACGCAAATTGTATTGTACCTGAATGTTGGTGGTTTTGTTACTTACCTTTTTAGCACAAAACTAGCCATTTCAATAAATACGTGCTAAATAATTGAAAACATTTTGTATCTATTTGTATCTGTTTACTGTACATGCAACATGAAATAGTAGTACAGGGGTTGACCGGCCCACTGGATGGACAGCCTTCCGAAAAGCTGGCCCTTTCGGCAATTTTGGTGGAATAGCCCAAGATTAGGAGCTTGATAATGTGTTCAAATCAGACACAGTTTACTGTAAACCAAGGAGAGAGAAGTCAGATGATCACAAGTCAATAATATCAATCCTTTGCTTGTACAAAGTATTGTCATCCATTCCACAGTAAACTGATAAAGTCCAATATATCTGTGTTTGACATCCTCTGACCGTGTCCCTGCAGGATGATCATTCTGGAGACACATCAGACCGAGGACCAGTCGGGCCTGTCCAACCTCTACATCCTGGAAAATGCAGAGAACTACGTGTTGCTGGGCTAAATCGTCCACCTGCCGCCTCAAGGCATGATGGGAGACCCCGAGGCTTCACTTCTTCACGGACGCATCCCTCCACATCACATGGGACTTGCAGCAGACATTTATCGGGTCCGTCAATCGTGAGCTTTGAGTGGCATGGATTACATCAGTCCAGCGGGTTAAGGCTCTTTTTCATGTTCATTCCTACATGGTTTGTGAGATGCAGAAGTCCACACGGCTGAGATTACCCGACACTGTTTTTGAAGAGACGTCCTCTTTTTTTTTTTGCACCGAAGAGGTTTTCAGCCACAGTGTTGAGGTCGATGCGTGCAGGAACTGTGAGTGTGAGGCTTTTTTTTAAAGACGCCACGTACAGAGATAAAGGACTGGAGCAGAGCAGCTGCATCGCTAGTGGCGCTTTTGTTTTTGTTACCTGTGTTTGCATACGTCAGTCAGTGCTGCATCAAAGATACACTTTTTTACTGCTGTTACACTGTAATAAAGTTAATTAACGCAAGAGGAGCTGGGTCCATTTTGGAGGGGACATGGGGGGAAATAAGTTTGAGGTGATTAAGTCGTGTCTTTTTGTAGTTTGGTGTCATCTATGTGTGAACACCCATCATATATATATATATATATATATATATATATATATATATATATACACATATATATATATATATATGCCCAGTGAATCAGTGAATAACAAACTAAAAATAAAATATCTCACATGCACATAATATATATATATATATATATATATATATATAGAGCACCAGTCCGCAGCTGAAGTGCTGTTGAGCAAGGCGCCTAACCCCCTCACTGCTCCCCGAGCGCCGCTCACTGGCATGGCAGTTCACTGCGCTGGGTTACATGTTCTACACCTCACTGTGTGCTGTGTGTGTTCACTAACTCACTGCAGAATTGAATTTCCCCTTGCGGTACTTAAAGGGTTCTTAATCTTTAATCTTTAATCTAATTTGTTAAAGAAAAGGGGGTAAAAGTGAGTTGTGAGGTGATAAGTTAACAAGAATAAACATTCAATATATATTTTTTATTTAATTCAAATTTAAAACACACATTTAGAATTCAGAAAAAAACTTAAATATTTAAAAAACTGATAAGTAATTTATTGTGGCACCAATCTCTTCACATTTTACTCCATGATGGTTAAAGGGACAGTCCAGGTGTATACCAGCCCAGTATCCAGACACTTGTTGTTATTGATATCATGGCTAACAGCACAAGTGATCACCACTTTATCTCACTGTGATAGACACACTTTACTGTGTGGAAACTGTAGTTTGAAGACTTTTCATCCTCATGCACCAAAGTCCACAGCTGATCTACAACTCCTGTGTGTTATGATGTAAACATCAATTATTGATCTCTACTGACTTTGGTGCAGTCAGAACAGGCTGTCTAAAAGCCAACATGTATTATATATTATACAGACGTGTTATGTTGGTAAATGTGTTAATAATGTTGTGCAGCCTCACTTAAAAAAACCCTGAACTATCCCTTTTATGAATAAGTATATACTTGTTTTTAAATAAGGATTTTACTGTAGTGTTTACATCAGATGAGGTGAGTTTCTCTGGGAGAGGAGAGATAAATATGGAAGCTGCACACACACACACACAAACACACACACACACACACACACATTCTTGTACTTGCTGCATACTGAGGACTGGGTTGCTGACAAAGTGAGGACCAGCATTTCCACTTTATAAATCAACACAATTACAAATATCTACTTCATGAATGACATCTTCAAAGAACTACTGGTTGCCGTTCCTTTTTTTCTTTTTAATTTTTTGTCCAAAATTTTACAAAAACGTCATACTATGTCCAAAATTTGAAAAAAAAATGTACGCAAAAATTTTGGTCCGAAATTTGAAAAATAAATTTGACAAAAAAATATTGACAAAAACGTCATACTATACTATGTCATCCAAAATTTGAAAAAAAAATGGACAACATTTTTTGTTCAAAATTTGAAAAAAAAAATTGACGCAAAATTTTTGGTCCAAAATTTGAAAAAGAAATTTGACAAAAAATGTTTTTACAAAAACGTCATACTATACTATGTCATCCAAAATTAAAAAAAAAAATTTGACAAAAAATTTTTGGTTCAAAATTTGAAAAAAAAAACTTGACCCAAAATTTTTGGTCCAAAATTTGACAAAAACGTAATACTACAATACGTCGTCCAAAATTAGATTTTTTTTTTTTTTCTTGACAAATTGAGTATAGCATGTTATAGCAACATAAGAAAGTGATTTCAATGAAAACAAAGTGAGGACCGGCCAAAATGTCCTCTCTCCGTAAAAATGACCTCACTTTGTTGGTTAAAAACCCTCACTGGTCCTCAGTATGCTGCAAGTACAAGAACACACACACACACACACACACACACACACACACACACACACACACACACACACACACACACACACAGAGGTGTGAGCAGCAGCAGGAGTCAGGCCGGGGCCGGGACACAGAAGCATCAGCATCATCATCAGTATCATCAGCATCAGCATCAGCAGCGTCACACGTACTTTACGCACAGTCAGTGAATGAACGGAGGCAGCAGAGGGACCCGGCGGTGGAGGATGATGCTGACACTGGCTCAGTGGGGCTTCTTCTGTGGGTTTGTTTACCAGGTAGCAGCGGTGTGGTCGCCGGTCCTGGTGTAAAATGCACTGGAGCAGACCGGACGTGCTGGTCGGCCTAGCTCAGCTCGGCTCGCTTCTCCTCTTTCTATCCTAGTACTAGGATTTTTTTTTTTTTTTTTTTTTTTAATTACAGCGTTATTATTATTTCCAGGTCAAAACCTCAGTTTCCTGTGCGGCTTGTTTGTACTAAAAAAATGGCCGGAGATGGTGGCGCTCTGAAGGATATCAATGAGATTAAGTCCCAGTTCCGGACCAGAGAGGGCTTCTACAAGCTGCTCACCCTCTCGGACTCGCAGCAGCGGGGCGGACTGCCGCGGGCTCCGACCGCTGGAGCCACGCTGGGCCCCGGGCCTGGACCCGGTCCGATACCCGGCGGAGGGGTCGGGCTACTGCAGGGGCCCGGGGCTGCTGCCGCCGCCGCCGCCGCCGCCGCTGCAGCCGCCGCCGCCGCCGCCGCCGCCGCCTCGTCTTCTTCCAACGCCGCGGCCAACTCTTCCCCGGCGGGCTTCCTGCCGCCGGTGCGGGTCTCTATGGTCAAGCTGCAGCCCGAAGACCCGAGCGAAGAGTCGGAGCGGGTGTGCTTCAACATCGGCAGGGAGCTGTATTTCTACACGTACACTAACATCAAGAAGGTGAGTGAGCATGGACCTCCATCCTCAGCCTCTCTTGGAGCAGGATGACGGACTGTATGTTCCAGGCTTAGCTTAGCTTAGCCGTGCTAGCCTGCGCCGCTATGGTGATGCTGTGTTAGCTTGTATTTCATCATCTGTCTCCTGAACACCCTTTATTTGTTAGCACGGAGCATTAGCCGGACATCAGTGTGACTGTGATGGGGACGTGAATCTGTGACACTGCTGCTCTGTGTGTGTGTGTGTGTGTGTGAAACAATGTCAAAGCACAGGCTGCTGCATTTCACTGTCATCATCTGCTCTGATCACACTGTGACTGCTCTTAAACACAGGTGTGTGTGTGTGTGTGTGTGTGTGTGTGTGTGTGTGTGTGTGTGGAGTAGGAATGAACAAATAGCTTTTTATATATAGTTGTTTTATCAATCAATCAATCAATCAATCAATCAATCAATCTTTATTTTTATAGCCCACAGTTTACAAAACATAGTTTGTCTCACGGGACTTCACAGGGTTGGTAACATCCTCTGTCCTTAGACCTTCGACCAGGGTAAGGAAAAACTACCAGGGGAAAAAAAACCCTTGTAAAAGGGAAAAAGGGTAGAAACCTTAGGGAGAACCACAGGTGAGGGATCCACTCCCTGGACGGACAGACGTGCAGTAGATGTTACCAAAAACATACAATACACAATAACAATAAGAATAAAAAGTGAAAAAGTCTTTAAATGCCAGCATCCATCTGGATCACTGGGTTTGTCACAGCCTGTAGTGATGACTGTTGTGGTCAGAGACTTGAAGATGACGGAGTCCTCCTTCCTGTCCTGACCTCATGTCGTTCACTGGTGTCAGCAGAACTGTAAGAGACAGTTTTAGATTACTAAACGTAAATGCACAAAACAGAAAAGAGAATAATAAAATAATGCTAATTTTACCAGCTTTCCTGTGACTGAACTGTAGGTCTCATCACTGCAACTTTGTCCCATGATGATAGTTTCCTTCCATGGAAAGTCATCATTTCACTCATTCACGCTTGCACACAACCTCACAACAAACTTAAAAGCTCACATTGGGCTTTTAAACGTGAAGTAAGTAGTTTATAGTGCCATCTAGAGGAGAGGCTGAAATTTACAACAAAGAACCGCTCCTCTGCTCACCCCCTCCCTTCCCTGAGCGCTACGGTGTCCTCAGAGGGTCAAATGTCGTCCTCGTCGTCTTTCTCCGTGTCAGCAGATGAGGTTCGTGAGGCGAGGGAGAGGGCGGAGCTACCGCGGCCGTAGCAGACGAAGCAGAGAGAGAGGAGGCGGGACTTCTGCTACAAGTAAAGAGACGCTTGATTTGTTCTCTCGCGTTTGTCCTTACAGGCTCCTGTAGAAACATGGCGTCTCTCTGCTAACAGTGGCTATGCAACCGCGCCCCGCGACCATGTTATTTTAAATGACTTTTTGAAACACTACGAAAATGAAACAAAAACCATTATACAGCGACTAGACAATGCAGGAGCACATAATATGTATAAAAGAGTGGATTTTGGGTTTATATAAACCCATAAATACTACACAGTGTCCCTTTAAGACCTAACCTCCGAATGTTCTTTCATTAGAGAACAAACTACACAGTCTGATCTGTCTCACTATCAGCTGTTGATAAATTGATAATAGCTTCAGATAAACTCTCGTGTTGTTTTCCGTCACTTTCTGACACAGGCAGCACAGGAGAATTAACAAGATAAATGATCATGACGAGGCAAAAACTGTCAGACATGAAAAACAGTGTGAGAAACACATGATCTCTGTCTTGTAGTTTATTCAGTTCTCACTGTGACAGTGTTGTGTTGACGTCATGGTATAATTCAGAATGACCTCACCAACTCCTCCTACCAAATCCTGGCCTCTCTGAATCTTCTCTGATGGATTTCTCATTTAACATAATATTTCTTTTGTGACAAATACGATGTTTACCATTGACGAATCCCAGCAAACCAAGTTGAAACTGCCATCAGAATATCTGCAGCAGAGAAGGTGAGCACCTTCACAAGGACTTGACAACCTCAGACACATATGAACAAGTGACCTGAGGCCACGGGGACATTATGGGGCACGATGGAGAACCTCCTGACACGCTGCTCCACCACCATCACCACAGACAATAGCACTCCAGTGTGTACAGCACAATACATCATCAAAAACTCAGTCCGAGCATCAGGAATCTGGGAGTGACCTTTGACAGTCATCTGAGGTCTGATAAACAAATAAGCAACGGTGTCAGGACTAGTTTTTTCCAGGTGCGTCTGCTGGCCAAACTTAAAACGTTTTTAAGACGTCACGACCTTGAAAAAGCCATCCGTGCGCTAATCATTTCCAGATTAGACTACTGCAACGCACTGTATGTTGGCATCTCCCAGACTTCTCTCAGTCGCCTTCAACTGGTGCAAAACGCTGCTGCCCGTCTTTTAACCAACACAAATAGAAGAGAGCACATCACCCCTGTTCTTCACTCTCTTCATTGGCTTCCAGTCTCTTTTAGAATCGATTTTAAACTTTTAATGTTTGCCTTTAAAGCTCTTCATGATCTTGCCCCATCTTATTTATCTGAGCTTTTAACTGTTCGTGATCCGGGTAGAGCTCTGAGGTCAAACAACCAACTGTTGCTGCGAGTGCCCAGGTCAAAGGTCAAAGTATAAACACTGTTGCTGCTCCCAGGCTCTGGAATAAACTCCAGAGCCTTGAGATGCGTCTTATCTCTGACCTGGGCCTCTTCAAATCAAGGCTAAAAACCTATTTATTTAGGATGGCATTTAATACCGAGTAGTATGGTGACACTTTTTTATCTTTTATCTTCTTATCTTTTATCTGATTCTATCTTATTTTATTTTGCACTATTTTATTGTTTTTACTGTTTTTAATTACTTTTATTTGTTTCCTCTTTATTTATTTATTTCCCGTAAAGCACTTTGGATCACCGAAAGGATTGTTGTAAAGGGCTGTATAAATAAAGTACATTTACATTTACATTTACATCATCAGGTGGAAGCTCTGCAGCTCGGGAGGATAGGATCTATACACACAGTGGTGCTTCAGGAAGTCCCTGAGATTCATCCAGGTCACATCTCACCCTCCCTCCCTGTGATGGCCATAAGAACAGGCCATCACAGAGTGTGATGTTTCACTCCTGTGCAATCACTGTAATACTCTTTAAAGCTGTAGCGTGTAACCTAATATCATACAACGTAAACAAAGATCCACAGATGAGTTCACACGATGCTGGTTGAGTCTCTCATCTCCTCACGACTCTGTCTTCAAATAGCAGCGTTTTGTTTTTGTGTGTGTGGAAACACAGATGAGATGCATTTTCACAGTAGTAAAATGTAGGTCAAGGAATTAACCCCAGTTCTCTGAAACACGAGTAAAGTTGTGAGATGCTGAAGTTAATGTTGAACGACGATGGCTGGAATATGGACCTAGAGTCGTCCTCTCGCAAAGCTGACGTGTGGAAATACACATTTTGAATCTTTATGTGAATCCTTTCCCCCGAAGCTCAGTTTGTGATCCGTCACTCACCTGTTTGTCTTTTCCACTCTGTCTGCAGGCTGTAGACCTCAGTAAGCCGATAGACAAGAGAATCTACAAGGGGACTCAGCCAACGTGTCACGATTTCAACCAGTACTCGGCCACGGCGGAGAGCGTCGCTCTCATCGTGGGTTTCTCAGCCGGCCAAGTCCAGTATCTCGACCCGATCAAGAAGGAGACCAGCAAACTCTTCAATGAGGAGGTATTCTATATGGCCTGCATGTTAGTTTCCTCATTTTCACCAAGCAGTAGAGTCTGCAAATGCAAACCAATCCGTACCATCC
Organism: Microchirus variegatus; assembly: GCF_963457635.1. Taxonomy (NCBI): domain Eukaryota; kingdom Metazoa; phylum Chordata; class Actinopteri; order Pleuronectiformes; family Soleidae; genus Microchirus; species Microchirus variegatus. The sequence continues at coordinate 36,315,650 of NC_139804.1, forward strand.
CAGCACAGTGATCTAGCACGTGAAGGTCAGAGCTCGTCACACAGCAGTGCCTTGATTGGTCGACAGAATCATCAACGGTGACGCTCCAGTTTTAAAGCGGAACTAGACAGGAAGTTCCTATTAACGCTGTTTTTTTGGTGTGTATCTGCGTCATTACCTTGTTTATGAAGCCCTGACGGTTTGAAACAAACAGTTCAGCCATTGCTGAGAACGTTGTGTTTTATTGTAATCTCGGAGCTCAACGAGATCACTGAAAATCCCGTAATAGTTACGTAAGCAGCGGTTCTCCTGAACAACCGATCGTCCTGCTCCGGGCACTAGTCCGGGCACTAGTCCGGGCACATCCGCTTGCGTACATTGAACCGCAGAAGAAGAATAACGTCCGTTGTGGAGGTGTTTCACGAGCGACAGTGTCTTCTGACTCTAGGTCTGACTCAGGGTCAAAGGTCGTCAAAGGGACTGTGGCGGGGAGTCGTGAAGAAGCTATTTTTAAACACTGTTAAAACAATGTTTTGATAATGAGGTGCAGTGCATCCACCGTTCCAGAGGGGGGCGCTGCGTTTCTGAGAACAGATGTGCTGGATAGTACTGGCCAATCACAAGACTCTGTCTTCTGGGGGTGAAAGTTCACTCTGAAATCTCGCAGCAGAAAAACAGCGTCAGAAAAGAGGATTTCTATTGGCTCGTTTACAGCAACTAGGAGGTTTTTGACCATAAAAACAAGTTAATATATGTAAGTAGACCATTATTTGTGACGGCAGAGAAGATTAAATGCAAATGTTTTTTATGCATTTTGTCTTGATTAATGTCAGAACAGGTGTGACAGCAGCACATTGATTTCAAGTAGATTTCGATGTAGCTCTTGCCATCTGGCCTTTACGCCCCACAGTGGATCAGCGTTTGCTGTCATTAAACATACAGCATCATCACGTGAAACGCATCTGTTGTGCTGATGGGATTAAGGCTGTTGTTAAACAACACAGATGCTGGGATTAGATGCTATGCTGTGATGTGGACACACCGTCTTCAGTGTTGTTTCTCCTCGTCTTTTATAGAGTGTGTTAAACTGGCTCTTTCTGTTAGATGGAATTCTCCTTAATGGGGTTCCCAATTAAATGTAGTAAATTGGAGGGGGAGGGGGATCTGTTCACCTCCCTGGGATTTGCTTCTCTAAATCCTTTTGTCTGCTGCTGCAACTCTCGTGGTCTCTGATGTCACGTCTTTCTTTTTGCAGGTGTTTTTCTCAGAAGTTTATATTAAATATTTCTAGCTAATGCATTATGGTAGCAATGTGGTCTCTTCATCTAGAATCTACATAAATGTAGCTCCTGCATTCGGATAAGTTCCTTCAATCACCTCTTGCATCATTCCTTCTTTTGTTTTATCCTAACAAATCCTCTCCCTTGTCTTTCTTTCCTTCCTGTTCTCCTCATTTTCTCCTTTTCCTTGTTCGCCTCCTCTCTTTTTTCCAGAGGCTGATAGACAAATCCAAGGTGACGTGTCTAAAATGGCTTCCCAAGTCAGAGAACCTGTTCCTGGCGTCCCACGCCAGTGGTCACCTCTACCTCTACAACGTGGATCATCCGTGTGGCACCACGGCGCCGCAGTACTCTCTGCTGCGGCAGGGGGAAGGCTTCGCAGTTTACGCCTGCAAAACCAAGACGCCGCGCAACCCGCTGTTGCGATGGGCGGTGGGCGAGGGCGGCCTCAACGAGTTTGCGTTCTCCCCGGACGGCGTGCACGTGGCATGCGTCGGTCAGGACGGCTGCTTGCGTGTCTTCCACTTTGATTCCATGGAGCTGCAGGGTGTGATGAAGAGCTACTTTGGCGGGCTGCTGTGTGTCTCGTGGAGTCCAGACGGGAAATATCTCGCCACGGGCGGAGAGGACGACCTGGTGACCGTCTGGTCATTTGCAGAGAGCAGAGTGGTCGCAAGGGGCCACGGCCACAAGTCGTGGGTCAACGTGGTGGCGTTCGACCCCTTCACGACCTCCCTAGAAGACGATGAGCCTATGGAGCTCAGCGGCAGTGAGGAGGACCTCCACCAGGGGGTGCCAAACAATTCCACGCACTTCGGCCGCGTCCGAACGAGCAGCACGCTGTCGCGTCTTTCTCGGCACAGCTCCAAAGGTGGCGGTTCGGCATCGGTCACATACCGGTTTGGCTCGGTGGGGCAGGACACCCAGTTCTGCCTGTGGGACCTGACAGACGACGTGCTGTACCCACGCCTGCCGCTGTCGCGCGCCTTCACTAACACTTTTGGACCATCGCTGTCCAACTCTGGCAGCGGAGTTGTCAACAGCACGTCAGGCGGGGGAGGAAGTGGAGCGGTCGAGGGGCATCATCACCCACCAAACACCAACACTGGCACGTCCAACCCACCGACACTCCCTTTACCGCTCCCTCGCTCCCTCTCGCGCTCCAACTCGCTGCCCCACCCTGCTGTGGCAAACACCTCCAAGAGTCAGGGCGCGTCGGAGGGCGGCGGGGGAGGCGGAGGAGGCGGAGGAAGCAGCGGAGCGGGAAACAGTACTCCGTTCAGCATAGGTCGCTTCGCCACACTGTCGCTCCAGGAGCGCAAGTCAGACAAGTCTGGCGGGAGCGGCGGCGTGGAGAAGGAGCACAAGCGCTACCACAGCCTGGGCAACATTAGCAAAAGCAACGATAAAATCAACGTGGCGCCGAGGAGCAATCGTCTGGACGCTGCTAAGGTCTTGGGCACTACGCTGTGTCCACGCATGCACGAGGTGCCACTGCTGGAGCCGCTGGTGTGCAAGAAGATCGCACATGAGAGGCTGACGGTGCTGGTGTTCATGGACGACTGCATCATCACCGCCTGCCAAGAGGGTCTCATCTGCACCTGGGCGCGGCCGGGGAAGGCGGTATGTCTTTGAATGTTTATGTACAAAATCATTTGATAGTATATTATATTCCATTAATTTTTAAACGTAGTCGTGTCAAACAGAAGATGAAGAGTTAGCCACTAAATCTACACTACCGTTCAAAAGTTTGGGGTGTTGCTGCTGGTGAAGAATGAAATAGAGAACTTCTGCCGGCCGACAAGTTTTTATTTTCCTTGCAAGGAAAAGGTCTATCTTCACAGCAGCGATCGTAGCTGGAAAATAGACCCAGAGCGTCGTGAGCACCTCCACATTTATACCTGAGCAACTCCCCTTTCGCATTCCTCCAATAGACAAAGAGTCTTCCTTTCCAGGCGGTGTTTTCACACCTCTTTGTCTACTGTAGGTATCGGGGAGACGACTCCCTGTGGATGCTGGAGGAAGGTGTCAGTTCAGGCTAGACACAATATACAATACTCAATAAACAAAAGGAGCTGGTATTCTGTGTTGGGCAGGTATAGCAACTCTTTTGATGAATAAAAGTGTGACTTTTGATGGAAAAAACAAAAAAAACATATAGGTGACCCCAAACTTTTGAACGGTAGTGTATATAACATACATTGCTAAATATTAGTCAGTTAGTACTTATTTTAGTTCAAAGAATTTCGCTCATAAATGTGGTTCATTCCTTTTTTTCTACACTGTGGATTTCCTTATTCCAGGACATTCATTATGAAATGGTTGATTAGCCTACATGAGTGGACATGTGAGACTTCACCTCTTCAAAAGCCAAATAAATGACTCAGCTTTGAGATTTGATCACGTCTCCTCTGCACTGCAATAATGGCTTCTCGACGTCCTGCACTTTTAAAATGAAGTCTAGATTTTCCTCGCCTGATTTGCGCCTCGTCTCTAAACGTCCTTTATGTCTTGTCTTCCTCACTCAGAACTTGACAGCACAGAATGGGAACTCTCCGAGTGGCACGGTGGTATAGCTGGAGGAGAAGCTTTGCACTCATCCCTTCCTTCCTTCCTTCCTCCCTCCATCTCCGACCTTGTTCTTTGTCGTCTTCTCTCTGTTCATCCTAAGATTGTTAGACCGTGCCCAAACTACGACTGCAGTATTATACCCTCACTATAACTCTGTGCGCTTGCCATAACCCAAAACCTGTTTCCTGTCAACTTAACTCTCATGATGGTGACATCAGTTTATCGAGGAAACACTTCTGGAACAAGCAGATGGACGAGGTTCTCTGTCACTTTGCTCAGTTTGGTATGGGAGAACCTGATGTGCCTACACTGAGCCTTAAGCCCAATTTATACTCCTGCGTAAAGTGCTCTGCGTACGCTACGCAGAGTCCTCTGTGTCGACGCAGAACCGGTTGTAGAGCCTCTGCGTCGTCTCCGACTGCACGGAATATTTTTTAAGTGTCCGTCACTCCGTCAAGGGACAACGGAGACGGCAAGAGCTGCGATTGGTCCTCAGGACAGGCCGAGCGAAGCTGCTCTGTGCCGGCTCACAGTGAGCACCGAGCGTCCACAGAGGGTGGAGCTGATCCCCGCCGATAACGCAGCTGCCGAACTATAAATACGTCATATCTTAACACACACAGCACATGTTTAGACTCTAAATGGCCAATTTCTCGCCTCAAATTATCTTAAAACTGCGTTCCGTGACACAGAAAAGTGACAAACGGCCACTGTTTCAACAACAACAGTCTTTCTCCCTCGGATGCCATTGCTCACTGTAGCCAAAAGCACAACAACCTTGCGCAGCGACCCCTGCTGATCGGGCGGGAAATTGCAGCGTCTATCCGTCACCACGACGCAGAAGTATAAAGGCTCGAGTGGTCTACGTGGTGACGCAGACGGATAACGCATTACGCAGTCGGAGAAGTATAATGTGGCCTTTAGGAGAAGGCCTCATGTTGCTAATGCTAATTTGGCTAAATGGGGAAAAAAGGCAGAAATCCAATTTATTAATTTTTTTAAAAATTAGCAGCAAATTAGATGCTATGTTGCATGATCAGCAATCACATGTAGTTGATGTCCTCCTCACTGCTGCTAATGTGGAGTTGCCCACCATTACAATACTTATTAGGGCCATATAATGTTTGAAAACTTCAATAATTATTTTGTCCGACAGTAGCAACTACTGTGGGTGATTTGTTCAAATTTAATTCAGAAACTGCACTCATTGTTTGTACATAAATTAATTCTTTAGATGAACCCTTTCTATTATAAAACTTTAAAAATAAAACTATTAATCCTCCACTTTTCATGCACTTATGTGAGTTAATATTCATTAACAATAGTAAAAAGTCAGCACTGCTTGTTTGTCAGGAAGTGTTTTTCAACTGGTGTCACCGTGCGAGTAAAGTATTCTCAGTGTTTCAGCCGAACACTGAATTAAACAAATCATCCGTCATTTTCCTGAGAATTCATCTGAAGCGACAAGGAGTGATTGACAGGCCCACGCTCAGCCCCTCCCCTTTTCTCATTCATGCAAAAAAGACACTGCAAAAGCCACGTCCACGTTGTATTTAAGTTATTTATTTTATCACAAGACTGTGTAGTAATTTATACTGTAAATAGTGAAAATACTCTATAAATACAAAAAAAAAAGGACAAAGTGTGTATGGAAACGACTCGGCAGCGAAGACGAAGCGGAAAAAGATGAAGATTATTAATATATGAAGATCCTTCTATTGTAAGTAAGAAGTTAAACATTGAATGTTTAGGGAACTTGAAGATGTCATTGTGTTTTTTTTTTATTATTTTATTTTGTGTGATAGTTTCTCCAGTTTGTCCCTGAACAGGAGCTGGGTTTATTAATAATAATATGTCAGTGGAGACGGAAGCATTTTTTGGGTCCGATGTGACTTTTTAAGAGTTTGACCCAAGTCGAGCACAGAGAGCGACGAGTGTTTCACGTTATAACTCATTCTGCTTAACAACATGCGTGGACATACGTCATCTTTTAAAAAAAAACAACAACAACACAAAAAAAACGGCTCATGAACAAACACACTCTTGCACATTCCGAACGTAAAAAAAACGTCTTACACACACACACACACACATGCACGCACACGACAAACACAATCCCCTTTAAGGTGTAGCATCATATATCATTTCCTGTGTCTTAGACGTTCATTCCTGTTGCACCTGAATTGCCTCTTGCAAAGATTTGCACAAACAATAAACTCACAGTTCACCCTGAGTCGTCACGGCTGATGTTATAGACGGTGTTTATTTTCCCTGGATAATCTGAATCTCTGTGTAAAAACAAACCTTAGCCTTGGATGTGTTTGCTGCAGACGATACAAACGGGTTCATCTTGAGAGGAAGCGGCTCCATTGCTGAGCTTTAGATTTAATCCCTGTCGATTATTGAATGTTGTGCTTGTTGAAAATTTTTCCTTAGATTATTAAGATTAATTTAAATGGGGAAAAAAACCCCCAAAATATCCTGGTTTGGGCTGACATCAATACGTGAAAAGGTGTTTTGTGAGAGTTCCGTGTTTGCTATTTTTCCATTTGTTTTCCCAGAACAAAGCCTGCTCAAACCATTAGATGGTAGATTCCATACACTCTTAGAAATAAGGGTTCCAAAAGTGTTCTTCTTCACTCTTCTTCAACAAGGGCTGAGGTTCTACCTGGAACCATTTGGTTTTCAAGGGTTCTTGGAAACACTAAAGGTTCAGGTAAGAACCATTTTGATCCAGAGAACCCTTTACAACCCCTTTCCTGAATGAAGGGTTTTAAAAGGGTTCTTGGTGGAACCTTTATAAAAAGGTTCTACCTGGAACCAAAAAGGGTTCTCCTATGAGGACAAGCCTGAGAACCTTATATGGTTCTACATGGTTCTACTTAGCACTTTTATTTCTAAGAGTGTACAATGGCTGAGGTTCTACCTGGAACCATTTGCTTCTGAAAAACCCTTTTCCCGAAAAAGGTTTTTTTGGTGCAATCCTCCAAAAGGGTTCCAGGTGGAACCTTTATAAAAAGGTTCTTCCTGGAACCAAAAAGGGTTCTCCTATGAGGACAAGCCTAAGAACCTTATGTGGTTCTACTTAGCACTTTTATTTCTAAGAGTGTACAACGGCTGAGGTTCTACCTGGAACCATTTGCTTCTGAAAAACCCTTTTCCTGAAGAAAGGGTTTTTTCAAGGGTTCTTGGTAACACTAATGGTTCCAGTAAGAACCATTTTGATCCAGAGAACCCTTTAAAACCACTTTCCTGAATAAAGGGTTTTAAAGGGGTTATTGGTAACACTAAAGGTTCCAGGTGGAACCTTTATAAAAAGGTTCTACCTGGAGCCAAAAAGGGTTCTCCTATGAGGACAAGCCGAAGAACCTTATGTGGTTCTACCTAGCGCTTTTATTTCTAAGAGTGTACAACGGCGGAGGTTCTACCTGGAACCATTTCCTGAAGAAAGGGTTTTTCAAGGGTTCTTGGTAACACTAATGGTTCCAGTAAGAACCATTTTGATCCAGAGAACCCTTTAAAACCCCTTTTCCAGAAGAAAGGGGTTTTTCAAGGGTTCTTGGTAACACTAAGGGTTCCAGGTGGAACCCTCCAAAAGGGTTCTACTATGAGGACAAGCCGAAGAAACTTATGTGGTTCTACTTAGCACTTTTATTTCAGAGAGTGTACTCATCTTGTGTTGTGATTTATGTCAAAACCAGCTGGATGATGTTAGTGCAGCATGCCAGAAGTGTTTGTGTTTTGTTTTTTGTGACTTATTTGGGACCTTCTCTGGTGAACATGCCAACGTCGTGAGGTCCATTTCTTATCATGGGACCAAAGCCTGGCCCGCATATGCCAATGCAAGGTCCTAGTAAGTGTGTGTGTGTGTGTGTGTGTGTGAGAGAGACAGAGAGAGGGATAGTGTTACATCCTATTAATAGCAAAGAAACTTCCAACACTGCAGGATTCAGGGTTACGCCCTTGGAGCAATGGAGCAAACCTCCGGTTTCCTTGCGCTGCAGTTTGTCGAGGTTATTGTTCTAATCTTTGTCGTCATAGCAACAGCATGTCTACCAAGTGGTCGCCTTGAATACGCCCCCCCCCCCCCCTGGGGTTTCAAGTGCATCTTGGCTTGTGAGGTTAAACGAAGGCTGCTTCATCACGTCGTGGATGAGACAAACCTGAACCCTGCTTGTGTCTGTCATTAAAAATAAATAATTGAAAAACATCCATCCATCCATCCATCCATCCATCCATCCCCACCTTCTCTTTGAGACTGCAGCAGATCAGTTCGTCAGAATGTTTCCACACAGATTGTGCACTTCAATCCAAGTTTAGATCCAGCTGTGTGGTGTTTTACCTTGTAATCACACTTCTTCCTTTTCTTCCTCTTTCTCATTATACGCTGTCTTATTGTGTTCTTTTATATGTGACTGGCATTTTAATGTGTGAACTTCAACTAATTGTCAGTTTTAATTTGATTTTATTCACTTTGTATCGCTTGGAAAAATGTGGTGTAAGAAAAACAGTAATTACAGAAAGTGACTGCAGATGAGAAGAAGAAGAAGAAGAAGAAGTGTTCGCTCGTATGTGTTTCACTCAAATATATCCAAGCGGAAGTAAAAACACAAAGAATCTATTCCCAACTAACATATTTGTTTGTTTTTAGGGGGCGACGACGACCTCATGTCAAAAACTTTCAGCCTAATTACTATCACTGCTGTGCAAGCTCTGACAGGACACACACACACACACACACAGTAATAATAATAATTATATGTCATTTTAAACCACACTTATTTTCAATGTGTGCTTCTTTACAATAACAATTATTTGATATGTGAGTGTTTAACCAGAGCTGACTACAAACTCAAAACTACAACCCCCCCCCCCCCCGATGCATCGTACTGCACAAAGAGCAACTCAACTATTTCATGCCATGAGAAACATTATCTTAACATAATTGTTGTTGTTGTATTTTACATCTTTATGTGACATTTTTTAACACATAACACACTCATTTGTCCCTGTTTGCTTGTGTAAAATATGCATTCTCCATGATCACCATTCACTGACACACACACACACACACACACACACATTCTTGTACTTGCTGCATACTGAGGACCAGCATTTCCACTTTATAAATCATCACAATTACAAATATCGACTTCATGAATGACATCTACAAAGAACTACTGGGGTTTTTTTTTAATTGTTGGTCCAAAATTTGACAAAAACGTCATACTATACTATATCGTCCAAAATTTGAAAAAAATCTTTGACAAAAATGTTTTGGTCCAAAATTTGACAAAAACGTCATACTATACTATGTCGTCCAAAATTTGACAAAAACGTCATAGTATACTACGTCGTCCAAAATGTGAAAAAATCTTTGACAAAAAATGTTTGGTCCAAAATTTGACAAAAAAGTCATACTATACTATATTGTCCAAAATGTGAAAAAATCTTTGACAAAAATTTTTTCGTCCAAAATTTGAAAAAAATTTCATATGTCATCCAAAATTTGACAAAAAAGTCATACTATACTATATTGTCCAAAATGTGAAAAAATCTTTGACAAAATTTTTTTCGTCCAAAATTTGAAAAAAATTTCATATGTCATCCAAAATTTGACAAAAAAGTCATACTATACTAAATTGTCCAAAAGTTGAAATTTCTTTTTGAAAAATTGAGTATAGCATGTTATAGCGACCTAAGGAAGTGATTTGAAGTGAGGACCGGCCAAAATGTCCTCACTCCCTAAAAATGACCTCACTTTGTTGGTTAAAAACCCTCACTGGTCCTCAGTATGCCCCAAGTACAAGAACACACACACAGCATCACACACTCTTTCACACACTCGATGCCTGTTCTGGTGGGAGTTATAATAACACAGAATGACATCACTGTATCCAGTTTGTATATGGAGATCTGTTATTAAAATGTTAAAGCTTAAACACTATGTTTGTTTTTTGTGTGTGTGTATGTGCTAAGTATTAACCCTAGAACACTGTCGCTCAAATTCAAAACACCATCATTAACACCGGCTGATTTTTACCCGAGATAGTAAATACACCCAATAAAAAGTACTTGTCATCAAAATATATCAAAACATGACAATACATGACACATTTAAGTAGTGTTCTTTTATTTTAAACTGTCTAACAAAATGAAAGAAAAGCATCATGAGGGGACCGTATAGAAATGCTCCTAAATTACTGGAAAATTAGGAATTTGGATGAAAACTTTCATGAAAATCACATACATTTATTTGCTCGGGTGACTAATACTATAATGTTGTGTTTCTCTAATGGTCAGCTTGTCGTCAAGTTCTGCAAAAACCTGATTCATTTGACCCATTCGTTTGAATCAGGTGTGTTGGAGCAGTGCAAACATCTGCATTTTCCCATCAATGTTATCTAATTAAATACGTTCCATGCTTTTCTGTGGTGGATATGAAGGCATATTTATTCCACATTATGCTAAACATCTGGAAACAAAACATCACAGCTGACCATTTTGTTAAGCACAATGAAAACAGGGTGAGTTTTCATCTTTTTTTCAATTATAAATTGACCTAATATAAATATAAATGTGCCAGTTGACACGTTTAATCAAACTAATGGTTTCAAACTAGTGTATTTAAGCACTTCTTTGCTGTATATTCATTCCCATCAAAGACATGAGAGTGAAACCTCAGTATTAGGTGTTCAGAACATTCTGTACTTTCTGTACATTGGTTGTATCTCTCTGTTCATTCACAATCACAAGTGTCTCCCTCGCTGGTGACCGGTAGGGGGCGCTGCGCACGCGTTTCCGCGTGGGAAGAAAGTGGCCGAGGAAACACGAAGGCTGCTTCAGGGAGGATGACGGAGTCACAGGTAAGTTTGTGAGCTTGTTTTCTGCAGCTCAGTCTTAAAGTAACGTTGTTTTATGTCCATATATATTTTGCAGATTTGCGTTACTATTTGCGATCTACTCCGAAGATCCCCACCCTGGATTCTGCAGCCAGTTCTACCGGAAGCCAAAATGGCTGGCAGTATAAAAACACAAAATAAATAAAACAATTTAATCCAACTCTAATAGTATGTGATTTTTTTTTAAATGACATTTTACGCACAAACGGTATTCTGTATTCTGTGTAAGAATGACTTCCCACGACTCTTATGTTACTTCCAATGATGTGGTTATCTGATATAGATGTTGAACAATACATTTTTTTTTGCACTATTTACTATTCTTTTTATGTTCTGTATATTCCATTTTTTCGTCTGGTATTTTTATAAGTAGTAGTATACGTATATACTAATAAGTATTAGCATGATTACTTTGACTCTTTGTTTAAAACACAATTATTAACAAAACCGGACGCGAGCTTTTATTTTGAAATTGTAAAATAAGCTGCAGCTCGTTGGCACGAGACGAGAGGCTCCAGACTGCAGCCATACACTTTGGCCTTTACTGAGGCATATCCAGGCAGGTTAAAGTGTGGAGCATACATCTCATGTTGAACAATACATTTTATACAATTTACCAGCGTCATTTTATGTTTATGGCAACAGACGAGCGGTTCCCGACGCGAGCTTTTATTTTGAAAATTATTTTCCTTGGGGGCGTGGACACCAGAAAACACACACTCGGGCACGATCGGAAGATTACTGACGTGACTCAAAGGGACTGTCTTACTTCCGCGCGACAAAATAAAAGTCCCCTTGCTGATGACAGTTATTTTTGATGTAGTACAAGTTAAAACGTTATTATAAACTCTAAGTTGATTAAAAGCATCTATAGCCTCGTAAAGCTTCAATGAGCAGCACACGAGACTACATTTGCATGATACAGCGCCTTACTCTAGTCAAATCAACTTATTATAATCTACCCAAGTGCTTGTGTAACTACACTGAATTACTTTATATCACGACCCAGTGACCGATAGCAAACAATATGTTCATCTGTGAAAATGAAGCGTTGAGACTTTTATTTTGAAAGCTATAACGGAAGTGGTATTTTCTATCCAACTTGACGCGGCCGGTGGTTGGTGAATATAACCTCGCCGTGTCGCTGTAAACATCACTCAGTCACAACATGGAGAAAAAAGACGGCACGGTAACGACCAAACGGTAAGAACGCGCTTCAGTTAACGCTCACTCGACGTGTTTTGAATCCTGTGTGTGTTGTTTATTTTGTGTGTGTGTCGTTTTCATTGTGTCGGAGTGTGAAACTTATCCGTTTTTATGAGTCTCGTCGAGTTATGGACAAAAACACAGAGGAAAACAACAACAACAGCTAGCTTGCAGCGGTAGTTAAACTCTGCTTTTAGTGAAACATTAGCCTAGTGAATGGTTTATTCGGGGTCTGTTTGTACCGTTACACAGAATGCTTTACAAAGAAGGTGCAGTTAACGATATGTGATGATGTAATATCTTGTTTCATTGTGTTGGAGTGCGTTCATGTATAGCTGTTGACAGTCTAATGTCAGGGGTCTGCAACCTGCGGCTCTAGAGCCTCATGTGGCTCTTCAGCCCCTCTGTAGTGGCTCCTTTCGCTGTTTTTCCACACTTTTTTGTCAAGTTAAACGCATAAATAGTGTTTTTGATATTTTGTCCGTCAGATCCAATTGTAAAAAAAACTCCCCTTAAAGCCATTAAAGTAATGCGTACATGAAGAAGTTCACATTTGGAGTCCTGTCCATCCTTGGATCCATATACTTAGGCCAGGCAGATTTTCACAGACATAAACTACATATAATTGTACATAAAATTTCATCTCAAAGTCATTTTTCTACACTTTAGAGGTTTGGTATCAACCTGCGACGAACTGTAGTTCTTTAAATATAGTATGTGTAAAAACGACAACTTTACATGTGATTTTTATCTTCATTTTAAGGATCAAATAGGTTTTTTTGCGGCTCCAGAATAATTTTATTTGGGTGGAGAGGGGACAAAAATGGCTCTTTTCATTCTAAAGGTTGCAGACCCCTGGTCTATGTTGTTAAAATGGGATGTGGAACATAAAGTACCACAAGACTCGGTCCTGTGTAATGCAGGAAATGAATATTGCAGTAATGTTGAAATATAAGCATATACAAACATGTTCATTTGCTCAGTGTCCTTTTGTATATTATCGTTTTATAAGAGGATGCATCGTGTCTGTTGTTGTTGTTGTTGTTGTTGTCGTCCACAGCAGTCTTTTGTCCTTTGCCTCAGGCTGGTCATTTGACTCATGAGTAATAACTTGTCATATTGTGGTACAGTGAGATCTTGTCCAGGTGTTGACTGGCATCATGTCACTTACTTGTAACTCAGTAACTTTTTGTGATTTTTTAAAGTGTGATATTATGACAGAAAATTCTATTGCAATCTATATTGTTTATTGAATTATAATCCAGCCCCTAGGTCCAGTGTAATTTAGCAGCATGGCCGACAACCACACTTTCCATCGCCTCATGTGTTTTTGTGCACTTGAATGGAGTTCAGGACACAGGGGTGCAAAATGTTCTTGTTGCCTTGTGCATGATGCATTTTGTGCTTTAACACGATCTGATTGTGCAATATTAGTTGAAGAAACTGTATTTTAAAAAAATGAATATGAAATCAAAATGGAAATAGAAATTATCTGGAAAAAATAATAATTTTCAGTAAAATATTGTATAATAAGTAGTGGAGAAAGCACCACAATGGCCACTCAGACTTCCACGGTGTTGGTAAACGCCCCAATCTCAAGGTTAACAGTTATGAACCACCATCTAAATTGAATTACTCCTTTCCTTTTTCCTTAACCTAATTCCTCACAGACAGACAGACATGACTGAAAACACAACCGCCCTGTGGGGATAAATTGTTAAACATTTTATCACCACATCACAACACCCCATGTAAATGCATGTTAATGTTTGGCTTTCCCTATTGGGGAAAAAAACAAAAAACCCTGCCCCAGGCTGTTAAACTGCAGGATGTCACTTTATCAGAGATCATACGATTCATACGACTATTATCATCCAGTGCGTGGAGGACAGTTATTATAAGTGTGAACATAAGAAGAGCAGAGTGGTTATAAACATCCAGACAGAGCTGGGGCAGCGTTAAGGGTTAAGAGGCTTATTTAAAAACAAACCAAAGATGACCCACCTAGAAGCTGAAAAAAGGAAAAGCAACATAAACAGTAGAGGTACGAAGCATTAAATCTGGGCCACAGTTTAGTTTTCTGCACAAACGGTTTACATTAATGGTCCTGAATGCCTTCTGCTCTTTCAATCTGAGATCGTAGATCAATGCCAGAAAACTTTGCTCGGTGCATGAAATATTTGCTCCAGCAATTTTTCGATTTACGGCAGCAAAGAAAATACGTGTTATTGACTTTTAGAGAGATTATGCATTAAAACTGGTATAAACGATATTGCAAATGTTCCCTCATCAATGACAATATTATTTTTGTGTATATTTAATGCTCAAAGTAATGCAAGTCTTTGTTATTTCAACTGCTAATATGTTACTAGCACTAGCATCACAAAGCGAAACACATCCTTTGTTGGCTCCTCCTCCTTTGTGTTTGTTCTTGTCTACAGCCCACGATGGTGGCACCTAAACTCACAATCGCTGCACAACTGAACAAAAAGATGTTCAGCTAGCTGCTGTGTGTGAAAGGATCAGTCACATTTCATCCACGGGTTGGTGCTCGTATTAGAGTCTGATCCTCTGTCGTCAGAGGGCGGTTCATATTTAAAAAAGTCTGGCGTACCGCACATACTTCACATTCTATTCCGTTCCAGTATATCGTTGCGTGCACGGTGCGTGCAGACAGAAATGTTATGTCGGCAGTAGTACAGTGTGTACTGCTGGTGACGTGGGACAGTGAATATGTTAATGTAGAAACTATGAATTGGCATTTACAGGGTTCAGAGTGGCTGTTGCAGGGCTGAAATCATTAATATCAGCCCTGGTCCAAAATGCGGCCTCTGTAGAGCAGACAGATCTATTCGTACACTTGGGTGATTTTAAGATTGTGCCATTTTAAGAGATGATGCAGGCTGATAATGATTTGTAAATGTCTAAATGTCTCCCAGCAACTAGAATGGCTGATAATTATGTAGAGAACAGTGACTAAGTAAATTTATTGAGAAATGCATCTTTGATGCTACAGATTATACAAATTGTTATTTTATTAATCCATATCATAATTATTTATCCATCTTTTTAATGACCGTTTAATTATCAATTATGGCATAATACGACGGCTATTCGTATTATTATGTGGATGATGTAACGCCAGAGAGAGAATATTGGCAGCTGTTTCAGTCCAAAGTATATTGATGTCATTGTTGTCCAAAAGTTTGTAAATAGTTCATTTCAACAAGAGTTCAGAGGTTGCTTCGTGCACGTTGCAAGTGATTAAATGTGGCAGTGTGCCACGATGCTGAGTTCACATTCAGGCCTCTCTGTTGCAACACTCTTTGTTTTGGAGAACATCGTGTTCCAACCTAAACAAAGCAGGGCTCGGTGTCACATTTACAGCAAACGTCAACAAGGATTTGAGACCGCCCCGTTTGCGCGTAGTACGTGTGCTTGTGTTTGTGTACGTGGTGCGTGCACATGCATTAATCGCAGGAAGTGCAAATGTGCATTTGGCAAGGAGCATCACAGGTTTGGTTTTAGATCCTCCTCCTTATATATTGCTTCTCTCTCAGTCTCTCCCTCCCTCTGTGTGTAAGTACAGCTGAGGACACTATGTTCTCTGTATTGAAACCTGTAACGTTGCTTCTTTTATAACAGTGTGTACTGTACACATATACTTGTACAGTAGTCTTAATGAGGAAACTCATTGACCTAATTCATTTACCCTAACCTCAACCATCTCAACTCAATGCCTAAACCTTAACCCTAACATTGCTGTATCTAACATAAAGCTTATTCTTATCCTAACCATTGAATTAACCCTTTAAAGGAAGCCAATAATGTCCTTGCTTCATAAGTTAGTTTGGTCCTCATCCAGCCACTCTTTCACCTCCAGCCTACATTTGTGTGTGTGTGTGTGTGTGTGTGTTTTGGAGGAAGTTGCTGGCATGTCTGTTTGTGACGTAGTGTGTGGGTGTGTGCGTTCCCCTTCCATATCTTTGTGAATGCCTCTGCCAATAAACAACACTGTTTGCTCTCCAGAGCACACACCAGCTTTGGTGTTAGTGGCACAATTGGACACACACTCACGCACACACACACACACACACACACACACACACACACACACACTCACGTACGCACGCACGCACGCACGCACACACACACTGAGCAACGATAGACGGCTGCTGCTGTGCAGCTCTGCTACGCTCTGATCGAGGACATGCTGTCCTCTTCCTCTCCACCCAGCTGGCCGACTTCACGTTGTTGCTGTGCGAGAGATTGTTTCACTGAACAATTTTTGTCAGTTTATAATTAGCAGCAGAGGCAGCAGTATTATATTTACATTGGTAGTAGTAGTGCTATTAACAGGCAAGATAGTTACAGCCATACCAAAGTTGTTATTAATAGAATAACATGTGGGTTATTTTCCATATTTAATCTGTTTATTTATGTAACCCAAGGCTTAATACCTGACACCCATGTGTGTTTGTATGAGACCAGTACTCCTTCTTTGTACACTTGGCATTAGAATACATTTTCTGTGATTGGATAGGGCTTCGCCACATGCGTTTCCATGTGGTATTAACATGCATCTCCGGTGTCCACATCGTTTTAATACCAGCTGTAAAGGGGGCACAGAACCCAAATTCTAAGTCAACTGGTTTAGGGTTTTAGACGTTTTAGTGTCCAGGGGTTACGGTCGTGACCAACCGTCTGGGTCAATGCGGATGTTCTGATTGATTTTGTCTTTGCTTTTGTACTGTGTTGTATCCGTACTTAAAATTGTCTGGAATCTCCTGATGCCTCTTTGGCATCAGGGTGATGCTCACCCGTGACAGGGTTCCAGTAATCCTGACTGTCATTCTGGATCACAGTGATCCAGGAACAGTGTGTTTAGTGTTTTACAATTTTGAATGAAGAATGTGTGCCAGTAACTTAATAAACATGCAACAACTCACGCAACATGTGATGGATTATTACGTAGTTATATTTGGTGCAAAAGTCACAAGCACATTTAACTGCAGAGTTCGCATGCGCACACTAAAGTCACAAATGTGTACCTGTAACAAGGATTTGTGAACCCGTAGCCCCTAGTTTGTGTTAACAAGGTATAAAAAAAATATGTACAGCTTCAAATTTACGGTTTTCAAATGCACGAATGTTGTGCACGTTCTCAGATTATGAAACACGGATGTGCAAATGTGTTTTGCACCAACTGCACCGCAACGATTGGAGCAAAAGTGTCGAGTGCATGACTGTTGGAAGTTGTG